>NC_140204.1:5530985-5636273 GCF_965226575.1 Pagrus pagrus | reverse complement strand
ACAAAAGACATTCGCCGAGCATTGGTTTAGGTGATTTCCAGGTCAAAAGAACGAGGTCCGAATAAAGGTTCTTTCGACTGTAACACAGAAATGTTTCAACACTGAAATGTACCCACTGAAATGTTGTTTAAACACCGAGAGTTTTCACTTTTGCACCAAATGTAGTTTTGAGTTTTAAAGGGTCCTTTTTGTAAGAAAGCCGTCTCATTCCCAACTCGTCAAATACCGATGCTTTGGGGTTTAGGGTCCATCCGACGGCGTCAGTTTGAGAATGAGACTCAAAAATCAATTTTCTTTCAAAGTGGACCCAAAGACTGCTTTGTCCTGCAAATCACCCAAACCAGAACTGCTTTGGAGTTTCACCACAAACCAGAAAATGAAAGTCAGCGCTTATTTTAAAAAAGGTCCACTGGAGAACTGGCAGGACACAATAATACCGAACTTACATCTGGGTAGTAAAAGTAAGAAACTGGGATTAGTAGTGCCAAGAATAAGATGATGTGTTCGATACCACTGTCATATCTGTCCACTAATTAACTCAGCACAAAGACTTTACTGACATGCCAGATGGTTTTATACGCACAACCATTGGGAAAGGTGCCATGAGAAACTGTTTGGAAAAGGGCTACTTGGCAGGCGATTAGACGAACCATCCATCACTGGCTATCTTGGGCTAACCTCAACCAATCAGATCAACAATAGGAGAGCGCAATCATCAGCTTTTACCAAAACCACTCGAGAAAAGAGCCAGAAAACATCTTTTCCATCATGAAAAGCCTTCGGTGCCTTCCTGTGCTCTTCCTCCAATGAAATAAACTCACCAGTTCTGATGCTAACAGCATCTAAACTACCCGCCAGCAATTCCTCAAAGGAGGCTGACTGATTCAACCTTGGAAGACAAAGACTGGGATCAGGAGGAAACAGCTAGCTTTGTAGGAGGACGTCATCACATTTGGACAGAGCCAGGCTAGCTGTTCCTCCTTGTTTCCACTCTTTGTGCTAAGCTAACTCTCTACTGCCTGTAGCTTAATTTTTAGTAGTAGTCTGACTTACCGGATGTAGACTGCTGGCATAACGCCTGTCACTGGGCGCCTGGGTTCCCCGTTTTATAACACCAACCACCAAGCTAGCAACCCACACACTGAACCTAGCTTTACTCTAACACTAACCTGGTAGCTAACGGCACGAATGTAAACAAGCTAGCAGCTGTTATACCTTTTCTTTTTGCGGGGATTTAGCCACTATAATGCCGGCGCTCGTCTCCCTACGTGCAAACCAAGTTTTTCCTGACACTAGTTTCCAGGGGCGCCATCGTTGCATCCTAGGTTGAGCGCCGCCCAAGACGATTGTGATTGTGACAGAGCGTTTCTTCCCCCCTTTACCAGAATGAGAATGGAGGTCTGGCAACACTAGACTAAATGGACAGTTATGAGAGTGGTATCAAACTCATCTTACTTCTTGGCTATTCCTTTAATATGCAACCACCAGCCAGATATTAGGTGCCTTTCAGATGTGTTTTAACATTATAGAAATTGTTAGTTTCTAACAAGAAAGCTAAATTACTCTGTGTTTTAGTTCTGAAACTGTTCTTCGTTAAAATCATGGTCAAGTTGTACTTGTGGACATACGAACTAAGAGATGAATACGTCCAATATGGCTGCCGGTCCCCTAGAAAAACACTGATACTGTACATACACAAAAACTTTTCATACTATACGTCAGCTGTAAAACACCCATATGATGCAAATCTGGAACACGGAGTTCATCAGGCGAACATAGGGAAGGTGAATTTGAGGAAAACCCGGACCAGATTTAGTAACAAGACACAGACGCACATAAAGAACAATTTGGACGGAGCGAGGAGAGATTATTGGCAGACATAAACCATGCGCCGACTAGCACGGACGCAACCCCTCCACACGTTTTCTCTCCGGCACGCACAGCCACATGTATGCACATTAAGGATATACACACATCACCTCACACCACATCCAGGCTAGTCTGTGCTGTGCTCCCCAGACACACACATCATCCAGCGTCACATCCAAGCGTAGAGACACAAACAGTCAGACACACACTCATTTATCCGCGCTGTCTCGCCTCCCCTGTGCCATCTGGTTGTTGTCAGTGATCAGTCTGAGGATTTGTAAGGGAGTGTGTGTGTGTGTGTATGTGCACTCGCGGGCCGTGTTTGTTCAAAGGGCTCGGTTCACATGGACGGTCCATGAAACGAGGTCAAGCAAACGTACACACACAGATTTCTTTGTTAGTGTACGCAACCTACGATTTGTTTTCCCTGAGAGAAATGGATCTCTGCGCCCACGCACACACTGCACACACTTTTTAATGAGGTGACATCCAGGCTAAGCTCATCCTTCTGGCACTGTGGTCCACACATACCTGTGTATATACTCCCCAACGAGGTTATATATATTACGTTGATTTGTTAGGGAAGCTTTGAGAACACAACAACACGTCCTGTTTATTTTTCTCTGTGCAGAGCATGAAATTGAAGGAAAATTTCATTTTGTGTTTGATTGCTGTTTTAACAGATTGCTGTTTTTGTTGCCGCACACACCTGGTCATGTTTCTGTTGCGCTGTCTCTCTCATCACATCACATCTCACGCCAAGCGCGCCATCCCTTTCGTGAGCTTGAGCCTGAGTGGGTTTATAATCCAGGGTGAATCATACGGCCTTTTTCTTTCTTGCACTCCAATCAAAACAAACAGTAAATTTGAAACAGGTCCAGAAAGATGATAACATGCACACTCATATTGTAACAGCATAAATCTCTGGTCTCGGGGGCCAGCTGGGGGGAACTTTTGCATTGAATGTGTCTGTGCTGGCGTGTTTGTACTGGACAGTTTTGTAGCTGTGAACATGTGTAGCACATTGTTGCTAAGAAAATAAACAAATATTTGAACTATCTGTGTGTATGTGGAGATGTACAGTGTGGTGATATGGGGATGTAGAGAGCAAAGAGAACATCCTGTATGGTTTTGGTAATTCAAAAAAGACTGGCTGAAGACTTGACAAACCCAACATAAAGATTGTTACGAAATAATAATCAGTTGCAACCCAAAATTGACGGCCATACCTAGTTGGCCACCAACATCATTAGACGTTGATAGTTGGTTGAATATGGGTATAATGGCAACGTCAAGTAGACATAGAAAACTGTCACCGTCTTGCTTTGGTCTTTGGTTGGTTATAAGTCGTGGTGGTGCACTTTCCAGCCTTGGAGGTTGATGTCAAGTCAAAACTGGGTTTTGATGCGAACCCTGATTTTCATTTCCAACCAAATGTCATGTCTTTGTGGTGTCTTTCCAATGTTGGGTTTGACATCAACCCAACGTTCACTTCCAACCAAATTTCAGTCTTTCCAACATTGGAGGTTGATGTCAAGTCAACGCTGGGTTTAGATTTGAGCCCAATTTTCATTTGCAACAAAATTTCATGGTCTTTCCATCATTAAAGGTTGACCTCAAGTCCAAATTGGGTTTTAATGTCAACCTGGTTTTTGCTTCCAGCCAAGTGTCAAAGTCCTTCCAACATTAAAGGTTGATGTCAAGTCAATGTTGGATTTAGATTTGAACCCGATTTTCATTTACAACCAAATGTAAACGTCTTTCCAGCATTGGGTGTTGATGTCGACCCGATTTTCATTTCCAAATAAAACTTATCGCCTGTCCAACGTTAGGATCCACCTGGAGCCAGCTGGGTAGGAACACACGAGTGACATTACTGGTCGCCAACCTCAGTCGAAGAGGTTTAAAAGTCTTCGAGAATCACAAAATCTTTACATATCAGACATCAGACATTGATCTGCTGGCCGTAATGGATAATTGGCGATGTTTAGAGGTGAAATTCACTCAGACATCTAAGACCTGTGACGTGGGGATCCAAGTAGGCACTGCATTATTTCAAGAGGTAGATTGATGAAAAAGGTCAGGAGCTGCTGATCTAAATGTTATTTTAACCTAGACTTCTAGACATACAACCTCCATTTCCCCAAGCCACTGCTCACCAGGAAGCTTTCACTGTGCTGGAGACAGTAAAAGCATAGTGTCTGACCCCTGACCTCTGACCTCTCTGTGTAGCAGTTGGGCCAAAGATAGAAAAATACCTCCACAGAACCATTAAATGACCCACTGTTGCGAATAAAAGGCAGTAGTTCTGTTGGCGTTTAGTTCAAACACAATTTTGTGAAGTTTATTTGAAGGAAAAACTCAACTCATGGTCTCCCGCTGGTTGAAAAATTAGGTTTGTGGAGTTTAAATGTTTTTCATTCGCAGCCCTCTGCAGAGTGAGCTTCCTTGTGGCTCGGCACTGTCACAACACATGTTGCTTACTTTATTTCCTCAACTCATGAAAACCCTGAGCGTGCCTGCACAGCATGGGGCCACGTCTTCACAAATCATCCCGTTAATTGGAGACATCTAAACCAAATCAAGCTGCCTTTTAAGGCAGGAAGACAAGTACATGATTTAGCCACCATTAGAGGCCAATTCAATCATTAAATCGAGCAGTGCTAAAAGAGAGTTTTACTGGTTTTGGCTCTGCTCAAGCACTTTGGGTTGTAATGACACAATGAGCATGAGGTTAAATTGCCGTATTTCAATTTTAAGCATGTCGGAGGTTATTTACATCTATGTTGGGTTGACTGTGTGGGAGTTTTTTACGACTTAACTCGGCGGTCATGACTGGACACTTAACCTCAGATCCACTGACCATGTGTTGTACTTGTGGGAGACCAGAGTGAAGCCGCAAAGCCAATGCAATGCAGCCCTGCACAAGTTACGAAATGACTTCATTTAAGTTGTTTTCAGACCCTGAAAATATGGGACATTGTAAAAAAAACAAACACAAATGGCAACCATTCCAACAGTGTTAAACCAAAGCTAAGACTCAGCACTTTTTGCCAGTCACTGTTTTATTTCAAATAAAATGTGTTGGAGTTCAGAGCTAACACACCAAAGATGTGTCACTGCTCTTGTCTGACTGCATTGCAAGTTCCCTGTTCCCATGAAAATCCACACAGAAACAGGCAGAAAACTTCGGATCAGGTCCAAACTCAGGACCTTTTTTGCTGACCACGGAGCCACCGTGGCGCCCGGAGGAAGTTTACGCAACCAAGGTGATCAAATAGATTTTCGATTTATGTGACCGCGGCTGTAAAATGTGCACATCTGGAAGGAAAACAACAAATTGGCCAATTTAAAATCAGATCACGTGGACAAACAGCCAATAGTGTCAACTTACGTATGAGAGTTAGGTAGTGTGTGTGTGTGTGTGTGTGCGTGTGTGTGCATGCTGACATTTAAAACTACCATTTTGTTCGCGGTCTTCTGTGAAGCCAGTACAAGGCCAACTTAATCAATTACTTTCTCAAGGATGAAAGCACAGTTGATCTTGGCAGTTCCTTTTTTTTTATTACTGAATAAAGCCCATGTCTCATATTTATGTTAAATCATCTGTTCTCTATGTAATTATGTCTTGTGTGTTTGTCTTGCATGTGGCTCTGCACAAAAATGGTTTTGGACTGCATCGTAGCATTAAGTTAGAAACTTCCAGACCACCAGTTCCAACACATTGTCCATCATTTGGACTCCATTAGTCCTGGAGAAAAGCATTGAGGAGTAACTGTGAGCTGTAAAGCTCATATAAATCAGCACCGAGACCAGACCGGTCTCCAGCTGTGTTGAGCTCCAATCCAAGATTCAAGATCTGTTTATACATTGAAAATAGTGTGGTTTGCTTAACGTAATTGTATATTTCCATGGGAACCGTCATAAGCTTTTGCTTCGGCGTTGGAGGGATTGGAAGAAGACCGCTAACAAGCTGTGAAAATATCACTGTAGGTTTGTCTTCACAACTTTAAAGGTTTTCTTTAGTTACGTTTACATTTAGCGTTTCTCAATGAAATGCATTGCTTGTATTTTTGAAGAGTAGTAACAGTGATCGAAGCGAACAAGTCACCTGCATTGAAATCATGTGACTTATACACGTGATAAAATTATGTAATTGATCCAGCGCCTGTAAAATAGTTTCAGTTTCTTTCCGTGTTCATTTTGTCATAGTAAGCAGTGGTAATGCACCCTGATCCTGGTTGCCCACCGCCATGAAACAAAAAAAAGAGCGTAAGTAACGAGCTAGCAAGCCAGCTAGCTACTACCACAGCATGTAGCTACTACTGCAGTGCGAACTCATCTTAGAGAAGATGACGGACAAGAGCAGGACATTCCTGAAAATCTGATATCGTGACATACATCCATTTGCTAACATCCATCTTCTTCCCGCCTTTTTTAGGGCATTGCTAGATTTCTTGGCGCCTTGGCGTCCCCTTAGCGAATTAGCATGATAACATCAAAGGGAATCGGTTATCGTGTCACTTCTGTATGAGCTCCACCTTTTTACAAAACAGTGCTCCACAGCGCTACTAGTGGTCAAAAACGGTACAGGGTGCCTTTAATCAGTAATTGTTTGTTGTTTTAGCTTTATAACGTGGGATACAGTTGTCAAAAGGATCGATATTTCCATACTTTTTTCAACAGTTTAAACAGCAACTGGTTGCAGGTTGTTAAATAATTTTCTTACTTCTGTCTTCAGCTTTGTTGTGTTATCAACAGAGAGATCGACTATAATTTCTTTTTCTTTTTTTTACTGGTATCTCAAGACAAGACAGAGGAAGTGGGCAAAGCAGCTTTACTTCAAGTTTAAAATGCTGTCTCCTAACCTAGCATCACACATCCCGACTATATGAATGGATAACGATAGCTAATGGTTACATTTTTACTTATAATTTAATCGAAGCAACTGAGTCCGCTTCCACACAAGCTCTAAGAAACATCTGCAGCTTCTAAAAATTCATGGTATAGTGTGTCCACCCCCAACTGTGGTGATTAGCACAGTTGGACCGCAGCAAACGTGGTCTGATATATATGACGCAGCTGGCGTTGAGATGAATCAGCTCATCGGGGACCAGATTGCGGACATCGTTCCACTGACGAGAACTTGACTGTGTTCCTGTTGCCAGCCTTCGTCCAGACATGACACATAGATAAACAATGTTTGTGTCAGCGTAATGACATTTGGCGAATTTTTGCGATTGCGACCCAAAGAGAGCTGTAAATGCGAACCAGACGTTGAACTACCCAGGACTTTTTTTTTTATTTCGTAGTAAATTTTAGAGCTACGTAACTCCAAACCTTAAATCTAAAAACATAAATATACCACGAGGAGAGGTGAGGACAGGCAAATTGTCCACACCCCGGAGGCCCTGTGATTGTGATCTCATACAAAGTGGAAATACAATAATTCATACAGGGCACACAATGAGCTGGGAAACATGCCGCAGACCACACATAACGTCATGTACTTCATCAGAGACCGAGCATTGCTCCATGTGGGTAATTAAAACTTCAAGCGAGCACCACTTCTTTCCATTTTTTGAGCAATCTTCTGCTCATATTCGAAAAAATTCACACTTAATTCAAATGGAGTACAGATGTTGTATCGTTGTCCTGGATTACATTTCCAGATCTTTGTCAATTTTTCTTTCTTTCTACACACATGAATGTAGATATTGTTCGGTTCAAATCTGTTTCTTTTCTTAAAAAATCTAATTTGAGGCCGCTTGAGGAATGTACATGTAAAAGTTCTCCTGCTGATCGTCGAGTGCCTTTTGAAATAATGCTCCTTTGTGTTATTTTGTGCTCAAATAAAGTGCCTTTTGTCAGACGGGGATGTCATTTTGTTTTTGTTTGAATTACACCTAAATGAAAACGGACTTTCTTGATAAACTGAGCTTCTATTTGTGCTCTCTCTTCTGCTCAGCGGCTCTAAAATGTTAATTTTTCATAATCATAGCTATTTCTGGCTCAGTCTGTCTCATATCAGAGTATTTCCGTTTGGGACCGAGCTTCCCAAACCAATCTGCACGGCAGCTGTGATCGACTGCAGCCGCCAATTTTGGCACCATCATCGCCCACGTGTACATGTATGTGTTACTCTGCCTACGACGACTCCCCACAGCCACTGAAACAACGCAGGTGTTTCCAATCAATTCGGTCCAGGTTGAAGGGTTAATCCAGAACTGAAGCTCACTTCTTTTACGTCTGTGTCTCGAGTCACACTCATGCGGGGAATTTTTATTATCCGGGGACATCCAGTAATTTGTGATAATTGCGGAGACTGTCGGTTATTTTGACCCCATGTGAGTCGACCGCGTCTTTAATTTGTTGAAGACAAATTCCAGCAGAAAATTGCCGACCATAATTTGATTAAGAGGGAGAGGTCTCTTGATAATACCGATCATGTGCAAACCGAGCTCCCAATTACTGGCTTTTTTCTGGCAGAAATTTCCAATTTTCATCCTGTGCAGGAGTGAAAATAATGAAAGGCCGCGTTGTTGCACTCGACAACTCGACCTCACGACCGCTGCACTTCAACGTTGAGAAAAATTAAGAGGAAGCTAAATCAAATAAAACAAATAAATGACATCTTGGACGATAACAACGTGGATTACATGCATATGTAAGCACTGGAGAAGATTATGGTGGCTTTGTTTTGTTGTAAATAATGTTTTTCAAAATGTGTTGTGAATTTCAGGCCTGGCTTTAACCAATTTGAAACGACGAAAAAATCATAAATACTCGATACAAATCGGTCCTGAACATTTGAAGCTGAGGTTTCTCTCTGTTTTTAACTTCCCTTTTTTTGATGCAGGCTAAAAGAATAATACATGTCCTCGGATAATTTAAGGATGTGTTGGGCCACAGAGAAACGGCATCAGTTGGTGGATTTTATTTTGAAAAGCTCTCCACACAAATGTGAATTGTTTGGAGCGATGTTTTGAAGCGTTCACCCCCTTTTGGACTTTTTCCACATTTCACAGTGTTAAAATCTTTGCATCGATTTTATTGGACTTTTGAACATGAAAAAGCGCTTTGAACACAAATACTTGTTGTTGTTGTTGTGACGCAAACGATATTCGAGACAAAAAGCAGACATCTGCGGGATACACAAGTATTTATGAGCGTTCTCCAGCCAATACTTGGGAAGTCCACCTTCCGCTGCAATCACAGCAGCAGGCCTCTCGAGGTATGTCTTTAAAAGCTTTTGCGCGTCCAGACACTGTAATTTCTGCCCATTCTTCTCGGGATAATGGGCCTTTTGGCAAGTCTCAATACAGGTTCTCAATTAGATTGAGGTCTGGGCTTTGACTGAGTGTTAAGACATTAACGTTCTCCCTTTGTTTTTGTCTTAATACCTTCCTATAAATGTGGCGTTCAAATTTCTAGGTTTATTTTCTTTTTCTTTTGTTGGACTTTATTCTCGCTGTTGCACTGCTTTGTTTGGACGTACCCGTTGCTTTCTTAACATTACCGTGTGTTTCATTGTTGTGTTTTTGTGGTGCTTTTAAAGCACTTTGCAACGCTGGTTTGGATAAGCGAACCCATTCAAGCGTAGCTCAGGCTGTGTGCTTGGGGGTCATTGTCCTGCTGGCCCCCGTCTCAAGACTCAAGACAGGTTTTCGTCGAGGATCGTCCTGTATTTGGCTCCTTCCATCTTGCCCTCGATCCTGCTGATGCCGCCATGGTCGACTGTGGTGTTATTCTCGGGGTGATGTTTGGTGTTGGGTTTCCGCCACATAAAAGCAATTTGCAAAGTTCAATCTTGGCCTCATCTGATTTTGGGAATCGTCTTCCACATGTTTGCTGTTTCTTCCACGTGGTTTGTGGCAAACTCCTAACAGCCTTTACCGTTGCTGTCCTGGTTGCCTTTCTGATTAACGCCCTCCTCGTCTGGTTTGGTAGATTTGCTGTTGTGCCTCAGACCTAACCCTTTCTTTGTACTTCTCCGCAACTTAACCCCACACCTGGTTTGCTGAGGTCTTGAGTCTTCATGATGCACTTTTGTTTAGCTCTGGTCTCTCTAAAACAGGTGTATTCACTGTGAGAATAAATTGCACACTCGTGTAACTAATTTCACTAACAGTGTGGCATCTGAAATCAATTGATTGCATCTGAGCTCGGTTAAGAGTTTCACAGCAAACTGGACGAATACAAAAACACTCAACGCTTTCTTTTTCTGTTTTTAAATCAATTTGAAAACCATGTTTCCTTTACACTTTTCGGCACCCGTGACATAAAAGAGGCATGACACACAGCTGGATAACACCAACCACGGCCAATCGAGTTGTTGTAGTTAAAATGATAATAACAAAACAATGGACGGATGCCGCAGCTCTGCAACAGTCGGATTTATTTAACGTCACTCTTGCCTCGACAAGAAAAGACTTTGAGGATGTAGAAACTGAGTATAAGGCCTAAGACGAGACTTGTGACGTCTTACGAATGAGAAGGTCAAATTAAAACAACCAGGTGTTTTACTCTGCCTCGTCATGGCACCGAGAGATCGGGATTCATAGATCAAATCGAGATTCCTAAGGTTGTTTCTTGCTTTGGACTGTAGCCAGGCTGCTAGCGTTATAGAGCAGCAGGACGTTCAGACATGTCTCCATGTGAAGATAAATATTGACGTTTCTATGGATCCGATTCTGTAATGTGTCTGAAAAACAGCTGTGTTTCTATTAAACGATGCTCCGTACACATGTCCAGTAGTCTGAATAACATCAGCGTGTTCGTAGGTGTGTCGCTCTGGCCGTGTGGGGGCTGCAAACGATAGCACCTTGGCAACACATCAAAACTGAGAGCATCTGCAAGTGCTTTGCCACTAATCTCACTCACCCAATAAAGCCAGAATCTCCTCGTAAAACAAAAGACCCACAAAGGCTGAAATCATGCTTTTTGGTTTCCAGATCAGAGCAGATGTCGCCGTGAATTAATCCAGAATCTGGATCCCTGGACACTTTGTTACTGGACCTGCTCAGTCATACTGTAGCTCTTTCTTTTAATCCCTCCTGATGCTAATTTACGGTAACTAAGCCCGCCCCGGAGATCGCGTGCCATGGGAAAAATGTTGCAGCCATGAAAACCTAATGTACAACATGATCCATGTGCTTTCATGTCAGATGCATCTCTCAGGACTACTGGTCCAGGTGATGCCCTCATGCCAAGGAGTTACGGACGACATCCAGTTCGTAACAAATTACCTCATAAATTAAAAGTAACTAAAGGCAATAGGGGGCCGTTAAAATTCCTGTGCCGAGACGATGTAGATGCCAAATTTAGGAAGTCACAAAAGGGCCGTAAAAATGGAAACAGCATCAGAAGGTACAACACCACCAAGAACAATCAGTTGACATGTTGTTACAGTATAAGCACAAAGGCTCCATCCAATCAATACACTGACTTTAAAGCCAGAACAAAGTGACGACCTCTTTTCTTCTTCCAAGATTGGTCAAAAATAGCCTTTTAAAACTTAACTTAACATGAAATGGACTGCTTAATGTTTGGTAATGTTCGTCTTTGTCGCCAACTGTTGAATGTGAGTGCAAAATTCACACCCTTTTTGCCCTTCGATCAAGTCTCCAGCTGGACTTTTACCCACCTCACAGACTATTTCTTTACTTCGTCTTGCTGTCATTTGCGCCGGGCAGGTTTCCATTTTTTTTTTGAGGATATCTAAGTAGATCAGCGAGATCAGGAAGGACAAGACTGGTGACAAAGTCCAAAGAGATGATCTGAAACTGACTGAATGCTGCATGGAGCTGTACAAGATACTGTAGATTCACGGTGGGATCAGTTTATAGCCCCTAAATATTGATTAGGCTTGCCTGAATTAAATGGAGACTGTTGGGCCTTGGTGGAGGTATGCGCTCCAGATTTTAAGTGTTTCAGCAATCAGTGTTTTTAATGCCAAAACAAAGTGGAGTTGAAGTCGGACCAGTTGTGTTTGAGGCGACTTACATTCCTTTCCTCTTTATTTATGACAAAGAACATTAATCAGCAATCGAGCGAAATGTTTTCAACTGTTGTTCCAGCTGTGGGATTATCCATTAAAATAACATTATCTACACTTTTTCAGCGTTTAAAGTGTGTAAACTGTTTCTGATTTATTCACAATCGATCACAAACTGTGAACGAAAAGGGGAAGGGGGCTTTTTCCTTGGTAAAAAAAATTGTTTTTCATTGGACGCACACAGATATAAGGCCCTGCGCCTCGGTGACACCTGTTGCCAATACACCAGTTTATGAGCCATCCAGGAGGGTGAGCTCAGACAGACGAGGCCATTAAACTGACTGGTGGCAGGCTAATGAATAAAATCATCTCCCTCCTGTACACTCACCCTCCTCCCTCCATAAATAAAGAGTCCAGTGTGGATTCATATACCATCGGGGTGAGGCGAGGACAGTAATGTTGATATGGTACATTGGAGGCGAGCTGCCTCGACATCTGAGACTCACATTCAGTTGGCTTTAGCTCAGGCTGAACTTAATGTCTTGCCGATGTTTGAGACTCATCGTAAATCAGAGCCAGACAGAGGACAAAAGAAGCCGCTCAGAGGAGACAAAACAATTACAGCAACCTCTGACATAAAATAACTTAACAGAGCCCTGGTTGACACAAACAAACACAATCACGACACAAGGATGAAGGATTTCGATGTAAAATCAAGATTCTGTACGTCACGCAAATTGTCTCGTGATTTGGCGGACAAAGGGACAGTGTATCCGCGAGTGTGTGTGTGTGTGTGTGTGCGTCGCTGTGAATGAAAGGAATGTTTTCAGTTTCATTACCCTGCAGAATGTGTGTAATTTAAGCATCCATGATAGCATCAGACTCTCTGAGACTAATTAAACATTATCTGGAACAAGGGGGAGCGTGTGTGGCATGAGGAGGCAAAATGAGTACATGTCAAAAATATTCAATTACGAGTGAAAGTCTAGCATTGAAAAATGAAGGGGGGGAAGTCCGCACAGGCCGAAGTCTACGGAGAGCCGAATTAAGTCGAACCTTTGCAGAAAAAAATCCCCTCTAAAGAAATCATTCCAGCCCAGATTTGATTTTAACTGTGAGAGACGCAGGTGTGAGTCCTAAAAGGAGCCTTTATTTAAGTGTTTTACTGATTTTGATAATTACCACGTTAGTTGAGATTGAATTAATCAAATCAAAGAAAAAAAGCATCGTAATTAGTACTTGACTGCACATTTTTATGTCATAAATATAAAATGTTATTGTTCTATATTTCTATAGGGACGGCTGTAGCTCAGGAGGTAGAGCAGGTCGCTGGTTTGAATCCCCGGCTCCCCCAGCTGCACGTTGAAGTGTCCTTGAGCAAGATACTGAACCCCACCGTCCATGGCAGCCTCTGCTATCAGTGTATGTCCATTCACCATATATTGGAAAGTTTTTGGATCCGTACAGCAAAAATAATCTGCGCTGGATGACGTTTTCAGTCAGACGTCACTTAATCTAACGTTACAGGCGACCGGCAGGTTAAAGTGATGTATAGAAGTATTTTCTGACAAAGTGAAGTAAATGAGCGTGCATTGTATGCCATGTTAAACCTGCATATAAACTGATGCCACAAGTGCGGAGGAGATTAACGAGCTCATTGGGAAAATAGCGACCAGAGATTCGTGATTGTTAAGCCTTGCAGAGACAAACTGATGGTGCATGTTGAGCCAGAAAATAAATGACTTCGACTTCGGAGATGAAGACATGATAACTTTAAATCAATTTTTGTTTTCACTTTGTTTTTATTATTATTATTATGGCTTCATTAGATAGGACAGCATAGAGAGATGACAGGAAACAGGAAGAGAGAAAGGGGGACATGATATGCAGCAGAGGGCCACAGGTTGAGGTCGAACCCTGGACTGTTGCAGCGAGGACACTGCCTCCCTTCATGGACGCCCCTTCAGTTTACTTTTTTTAGTTTTCTTTTAGTCCGGCTGTTTGTATCTCACTGTTGCACAATGATGGAGAGGGAACATTTTTTAAATTGTGAAGAAATTAAGACATAGATAAGCTTTTAATAAGTTTAATTCGATTTATTTAAGTGGATATCAGTAATTATCATGCAAATTCAATTTCTTGTCTTACTTTTTGAACAGCTTCGATAAATTACCCTGTAATATCATTATAGACAGGCATTAAAACCTTGTCTTTTCTCTTCATAAGGACCAGATACTGCCTGTAAGAAGGGAGGAAATGACTCGACATGAGAGTTGAATTTAGTTGGCCAAGAAAAAATTTACTTGGACACATCGAGACTCGGACCAGATGACCCGAATGTTTGGAAGTACGGTGAGATTGAGGACCGATCTGCCGAGAGACAACAAGTTAACGCTCGCGTTAGCGACACATCTGAAACACAAATGTGAGCGCTCGAATGTGGAAATACTTAATGTTGCAGCCGCAACTTCAGATTTAACGACCGCTGGAGCAAACGAGTCATGTCCACGACTAGAAAAGCAGTCTGACAGTTTGATTAATGGAGGCCAACGGTAATATTCAAGACTTTATCTACTTTTTCTGACCCACTGTGTTTTCATAGGAGTGTTAACAAAAGACCTATTGGGTTTTTTTTAACCTGCCCGGTACAGAACCGCCCTTCCTGACACACACACCCCGCCGGCAGCCACCTACATGTAGCAGCAATCTCCACATCAGCATTCTCTCCACGCTGCACCCGCTTTCCCCCTCCGTCCTCCTCTTTTCTCACACACGCACCAACGCAACACATCCATCACGGAGCTGCCACACACCCTCCGTATCGACCGTCGCTGCCGTTTCTCTCCACGTCTCCCGTATTATTACCCAACGTACTCTCTGTTTTCCTAAGAGCCAGCCAGGAAATTAGCTTTTATAAAGCTGCGACACACACACACACACACACATCTGTGCATGCACACAGACACACACAGAAAACCCAAAACATCCTGAAGAGACTAAGTGGGGCCAGACACACACACACACACACACACACACACACACTTTCCAGGAGAACAATACTACTGTTTCAACCCTGCTGCCCCGACTACCGGCCATTGGAAGTGGGAATTTCAGAATCAGTGGGAGTGGTGCGATCCGAATACCTTGCCTGGCACCTAAACAATGCGGTTATTCCTGCAGTGAAGCAACAAACATTATTAAGCCTTTTGATAAGGTCTTTAAAGCGACTCCCTGGCACACAAAGGGTCCGTCGCAGGGAAGCCGAAGGGAAACGAGCCGCGGGGGGAAGGAGAAAGTGAAAAACAAAAAAAGGCCGTGTGGCTCGGAGTCATTTCACTTTCACACACACGAGATGAAGAGGTTTTGTGTCGGGAGGAATGAAATGTCACAGCTGACCTGAGAGAAAGACGAGAACAGGCTGTATGTATGGATCCTATCAGTCTCTGATTGGGAGCAGAAACAAAACGTCTTGTTTGTCGAAGGAAAATACTTTAAATTCGCCATGTGGCAGTTTTTTTAAGGTGACTTCACTTGTGTGGGAGCAGGCGAGGACGTCTGATTGATGGTATTTCTGTATCAGCGTATATGTCGACCGATACGTAACGAGGAACGTTCGTAGAGAAACGCCAAAAGTTTGTTTGAGGCGATCCAGAAAACAACGTTGTCAGTTTAGAGGAGACAACTTTTGACTTTTTCCTCCCCACATCTGAACGCAAACATCTGAACACAAGACTGATTTCAGACCTGTCAGACGTAGCGAGACAAAAAGACGTGAGAGGACGGAAGAAGATAGCGGAAGATGGTGGGAAAAGGTGTGTTGGTGTCTACCTTTAAGTTTAGTAGTCTTTGAATTATATTAATACGACGTGAGCTTCAGTTAGCTTTGGACAGAAACGTCCTTCAGACGGATACTTTTTACTATGATACTTTGAGTACAATTCAGAGCCTGTACTTTATTATTGAATCTGTTTTTTTTCTGTGCTTGGACTCGAGTGAAGAATGCGTGTGCTCTTGCCACCTCTGCCATTTGCTGCCTTCAACGGATTGATTTCCAGACGCAGCCGGCAGCTGTTTTCAACAACAAAAATCTCTACAAAAACACACTGTATGCTTCAGGCCAAGGGCCCGAACAGCAGACGGGCAGAATTAGTGAGCAGCTGGTGAACTTGGATCAGCTTTTATCAGCTAGAGGACCAGAAATAGCCTGCAGGGGTTGTCGATGACCAAAACAGAGCTCGGATGAGTAAATACTGGACTTTGCATTTGCCTGGTTGCCAAAACTTCAACTGATAATAAGATAATTACCTGCTGGATGTGATACAGGTGACCGTTTGCCAAAATGTTGGTCGTATCAACTTTTTCAGCCGACAGTATTTCAATGTTGATTTCACAACTTGTGAGGCTGCTGCAGAGGCCCAAACAAGAACAGTATCGGTTACACTTTAAAGACAATGCAATTTTTTGTTCTCTCTAATATTATTCTAAAGCAGCAACATGTAACATATGGTCAGAATTCAAGGGTAGTAAAAGAAAAGGGGACATTATCAGTGTAGACAACAACTGCAGCTCAACACAGCTGGACGCAAGACTGGAACCGACTAGGCCTCTAAGCCCACAGGGGGTCGGTTTGAAGACGGGGGGATACGGTATGGAGGTGATTTACAGCGGCTCTGATGATGACTGTGACTCCCGGGATGCCAAGACACAACTGGCATGACGAGCTGGAATAATTTCACATCTTATTCTATGGATTGAGGATTTATTTTGAGCAAACCAGATGTGATTGTGCAAAAGACAAACCCAACACTGTTTTATTTTGTTTACATCGAGTTTTTACGATGAGTTAATGAGGCAATTAAGGCTCGTGTTAGTTCAGTGAAAGAGAGAAACTTGATTTCAAGGTGCAAGAATATTTACTTTCTTAACATTTTGTGATTTATTTTGTTACTTATTAGACCATGCTGGGCCGAGGCTAGCCGGTTAGCGTGCTCATTTCAGTAGAAGTTCATTTTTTTAATGTTTATATATAAATTCTGACCTTATCTTACACATACACCTTTGGGGGTTAACAACAGCTTAATACACCCTCTCTATAATGTATCAAAGGTGCCATCTACGTACAGTCACTTTATCTGTCTGGTCAAATGTAGAGACAGGGAGGGATTTTCCTGAGAATCAAACGTTAAATAGTTTGATGGGAGCTCACGCGGAGACTTGGACTCAAGATACGTACGACTGCACAGCACCACTGTTAACCTGCTGTAGGGGGCTCTTATAAATCAGTGACAAGTATATAAATCATCTGTCAGTTACATCAACTGGACTTCAGGTTAATAAAACACATCTGCAGAGTGTTTTGGACAGGCTCCATAACACCCAGACTTGGAATGGGATCAATATGTAGGCAGCATGTAAAGTTTATGAATCACGGCGTTAAGATATGAAAATAAACTCGACTGGAGGTTAGGCCGATAACAATCTGGGCCACGTTACGGGAACTAAATCCAAAATATGAATAATATCTAAACGCACGAGAAAAGTGCAGCAGTGTAGACTTTGGGCCGAACTGGAACGAATCAGGAATGATTAAAATTCTTGTCAGTACTTTGACGGACAGTTAGTACATGTGGGGTGCATTTAACATTTTAAATGGATGTGGAAAAACATGCTGAGGGGCAGCGCGGGGCTGCACAGCGGCTCAGTCACAGCGGCGCTGTTCGTCCACTGAGTGACAGCCGTGACCGATTTCTGCTGCAAAGTAAAAGTCCGCTGGTTGTTTTTGTAACTGTACTCCAGGTGACGCTCAGAACTGTTAAACTGTTTGGATTACGGTGGAGGCGGGCGGTATACAGTTGGCAGTTGTAATCTGAGTAGAGCTGCGAGATGGCCAATTTACTCTACTGGTGGTTACGGTCACACGAGTCTGTGCTCTTCCTTCTTGCTGTAATTCATCCTCCATTTTTCCTGGAAAAATCCAGCCGAAAAAACAGCGAACGCAAGGTTTACGGTGTCCATTTTCTATAGCTGTGACGCCGTTCTATCAACATTTACTTCAGGACGGTGAGTCAAAGCAAAAAATAAAGCTGTCTATTAGTTTAAGCTGGAAAAATGTGTCAACAATTAGCTGCACATTCATGGTAAACCAACACAGTTTGTTGTGGCTCATTGGGCCTCTTTAACAGGCGGATCTTATTGTTTTCATTTCTACTCTGAGTCTTTTGGACCTCATAATTCCCTTCATGGCTCGGCCCAACTTTATCCCGAGTACAAACCTAATTAGCCAGTGTAAGTGAAAACACCTCCCCGGGTGTGCGGGGTCTTTAAATGAAAAATATGATTTACTAAGTGTAACGTTCGACCGGCTCCAATTATCGTTTTATGGCCGAAAACTCATTACACTATAAAAATGTGAAAACCAACAAGCCTTTCTTGGCTCGGAGAAATGAGAAATTTGTTTTAATAAGCATAAAACTGAAGTTCTCACATGTGACGTTAATTAACAGACACCCTGCTGTTAAAAACTTATGCACTTTAAACATACATGCCTTTTAATTTGAGGGTATTTATGTGAAATGAATGTGAATGTGTGGCAAATTGACTCTTTATAAACACATGCAAGTTAATGCAAACGTTACCATAAAAGTGTCACCTCTCTAACAGGCTTAACAAAAGCTTATTGCTTCAGGTTTTTTTGCTCTGAACACTGTACAGATGTTTCTATTTTACACTTTATATCTGGTGTATATCCCGATCAAACCGTCAGAGAAACATTTTGCTTCAATAAGCAGTCGAGTGCCTTGATCTGTCTATTGTGTACCGCCTTCTTCTGTGAAAACAAATATAATATTCATACCAGAAATCTCCACAATCTCGCCAGAGGAGGTGGCTCCATAAGCGTTTGCAGGTTGGCTCGAACATCTCGTGGTCCGTATGTCGGGCTGATATTGTTACCAATCCTTTGAGTGGGAAAAGGGACAGAAAATACACGTAATATCACCTTTAAAATGCAATTCAGTGTTTAAAATGTTTAACCTAGCCTCGCTTTTCTCAATCATCCCCACCGGACAAATGTCTAAGAGATGAGATAGCCCAGATATGCGACAAATTTGAGGGTGACCATCAAAAAACGGTGGTAGACGTCACCTCTCCTGTGTTATCATGGTTGGTTCAGGAAGGTTAATCACTCTTTAGTTGACAGAATCAATTAAATGTGAGAGGACTTTGCATGGACAACAATTTTACAGAAAACCTGCATTAAATACTATCATACCGTATACAGACGACCCTCCGTTATTGCCTGACAGGCTCGCTTATTTAAAGAAGTTGGGTTTGGCTGATGCTAGAAGAGCACTTAAACCATATAAATCCAAATTGGGGGTCGGATGAAAGCTCCTGTGAAATAATGTACTCGCTCGAGTGTGTTTTAATGACTGGCATGTGTTCCACGATGTTACAAAAAGTTCAGAAAGCGGATTATATTACAGCTCGGGGACTTAAATTGGCCTCGTCCTGCTCCGTGACCTCAAGCTAGTTTCCAGTGTCCGTGGAGGACAATTACAGCACTCAGCTCAGCAGTGGAACACGTTGGACGAAAACCAATATGATGATCGCAAACCGCAGATATATTTTTTTAATCGTTCAAAAGGATGGGCCGAGGATCCGAGTCCTCGAGGGCCGAATACGTGACGTGTCTGGGGTTTGAGCCGAAAACCACCGAAGACAATATGAATTCATACGCTGCTGGTTCAATAGTTTCCAGAGTGTGTGTTGGCCCTGTTGGAAGTTTTCTTTCCATTTCCACCACTTTCTCTGGATTCAATCACACTCTTATCACCTCTTTAAACTTCGAGTTCGATCAGCTGTGCTCCACCTCATTGCCTCGGGAGCTCGTAATGAAAAGCAGCGCCGGCTCGTGTCACCCCATCAGAGGCATGACTTTCCCCTTTGTTCAGGTTGTTTGATTTGATTAACTACCAGCAGAGGCCAAAGCCCTGCAGTACATCACCAGAGGAAGCTCATTTAGTGCAGAAACACCAGAGGAATAGTAGTTTATGAAAAGCACCGACGCTAGTTTCAGTTAAAGTTGTATATCATCAGATTGGCTCATAATTTTTCTTTTTTTTTCAGTCCTGAAAGCTTTTAAAGAAGTTTCAGATATCAGGAGGACATGGACAGGTCAACCCTCCCCAAACGTGCTGAGTTCAGGAAGGGTTCAAACTATATGATTACCAGTGAGGTGTGGGCCAACTGGGAGCGGTCGAGTGGAAGGTCCCGACTTTTGAGTCCTCGAGTGCGATTACTCAATGGATCTTAAAGCAGCGCTAATCAATATTTTATGGTGACGATAGATCACATCTGTCCAACTCTGCAGTTCCCCTCAGCTCTCAAGAGAGTTTTAGTGTCTTTGAGCTCATTGTTTTGGTTTTTATATATCGCTCTATATGGAAAGTAGAGTCATTCAACAAAAAAAAGCTCTGATAACCTTTGGGTTACATCTCCAGAATCGAAGACAGCAACTAGCTGGTGAGGACGAGGAGGAAGATGAGGAGTAGGATGAGAAGGAGGAGCAGGAGGAGAACAAGGAGGAGGAGGACGTGGAGGAAGAGGAGAAAGAGGACCAAGAGTAGGACGAGGAGGAAGAGGACAAGGATGAGGACAACGAGGAGGATGATGACCAGAAGGAGGACGTGGAGGAAGAGGAGAAAGAGGACCAAGAGGAGGACGAGGAGGATGAGGAGTACGACGACAACAAGGATGAGGAGGAGGAGGACGAGGAGGAGGAGGAGCAGCAGCATGCTGTCTGTTCAGGTTAATGGAGCTTTGAACACTCATATATTTGGTGTTGGAAAAGAAAGAAATCCCCAAAACATAGTAAGTTGCTGTGTTACAAGAGGATTAATGACATCTTCTCATCAGACATCTTGACTCTTGTCAGAACATTATTCCAGCCACAGTCTTTAACCCTCCCTGGACATCAGAACTGTTATTTCAGGTTGATCTCTTTGTTATCTGACAATTAGCAGAGCAGTTAAACGCACACGGGAGGCTGCGAAAGCCTCTTGAAATCAGCCTCATCATCTCACTGGCTCGCACATGTTTGGTAGCGAAAGGTCAGTGCGATCGCTCGGTGTCACGTGAGCGGCGAGCCGCGACTGAAGCTGTGGGAACATCCACCTCACAACCCCTCAGGTGAGGCCGATAGGGCAGAGACGCAACACTGTGCAGCGGATCGGGTTGCATTCCTTGAAACCCAAACACGCACATCGACGACTGCACGGACACACTCGCTCCTCAATGTTCGCTCGCTCTGTCAAAGCCCTCGGGAGAGCACACACACACACACACACACACACACACACACACACACACACACACACACACACACACACACACACACACACACACACACACACGTCATCTCTTTGCATCTTAAGAGAGAGAGAGAGAGAAAGGTGAGGCAGGAGTGGAGATTTGACACTTTGAGGTGTGGGGTTACACCTTGAATTGGGCTATTACCACATCCAAATGCTTCAGCTGCTCTGTAATGTGCACCGGAGACAATGGCAGGCCTGGGAACAGCCCGACTGCTGCGAGAGAGGAGCGCACGATGGAGGCAAGGCGACCTGTCGTAGAGGATAAGGAACGAGGAAGACGGAGGGGAACAACGCAAGAAAGAAACAAGAAGATGAAGAAAGTATGCAGATGTAAAAAAAACCCTGTGTGTGTGTGTGTGTGAGTGTGCTTGAGGTGTGAGAGCCACCAGCAGGTCAGTAACTCGAGCCCCATGTGAAGCCTCAGCAGCAGGAACTGAGCTCAAGAAGACACCGAGTCAATACCAACCAGCTACAATACAACACACACACACACACACACACACACACACACCTGTTCTCACATAAAGCAAGTCCTCGACTCGCCGACATGTCGACCGTCCACATGCAAACATCTGCGCGCACACATCAGCACATGAACACACACTCCCTCTCTGAACTCTTCTCACAGAGATCGTGTGGCCGGAGACGAGCTTCTGACTCGCACGTCGGAGAGACGGTGAGTCAGGAGGGACATTCTGAGCACGTGACGCACACTCAGGTCCTCCACGACGTACAGATCACGAGACATCCGACCCACGGTGATGCTCCTCGACTCAACACACAAAACAGACAAAGAAAGTCAGTGTAAAAGCTGTGAAGTCTGAGTGTGGTGAAGGTTACAGGAGCATTATGTCGTTGCGGAGAAGAAATTCAACAATATTTACAATATTAACGAGGCGATTACAGAAGCGCTGAGGGGCAAGTGAGTCATTTTTCAAGTCGGTAGTTGTTTCTTGCAAGGTGATTTTGTAAAACCGAGTAAAAACTTTTTTTCAGTAGTGTTTTTTTTCCAAACTTTCTACTGAAACATTTTTTTTCCAGTGGAAATGTTTTTCTTCACGAGTGAAAAATGTTTTTTTTCCTCCCTCTCAGGTCCGCACATGAAAAATCATGAGAAAACTAAATTTCTCCTGAAATAAACGTGTGTTTTTCCCGTGTGAAAAAGAATACAAATATTTTGCAGTACTTTCTACATCGCTCAGTTACGTGCACAAATAGACTTTAAACAAAATTAGGGAACTTTGACAGATTTTCTGGCAATAATCTTTTTCCCACCAGATCGAATGAACACAGAAGAAAACATAATTTAAATCAGATTTAGAAAATGGATCATCAAAAAAACAAAAGTCCTACTTGTCCCTCAGGGCTTCCGTAGGTAATTATACAAACTCAGTTATGTGTTTTTTCCCATAACTGAACAAACAAGTTGTTCTGTTTGGTTTTTTACTTATTACAAGTTGTTCCCTCTGTAATTTCCATCACCAGTTGCAGCGACACGATCAAACACATCCATTATCGATACCAGCTCATCCTCTGCTGGGTCACATGGAGCTGACCCAGGTTCCTGCATCGGGGCCATGAAGCACTCGCTGAGTGTTAACAAATGATTTGAGTTAAGACCTCTATGTGGCCATGATTCACTCCGACTGTCGAGGCAAATATCTGAAACTAATCAGCATCGTTCGGGATCATTTCTCCGGTGGTAACTTCACGTTATGAATCACGATGAAGGGGCGAAGCTGCTTCAGACAGCGAGTCTGTCGTGCAACACGTCAACTGGAAACAGATGTCTAAATAGAGACATGACACAGCGCTGGCATGTGCTGGACATGGATCATCAATCAGTCTCATTTCAGCGAGTAAATCCTGGAGGAAGAGCCGGATTACTTCGGTGATAATCTCCCAGATGGATCTGACTGCAGGAAGCTCTCACCAACCAGAACCAATTTGCTCCGATCGGACAAAGCAAACAGAAACAACTTGTTTTTGGTGAATAAAACATGCTGGAAAGCTCAAAGGAACAGTTCAGCTAAAAATGAAAATTCAGGCTTTATCCACTCACCGCCCATGCAGATGGACAGTTGGGTGAAGTTATGAGATGAAAAGTTAAAATTATGAGTTAAAAGTTAAAATTATGAGATAAAAAGTCATAATTATGAGATAAAAAGCTAAAATTATGAGATAAAAAGTTCAAATTACGAGTTAAAAGTTCAAATTATGAGTTAAAAGTCATTATTATGAGATAAAAAGTTAAAATTATGAGATAAAAAGTCATAATTATGAGATAAAAAGCTAAAATTATGAGATAAAAAGTTCAAATTACGAGTTAATAGTTCAAATTATGAGTTAAAAGTCAAATTAGAAGATTTTTTGGACCTGTTATCTCATAATTATGACCTACCATGAAACCATTTGCCGGAAAACAAAAACAGTGTAACAACCAAACAGCATCTTCACCGGCACACGAGACCGTTCTGTGCCCGACCTGAACGGACTTCAGTCTCGTTAGGTCCTCAAACATCATCACCAGTGGTATGTTGTTGCTGGCAGCGGCGAGCAGCTCCCAGGTGAGACCAGAGTGGGAAAATAAAAATCAGTTCAGCGGATAAATAAAGAGCACAGCGACGATTAAACCAGGGGCTGAACTTTACAAGTCCCGGGTCGGTGGAGAAAGAACACGAGGACTTTAAAGTGTTCAGAATAATATTGTTCAGCTCATGAGACGATCAGCTGGGTGATAAAACCACTGCCCGAGTGTTCATGAGCAAAACATTTAATTCACCCACCTCCCACCAGGGATCTATAGCAGAAACTGGTTTATTTAGATTCACGTTATCAGTTTTATCTCCCGTCCCATCCTGAGTCGCACACTGTTGGAGTTAATCGTATGTGATAAAAAGGGGCCAAGGGAAACAAAACTGGCTGCATGAAGAAAGTTTTACAGGCGTCAGAAGGGTCAGGGTTTTGTTTTTCTCCCATAAAATCTGAATCCAGAATCATACGAGCCGACTAGATGCAAAGATATGTATGAATACTGCTGAGAATATTTAGAAAATTCAGAGAGCTGCAACGCCTGTGACCTTATATGGACATCGGGAAGTCGTGTTTTCCTGGTTTTAAAGGCTGCGTCACAGTAAAGTGATGTCATTTTCTGAACTTGCCAGACTTTTACAAACTTCAGTCTTTACATCCACTTTACTGATAGAAAGCTCATTGTGTTAAAGGGAAACAACACCATTTCTACCCATTAAAGTGTGCTTACAGGTCTTGAAGAGTAGGCTACTAGTGACGACTACTCCAGTGATGTCACTCAGTGGCTGAGTTGCATTGTGGGTAATGTAGGCGCCAGGTTTTGGAAGGGAAGAATAATGTGTTGAGCAAGAAAAGGCACCATCTCTGGTTCTGCTGTGTCGAGTCTGATAATTAGTTTTTTACTCCTAGTCGATAGAACAAACTTCTGCAACACGTAGCGACATTAGCATTCGTTTGGCATCGTGTTTGTATCCACGTGATGAGTAAGAGTCAGATATTCAGTCTACTTTTAGCTCCGATTTTGGTCTCCACCACCTACAGGGAAAAAATATCTGGTTCTTTAGCTGCTAAACGCTCCACAATGTCCACCAGCTAGCCGCTAACTTTTTTAGCGGCCTGCTACGTCTGAAAACAACGCAAATGAGATCGAGTGAATCTAAACATTAATATCTGGATCCTAAAACCAAAACAACTTAAATTAGCATTCAGTATCTTTGTCGGGAACATGACCTTCTGGCTCTTTAGCTGCTAAATGCTCCAAAACGTTCAGCAGCTAGTCGCTAACTAGTTTTAGAGATTCGTTTTTGCTGAAAACATCAGCTAGCCCTGCTACATCTCACATTTTCTAGTCAGATAACTATTTTTTTTTTATTTGTCTAACGCTGATAAAAAATAACAGAAAACATCAAAAGATTCAAGAACAAAATCTTGTATTTTATAAACTAACTAAAGACACCAAAATGTAATCGTGTGTTAATCTCACAGGATCCAAAACAAAACAAAAGAAATAAACAGACACAAACACTCAATTTAAGTGAAATAATTTAGTGGGACAAACAATTTTACATTTACATAAATTAACTCACGTTGTCATGATTCTCCATCTTTTTGCATTTTTTCGAGCCCTTCCTCAGCAGCCCGGAAAACACCCACAACTCTTCCATAAGGCCATGACATGGTTATTGCAGCATCGTCATAAATGTGTGCACGATATGAGATTATAACTGTTCATGTTGCCAACCCGGCGGGACAACACTGCATAGTTCCCAGGCTGGCGTTTCACCCATTATTACAAATCTCAACAACAAAAAAAAACAAGACATTTCTGGAGAGTTCCCAGGCTGTCATGAAGTCTTAATGGAGTGTAAAGTGTGTGTGTGTGTTAGATCCTCTTCTCACACTCCTGGATGTTTCCCCCGAGGCTACAGGGGAAACCTCACAGAAAGGTGGGAGGAGGGAGGGAGGGAGGGGGAGGTGGCGGGAGCATCCATCAGCTCGCAGTGCGCTCTGCCTGGGCTCGCTGTGAGGGCCGGAGGGCAGGCAGGCACGGAGCTCCCCAAACCCTCTTTATCTCCCCCCTGATGTCATTATTCCTCCTCCTGTCTCTAACAGAGGATTATCTGTTCCCTCCTCCTCTTTACAATGTTTTCTCTCAGGTGTTTGCAGAGAAGCGAGATGGCCGATGATGGTTTTTTTCCTCCTTGGAGCTACAGATTTCTCTCTCTCTCTTTTTTTTTTTTTTTTAGAAAATGGAAAAAAGCCAAACGGAGCAGATGTGAAATATTCCACTGACTTATTTCTCATGTGTATCTTCTTCTCGAACGTGAAATCGCAGTGTCACAAGAATGAGGCATTGTTTCGGAGAGGCTATTTTTCTTCTCGGAAAGCCAGAAAACGCCTCCATCTTACAAAAAAAGACAAAATAAATCCATTGTTCTGCGGTCGCCCTGTGCAAGCGGAGCTCGACCTGCTCGGCTTTCTCTCGAACAGCCGTTTAAAAGTTGAAGAGGTAAAAGGTGCATTCGGTTTGAGTGTACGAGCTGGTGTCTTCGTTGTCCTCTGGTCCACAGAGGGACGGATGGATGGAGGTTCAGTTGAAGAGGATGGAGTCGGGGTCTCTGTTGGCGATCTGCGCCATGTGTTTCAGTATGTCCTTTTTAGTGATGATTCCCAGCAGCCTCCTAAAAAAAAAAAACACAGAGAGAGAGACAAGAGAATGAAAGTCAAATTACTTCATCTCATAGTTTGTTTGCTTCGTCATGTAAAAGTCGACGGGAGTGACGGAGAGCAGAGGCGCAGTGGGTGGAGGTTCGGCTTCAGAAGACGAGCGTGGCGTTAGAAAAAGCGTGTTTGTGTTTGTTCTGAGATTAATCGTGCAAAAGCTCCCGGGACGTTTCATCTAACTCCCAAACGACAACGCGGCTGGCAGCTCGTGATTCAAGATAATCGGACCCAGAAAACATGAAGGCTCGTCGACGGATGACGGATTGGAATTACTCGAGTCGACTGATCAATTAGTCGATCAAAAGAATCTTAAACGGCAACTAATTGTTTCAATATTTGCTGCTTTTCTTTGTCATTGATGGTTATAAATGAAGAGTGTTTGGGTTTTGGAAAAAAAGAAGGCAGCTGAAGGCATCACTTTGGGTTTGGGGACATTGTGAAGAGCGTTTGTCTCAACTTCTTTGACATTTTATGGATGAAATGGACCAAAAAACCAACTGTTTTGGGGGTTTGAGCCACAGAAAATGCAGATTGTTGGAAAATATTGATGAGACGAACGAACGCATTGTCGGTTCTGATCTTTTTACTGGATACGCTGTTGGCAACAACCTAAAATACAGTTTACAAGCCTTACTTTTTTAACAAGGAACTGAATAATAAAACAAATAGCTTATTAAAAAAAAATAAATCCATAAATGAGTCGTCTTATCACGCGCCAATATCATACAAAAACCAAATCATCTGAGGGCATGGACTCATTGCGTGAGGCTGTAAATGTGTGTTGGAGCGGGGGGAAAAAAAACAGACTAAAAACAAGAAAACCACAGAAAATAGCCAGACTCCTCAGAGCTGTCGAGGCTGGGGGGGATGTTTCTGTGGTCATAATTACGTGTCCTGTTTGTGAGTAAAACAGGCCTGTTTTTTTTTTTAAAACTCAGGCCAGGAGGCTTTTTAAACTCCGACCTTGAGCTAAAGATACTAACTAGACTAAAGATAGTGTGGGAAAATACCACTGCTGCCAGTCAGAGCGCTGAAATTAACAGTATCCATCTCACAAGACGAGCGCACGGATCATAACACCCCTCAAGGTCTTTTCTCTTCCGACTGTGTCAAACTTATCTTCATTCCTAGACAATGAGTGACCGGCTCGCATGCAAACACAAGTCCGGCCTGATCGAGCAGAGCAGACGACTCTCACGTCGTTTCGTTCTTCCTCGCTTGATTCCCATTAGTCCCATATGAAACGTGCGATTCCTGAAAAATGTTTCATTTTCAGGTCACACGTGGATCCACTCTCGTAGAAAAAAAATAAAAAATCATCCCTCCATTATTAGGCCACAAAGAGAGAGAGAGAGCCCATCTGAAGCAAATATGCGCGAGTCCCGCGGGAATTGTGGTGCCTGTCAACAGCCTGTCAACGGCCGGGTACGATGTCAAACGTGCCCACGGGGCGAGTGAGCTTTAACATTTTTATTCTTCATGATAATGAGACGTTCTGGTGGGCGGCTGGCGCGGAGGCTTGATGCCCGTGAAGTAAACACGGCACTTGTTGACAGCTGCTGATGTTCATTTCTTCTCCTCTCAGATATAGTCGGAGTAACTCGAGGGCCTCCGCCCCGTTAGCGCCGCACACATCGGCTCCAACTGGCAGCGCTGCTCGAGACTCTCAGCTGCGTACGTGTCATTACTCACTCAGAGCTCAGAGCGTTTCCCAAAATCGTGTCAGTGATGTTAGTTGTGATTTATTAAAGTTTGGCCCTCGGAGCTGCATTTCATCTGATTTGATTAAATTGATCCTGAACAAATGAGACCCTCAGGAAACAAGTATCTATAAATCATTTTCTATCCAAATAGAGAAGCTTTTACTTCTTCTTGAAACCAGTTTTTGGTTCTGTCCGGTATTAAAATAGTTCTGTCACATCTAGAAGTTATTTGTTCTTGCAGAAAAACAAATGGGCGTCACATATTTTGCTAAATATAGGAAAAAAAACACTTATTTTTGGGAAATGTTGACTGTATATTTTTCCCAAGAAGGATTATTTCAGTTTCCTTTAAACTCTTTTATGTGAAATGTTAATATTCAAAACAAGGGATGCACATTTTAAGCAGTTTTCTCAGTTGATGTTCGGACGCCTTATCGATCGATTATCGGTTAATCATTAACAGTACATGAATTACATTGGACTTTAGAAATCTGTCTACAGACTTCAGTCAGGACTCGAATGTCTTTCAAAAGGCGCCGAGTCTGAATAAAAACAATGATGTCATAGTAATGTCAGGGGCGGGGAGCCTGAGGTGAAGACACTATCAAGTTGCATTGTGGGAAGTGTAGGCTCCAGTATATCTCGGCCTGTGCGGCATCGACTTTGACCGATAACTTTAAATCCACCTCTCGTAAAAATCATCCAAAAAGTGTAAAAAAACAACAAAAAAAAACTATGAAAACAAACTGTCTCCATCTTATTTTGAAAAGCGCCGCTCACACACAACATTGTGCTTTTATTCCAGTGGCCACCCAGGCCTGAGAGTTTAATTGGAGGGACTTAGTTGAGTCTGTGATGTCTGAATTAATGGGTACGAGTTGTGCGATGACTGTGATTTAAGATGCTGAACTATGTGTTTTTTTTTACATGTAATGTCGTGTTGTGCAGCTGGAAAACATCCCACAACTATCTTCCCCTCCTGCTCACATTTCTGATCATTCTTCTCCCTTTTTTAAAAACATTTTATTGCCTCCGTATTTCTTTTCTCTCGCAACATATTTTCTAGAAAAGAGCTCCGTCTTCACATTCATCCATCGCTGCCTGATTAGTCTGAGGGAAAGACTAAATGTGCCGGGACTGCTGGGAAATGAATACAGTGTGTGTCAGGAACAGAAAGTGACAGAGAGAAACCACAAGCTGTGTTGTTTCGTCTGTTTGCAAACTGCTCCTTGACACGGTTTGTGAAGCACAGCGTGTCTGTACATTTGTAAAAATATACATAATCCCAGAGAGCTGTGTGTGTTTGAACATGTCAGACCTCCAGCTAAACAGCAGAGACATGAAGCGGAAAAGTGATTTAAACACTGATTCGGGGTTTTATTCTCTCTGGGAGTATCTTCTGTTCTGGTCCCAATGAATGTGATTCTCCACACCGGCGTCCACACAACAGTGCGTGAAATGTGAAATATCGTCCTTTCAGGGGAGAGAAGCGGTTTCGCGGATGGTAACGATTTCAAAAGGAAGACAGAAAGTCTTGGTAAACATCTTGCCACGCTTTCAAATGACAAAAAACAGCAGCTCCTGTCTTTGTTTCTGTTATTTTTTAGGCAAAAACTGCTGGATCCAGCATTGTAAGTAAACAAGTCCTCAAACAACGTCTACTTAGACAACTGTGTGCCGATGAGCCCTCAGAGCGTCTTCAAAAGAGTCGTCTACGGAGGAGCTACGGGAAATCATGATCGTTCTCTGACATCCTCTCCCCTGTTTAAAAAAAAAAACGCACAGGACTGTGAAGAAAATGGAAAATATACATCAGTAAGCAGAAAACACACTCGTCATCTGCTCAGTTTCCCGAACGGTCTGTGAATCATGTCTTGATCACTGTGACGCTAAAAGGGCCTGGCCTTGACCCTGAAGATATAATTTTACGAGCTACGAGAAAAACAAAGATGGCATGAAATTGGTCTGACGGATAACTGCTCTTCTTCTTCTTCTTCTTCTTCTTCCTGTGTTGTGTTGTCATGTAGGCCACATACCAGCGCTGTGCCTGTAACATCTCCGTGGTGTCAGCCTGGATGTTTTCATGACGTCAGCTGACAGATGAGCCGTCCTCTGTGAGGCTCATGAATTCAGTGCCAGCGAAGGAGGATTTATTGAAACACACCTGAGGAACTCTCTGTACTAACTCTTCTCCCTCCATTAGCGTCCGTGTTTTCCCCTCCCGTCTTTCTCTTTAATGCGTGAGCTGACAGCAGAGCGACCCGAGGCGCTCCTACACATCCATCCGTCACTCCCTCCGTCCTCCGAAGAAAGATATCTCGGAGCGGGCGTGGGAGCGTGGGTCAGTTTATGTTTTCGTCATTCCTCCCGTCTATCAGCCCGTCCTCGTTTCCTTTTGTTGTGCCTCATGTTTTACGTCACGGCGAAATACCACGAACGCTCTTTCGGGAGTTTTTCTGCCCCGACAAAAATAAACAATAAAGATTAAAGTGTTTGTTCTCACCCGTTGTGTGTGACCAGACACTGGCGCAGCCCCAGCTTCCTGAATATGTCCACAGTGATGTCCATGGGCGTGTGGTCGGTGACGGTGAAGGGGCTCAGGTCCATGATGCCTCTGAGGCGGAGCGGCGGCGGAGCGTCCGCGGCCTGAGCCGGAGCGTGCTCGGTGAAGACCACTCTGGACGCGCTGACGACGCCCTCCTGCCGCTTTCTGGCGTTGTCTGGAAGAGAGCGGGGGAAGGTTCATGTTTATTGTTCAAAGAGAGTGAGACGTAAAAGAAAACACAAGGAAAACAAACACACGAGCTGAGATGTGATTAGAAATATTTTCAAAATAAAGGCCAACTCATACGCAAGACTATTGTAATGTTATCTTATGTTTTAACATATGAGTTGACTTTTATTTTTTTTTTAAATTGCATGAGATGTAAAAATTAATAAATAAATAAATAAAACAGAAATTAAAATGTCGGTCACAATATTTTCAAAATAAAAGACAACTCATACGAAAGGGTTTTTTAATGTTATGTTATATGAGATGTAAAAATAAATCAATCAATCAATAAAACACAAATTAAAATGTCGGTAGGGATATTTTCAAAATAAAAGCCAACTCCTACAGAATAATAATTATATATTATATTATTAAATAATTAATATGTGTTGACTTTTATTTTTCAAATTGCAATTGCATTCAATGTAATAAATAAATAAATAAAAACACAAATTAAGATGTAATTAGAAATATTTTCAAAATAAAAGGCAATACAAAATACTACTGTAGTGTTGTAGAATATGTTTAAATATGAGTTTACTTTTATTTTAGTGGGATGTAAAAAATAAATAAATAAATGAATAAATAAATAAAACAAAAGTAAGGATGTCATCAGCAATATTTTCAAAATAAAATCCAATTAATGTGCAGCATTTATATATTGTTCTGAGACGTTTTAACATGAATGTTATCATATTTACTTAAAGTGAGCGAGACGTCACAAAGTTAATATGTAAATAAATAAAAAACTAATTAGGATGTCATTAGAAATATTTTCAAAATAAAAGCAAACTTATACAGAAGATTTTATAATGTTATATGATGTCTTTTAAGCCTTTAGCTGATGATCTGTCCTATTGTAGTGGACAGCACACACACACACACACACACACACACACACACACACACACACACACACACACAGTTCTGACCTATTGATATGAGCAGGTCTCTCCTGAGTACAAATCCCACAAGCCTCTGGGACTCTGGCGAGACGACCACGGGGAAGCCGCTGTAGTGAGTGCTCTCCACCAGGGCCTGGAGACGTTAAAGAGACAGTACGTGTTATACTTTGTTATACAGGTTTTTTGATCATATTCTTTGTTTAGACAGTTCGAGAAGTCGCGATAAGCATCTGCAAACATTTTGCTTTAATATAACCACATGTGCTTTCTATATTACTGTGTATTTTTTTATTCTTGCCATGCATTCCTGCGTTATGATTTATTAAACGCTTTCGCGTGTACGTGCGTGAGTCCATACCTCCACCTCTCCTACAGTCATGCCATCCTGCGTGAGCACGGCCAGCGCGGGGTCGGACCTCCTGGGCCTCATCACGTCCACCGCCAGGCTGCTGTGCTCGAACTCCTCTTTGGGCTCCAGGAACGGGTACCCGTTGAGCCTGATGTGAGCCTGCAGAGACGTCGGAAACGAGCCTCTTAAATCTAAAGCGTCTGACAGCGTGTTTGTGCAACAGCATGCAAACAAAAACAACGACTCCGCGGCGCAACATCAAAAGTTCAGAAATACACGATTCAACAGCTCCAGCGGCCACATCACACACACAGAAACCTCACCTCGTAAATCCCCTCTCGTCCAAACGCATCTGCCACCCATTTGCTGGTCATGGTGGCAGCCATGAGTGGGACGATGTACTCGAGGCCGCCAGTCAGCTCGAACATGATGACGACCAGCGACACCGTCATACGAGTCACTCCACCTGGAGGCAGACGGGAGGGGGAACATTAAAACAACCCGTTAAAAACGCTGGAGCGAGGCATCTGCTGTTGAATGAATCACTGTCCGTTCATTAATATCTCTATTACTACAGTGTAATGAAGCTGTTTGAGGCTGGAGCTGCATCATCCTGCTGCCTTTCACAGCTAATGAGAAGCTTGTCTGGATTAACACAACAGCTGCAACATTTATCGCCACATAAATGAATTTTTGGACATTTGTTCTGAAAGACTGAGCTTTTTTTTTTTGTACGTCACTGGTTCCACTTATCATAATCCTGCTGGGTGTGGCCGGAAAACAAACTTCTTCTTCTCCTCCTCCTCCTCCTCTTCCTCCCTCTTCTTCTTCTCCTCCTCCTCCTCCTCCTCCCTCTTCTTCTACTCCCCCTCCCTCTTCTTCTTCTCCTCCCCCTCTTCTCCTCATCCCCCTCCCTCTTCTCCTCCTTCTCCTCCTCCCTTCTTCTTCTTCTTCTCCTCCTCCCCCTCCTCATTTCTTCTTCTTCTTCTTCTTCTTCTTCTCCATCCTCCTACTCCCTCTTCTTCTTCTTCTCCTCCCCCTCCTCATCCCTCCTCTTCCCTATTCTCCTCCTACTCCCTCTTCTTCTTCTTCTCCTCCCCCCTCCTACTCCCTCTTCTTCTCCTCCTCCCTCCTCCTCCTCCCTCCTCCTCCGCCTCCTCCTCCTCCTCCTCCTCCCTCGACCCCCTACATCTAAACAGCCAGCTCCAGTCAACTGGACATGAAAGAGGTTTATTGTGTGTTCTGTCCATTTTTACAAGGATGAAAATCTCTTCTGTAAGTTCCTAAGTATTCAAAACTTGAGGTGATTATCGGCTCTAAATTGTTCCCCGGTGCTGGTTGTTGTTGTGGTACCGTTTGAAAATTGTTGCATGTTTTGAAGCAAGAGGACAAAGATTATGACGACATTCAATCTTTGTTCATGCAAAACAGTCAAAGAAAAAAAAAAACTAATAACGTCAGTTTCAGCTGAAGATCACATCCACCCGCCACTTTTGTTTCTAGTTTTTTTTGCCTGACGAGAGTCCAGAAAAATGTCTGAATGCATAAATATGAGTCGAGATTCGGATCTTAATTCCCGAGGCATCGCACTTCCTTCGGGGGAATCGCTGTTCGACTTTGACAGACACACTGAAAGCCAAATGAGGAAATTACAAACAGAGAAACAAATAAAAAGAGTGATGATGAGAATTGGCTTTGATATCCCCGCGGTTGCTGGAAGTCATTCTTGGTCACATTAAACGCTACTTCACGCTAGCTAGTAACTAAATTGGTGCAAAGCAACATAAATATATTAGCAACAGATTTTCAGACTTTCTAAATTTTGTCCCTAACCGACAGGCGGATGTGGCCTTTTTACCCTGATTGCTCTGGGTAGTTAAAACCCTCTTCTCAAGCCAAGAATTTACTACCCATCTGTTTTCATACACAACACTTCCTGAAGCATGACGAGCCATCAGAGATCTGCGCGCTGCGCCCTGTTGGCCCTGGCGTTGACGACATAACTGGAAGGTAAAAGCGAACACTTCACGTCCGTCACCCGTCAAGACTTTGATGCAAAACCGCCACAGCGGCAACAGTGGGTATGAGAAAAGTTTTCAGCTTTAACCACCGTGACGGACCTTGTTTTCAATATGTCTTCTAATAAACTGATGCGATGATTCAACAGAAAACTCATGCAAACACCGCAAATTACCTACACATCATTTCTGTTTAAAGAGAAAAACCTGGTTTTTATTAAAATACTTAAAACGTGTTTATTTCCTCTGGAAACAAGATGTAATACTCTCTAATTCTTCTCGAAATAAGTCTTCAGGGACTCAAACCCACTGTGAAATCTTCCCCAGTCGTCCAATTTTGCAGCACTTATCTGGGTCCACGATGTAATAGAAGTCCAGATGTCCCTTCTCATACCCACATCCAGCTGCTCCCGAGACATTCCTGATCAGACTGATGTAAGCTTCGACTGACTTGGCATACTGGCAGCTGTACATGCACAGAATACTTCGATATATATAGTATCAGATGCCCAAACAGCCCTTCTGTCTACACCCCTGATCTCCTCTTCACCTCGACCCTCTGAGGACAAATGTGCGACACGAGCGCCTCACCTAAACATGCAGCGGCTCCGACCATGGCGTAGAGCCCCGGAGTGATGCAGTCTGCTCCCGGCGAGCACCACCCTTTGAAGATGAACGAGTCGTGGTTGTAGTAGGCCAGCTGCTCCATGCCGACTCCCAGCAGCCTGCCGGCGATGGCCCCCACCGCCATACTGGGGATGAAGAGACCAGAGGGAACCTGGGAGGAACAAAAAGGACATACAGCTGTTCAGAAACACATTATTAAAACACTTAAGTCTACTTAGGACTACATTATAATATGTAAAACCCTCTTTTCCAACACTTATCTGCTGCTTATGAATGTATAAATAACACCCGAATGTGTATTTTGGATGTTTTCTTTCTGGTAGTCTGAAAAGAAAGGGTCATGATGGTTTTCACCCGCAGCGTTGCCAATTTAAAGCATCATTAGCACTTAAGCTAATCGGTCTTGACCAATTACCGTGTGACCGAACACAAACAGCGGAGACGATCGTAATGAATCCTCCTTAAAAAACGATGGCCAATTTCCCCGTCACTCATTTTAAAGCTTCTGTAATAAAACGGCTGCGACCTCGTCTGGAGAACAATCTTTCTTCATAAACAGGTCAACCCCCGCGTCAGTAACTCAATCCTTCAGCGGGGCCACATGACAGTGAGTCATGCTGCCGTGACTCAGCGTAGAAACCATCCAGAGAGGCTCAAGAGGTTCGTTTACACTTCATCTGAACTTCAACGCCGGCCAGATGAGCAATTTCAGTGAATGAAAAGTATGACGCTGCTTTAAATCTGGTTCCAGGCAGCTGTCCCTGTGGCATCCTCACACGCTATGTTACCGAGTGTGTCATGCGCGTTCGAACCAACCTTCATGCCAAAGGTAATCACAGTGATCATCATCTTGAAGACTAAGGCCAGGGCCAGCTGCCACAGCGCCGTGTACAGGCCTTCTCCCGCGGGCCGGTCAGCCAGACTGTTGCCGACACCTGTTTCTGATGTGTTGGCTGGCTGCAGAGTGAGAAGAAGATGGAGCAGAGACAAACAAAACAACATTACAAGGAAGAGGAAGGGGAGAAAAAGGCAATAAAATCAGTTTGAAATGACTTAACAAAGAGGTGACAGCTGACCTGTTTGTAGCCGCAGAGCTGAGACGAGTCGAGCAGGGAGCAGTCGTTGAACAGCTCGGAGATCAGCTCGGCTCCGCTCATCCGGGTGTAGCTGTTGGGGTAGGCGACCAAGGCGGTCAGAGCTGCCACCACCAGCACCTCGATGACGGGGTAGTGACCCAGACGAGTGGATTTACCTTTAAGACACAGAATGATTAACAGGCGCGGCGAGGGGACAAACAAAAAAGGACAGGCTTTCATTTAAAATCAGTAATGAAACCCTTTCATCCACAGACACACTTCTCCTCACTACTCACGGATCTTGCACCAGGCGATGTTAGCCCTGATGAACAGCGCCCCCCAGAGGCCGCCGAATATCCCCAGCAGGATGAAGGGGGCCAGCTCCACCAGGTGCCACGGGGCGTGAAACTCCACGTAGAACAGCACCAGGCGGCTGTTTCCGAACGGGTTGATGGAGCGCAGGGTGAAGGCCGCGACCAGGGCGGCGAAGAAGGAGCGCCACAGAGTCTTCAGGGGGAAGTAGTAACTCACCTGAAGGAAAGAAGAGAAGAGGAAGTATTAGAAAAGAGTACTTTCCTCACGAATAATGTGTATTTTTATCAGCTCGAGAGGCTTTTATGGCGAGCTTTTGGGGTTCAAAGCTGCCCGTCCTAAGCCAGCACGGATTGGACGGATTATCAAGCTGCCAAGACTCATTTATTTCCCAAAACATCAGTGTCAACACTTGTTCTCGGTCTATTACGTCACAGTTATTTGCCAGTGCCGTGCAAAAACCGGCACGCATTCACATGTTGAGGAAAAATTAAAACAAATGGATGAGAAATTAAAAACCAATTCAGGCCGGTTTTGTTATCTGGAGCTGATCAAACATCTGGCGCTTGTTCTACAAAATCACTCACTGAATCGCTGTGATTTATAAATTCTGCCTCAAAGTGTGTGTTCAGAGAAATCCTCTGATGTTGTCAGCCTGAATAGCTGCACACAGAGGATTACCAGACAAATAACTGAGTTATGGGTCGATAAATCATTGGTAAAGCACCTCCTCCAGGCTGAACAGGACTCCTCCGATCGGAGCGCCGAAGGCCACGGACACGCCGACCGCCGCCGCCGCCGATAACACCTAAAACACAAGAAAAACATACAACCGTCTTAATGAGGCGGAGCTGCGTTACAGAACAACTGACCGCAACTCTGGTACCGGTTCTGGAGTCTATTATTTTGTTTCTCTTAATTCTATTCATCTCGGGGTTTTAAGTTTTAAGTTAAGAGCCACAACTTGTTTTTGATTTTGTCAACAGACGTTCTTGGTTAATGGCGATTTTTAGAGCTGCAAACGATTAATCAAGTAGCTGTCAGCGATTTTAAGTGTCTGACCATGTTGATTATCAACAAACTGGTCGAAATTGTCTGATTCCAGCTTCCTAAATGTGAATGTTTTATGTTTTCTTTCCTCCTCTGTGACAGTAAACTGAATATCTTCGGGTTGAGGACAAAACAAGACATCCGAGGACGTCATCTGGGCGCTTCGGGGATCGGTTTTTTAGCTTTTTCTGACAACAACTAATCGATCCATTGAGGAAATAATCAACAGATTAGTGGAGAATTAATTTAATCATTAGTTGCAGCTCTAGATAACAGTCAGAGCGGGAAACAAGTAGCTCAGTGGTTCTGTGTTAAAGGCAAATTACAACAACAGTGCAACAAAGCAGACATTTTAATCTATAGTTGAAGATTATCGTTCCTTAGCTGCTGTTTTTCTACATAGTATCTCAGGTATTTCAAGACTATGAAACTATAAAACATCCAAGTATTTTCCACCCAGCTTTCAGAGCCTATGTGTGGCTGTACATCTGTTAACTCTGTTAGCCGTTAACACTTTCCTTTTAACAATAAGACGTCCATTTCATGAGCATCTCTCCAGCTGACGTGACCCAAAACTAGAACAAATAATTAAAAACCTTGCACACCCACACACATCTGCCGGGGTGCCTACCTCTCGCCGCTTGGCCTCGTTCTTGCGGTATTTGGTAAACAGATGACACAATATGTTGGCGCAGCAGCAGGCCACGTGCACCAGAGGGCCCTCCTTCCCCAAACTGAGCCCGGAGGAGACGGCCAACACCAGCGTGATGGTCTTGATGATCAGGGTCCACTTCCCCAGGTAGCCTCGGATGATGAAGCCGCTGAGGATGGTTTTAATCTGACAGAGAGAGAGAGAACGAGAGGATATGAGACGAGGAAATGTTTGCGTTTACGTTTGGGAGGGAGCGTTTTAACTGAGAGAAAGTTAAGAGCGTAAACATTGGAGGCAGGGAAGGAGAGCAGTTTGTGTCGACGATGTTTGTCTGTTAAATAAGCGGCTAATCTGGACCCGCTGACCAACGTCCGACCTTTAGGAAGAACAGGACTCAAGTTCCCCGAAATGAGGGATGAGAGCGGCACACAGCGAGAGAGGAAGAGATTGTGTTTGTGTCTTTTTCGATCTGTATATATGAAAAAGGGCGGATCAGTTTGATAATGTTTGTGCTCAGTAAAGTTTTCCACTTGTATTTCCAGAGTGTAAGCAAATCTGCAGCTTCTCACATCCTCAGAAACAAAGAAGAGGGAACGAACAAGAGATGGACAGAAAGCAAACACTGAAGGCAGGAAGGCATGAGACCGGGTTTAATCTATTTGGCTTTATTTATAAAAATCAAGCCAGCGTTTGTATTTAAATGTCACATCAAATATCATTGATCTGTTATAGTGTTTGGATTGTAAGTTTGGATATAAATAATCAACGTGAATAGATGCTGTCAGGAAAAACAGCTGGGTCAGCGATGTGGGAATGAAGCTAAACAAACAAAAAACTGCACGGTATCTTTCTGTAGCTGCGCTCGTGGCTGTTCTTCATAGAGCAAACAAATAAAGCCCTGAGATTAATTACATGATTATGCGCAGCCTGTTCATCACCCTGTCCATGAACAAACAAGAGCAAACAATAAAAAAATGTAAATGTACACGTGTGTGCGTAAGAAACAGTCTGTGGCAGTTTTACCTCTGGTATTCCTGAGCCGCATGCGTACGGAGCGAAGGCTCTGACCAGTATGACGGCCAGGAAGGAGAAGAGTAAAGCCCACAGGATGTACATCATGTAGTTCACTATGTAGGCAAACGCACCCTGCAGGAACACACACACATAAATATAAAATAATTAGACACACAATGTACAAGAGTAGAAACCTTTAAGTTCAAATGCTTGATTAAAAAAAAGCTGTTTTTCAACTATTAAGCATCTTGGGCTCAGCTGTGGTGTCATGACAGCTTATAACCAGCAGGTGGAACCAAAGCACCGTGACAACTATTGATAGAGGCATCGGAAATGTTATTCTGGGAAAATCAGGCTTGTATAATGTGTTGAAGAGTGCAACTGGCCCTCACGTAGCAGCAGACACTCACTGGCAAGACGTTAGAAAAGAGTAAGACAATAAAAAAGGAAATATTTCGTGGAATTAATTTAGTTTTCTTGCTTCATTCACACGAAGAAATTTGCATTTGTTAGCCAAACACAAGCTTGAGATGTGGAAAAGTGAAGAAAGCGTGCAGAAGGCCTTCATCTCTCTGCCGCAGCAAAGGTGTGTCGAGACCTCTTACCTCCGACGTCCCCGTTATGAGCTCGCCCCAGCTCTGCCACTGCGGACAGCGGTCCCTCTCCTGAAATGTCGTCTCGTTGGACGTCCAGCAGCAGTGCTCGTGGTTGAACCAGAAGCCGATGAGACAAACGCCGTCCTTCATGTCCGTCAGCCAGTGGGCCGCGATGTCGATGCCGCCTGCCAGAGCGCCTGGAGGAGACAAGGACGAGTTTCAGGTAAAAAGAGATAATGTTGCAACCTTGTGCTCTGTGCTACTTAACTTTTTTTGCTTGCTGGGTGCAGAGAATTACCTGCCCTGGATTCTAGCCAACATAATGAAAAGTGAATCTCTTTACAAATATGTCACGCTGCCTATTTACAGGACAATGTTAGAGCTATTTTGTGGCTGTACACCTGCTGTCTGTCACCACCGGGGAATTAACCTTCAGCTGACGCAGGCAGCACAGAAACGAGAGGGGAGGTATGAACAGGTCTGGTCACTGCCGTGTGCTTTATAAATATTGTGTCACCAAACATAAATGGTGCACAGCGCCATCGGTGCAATTTCATAGGGGTTGAAAAAACAAAGCAACAAGTGACATCTGTCGAACCGTGCAGTCAGTTTGCGTTTTGTCTCATGTGGCTTTCAGATATCTGCTGCTCAAACTCCCGCCCACATTCAAATGAGCTGACAGGAAGTCGGTTTGTGGTTTTCAATACTTCGCACACCTCTTCGTAAAATTACCTCCACAGCAGACAGTTTTCCAAGACACTATTGCCCTTAAACGTCAGGTGTTACTGTCAAGATCGTTAAACTTCAGTCAGACTGCATGTGTATCTGTTTATAACCTGCTCCAGTCGTGAAGCGGTAACAGCACATGTAAGTTTAGGAGCTGATTGTTGGCACTACCTGACATGAGTCCCACCAGCAGCATGAGCAGCCACCCTGAGAAGGCATCGCTGACGCTGTGCAGCAGAGCCACAGTCGACTGTCGGCTCTTCTTGGTGATCTGGACGGACACAAAGAGGAGAAGGTTGATATTAGATTGTTGTCATTGATTAGATTGTTTGCTTCATATCCTGTATCAGATCACTTTACATACTGTACCAGCTGAAACTTTATATTCATGTTGCTCATTCAGAGCTGAAACAGATGCCTTTATGTTATTTTTGCTCAAACTATAAAATAAAATAAAAACTTCTTTATCAAACCTTGGAAAAACCACATGAAAATCTTGTATTTTCAAGGATTTCCAGCCTTTATCTTACAAGCAGATAAGTTTAAACTGAGTGAACCTGCTGCAGTAAAAAACAGAAAACGACCTCCACCTCAGCAGCTAAGGCAAAGTTCATTACCTCAACCCTCCGGTGCTGATGTGTGAATGTGTGGAGCTGTAAATATAAACTGTGAGCAGGGCGTGAAGAGGAAGATTGTCCGTTAGAGCGACCACAAACTGGAGTTTAACCTCTCACTTGCCATAAAACCCACTAAAAGATGTTGACTGTGTGCTGACTGCAGCTCTGATAACCAGAGAGGCTCCCTCACCTCACTATGATCTATTTAAAGTTTTTAAAAAACCGTCTTCGTACCTCTCTGTGTCTGTCGCGGTCCTTGCTCTTCTCTCTGACCCAGTCGATGGTGTTGAAGTCCTCGTAGGTTCCCAGTCCGGGCAACGGGTCCTCCAGCGGGTCCACGAGTTTACTGGGGCCGTTCCCGTTCATACCGGCTGCTCTGCTGCTGCTGCTGCTGCTGCTGTACTCCTCATAGCATCCTGGGAGCAGAGAAAGGGAGCGAGAGGGAGAGAGAGAGCGATTTGAGATGCACATTAACATCTTCACACACAAATACCAGCCGCCATCTTGATACCACATTGCTCTCGGCTTGATGTTTTATAGATTTTACTCTTTGGCTCATGTTTCTGTCGTTCTATTATTAAAATCTTTTGTTTCTTGGACGTTGTTTGGCGACACATTTCAGCTTTTTGTTTTAATCCGTCCGGAGAGATTTAAAACGACGCCGCCTGCCGTGAAAGATCTAGTGGACAATCTGTCCTCGCTCCGCCGCTCCCATCCACTGACGATCACACACCCTCTGCAGGGAAACAGAGAGGGAGATGCTCTCTGGTGGTACGCCCTTCCTGTATGCACTGATTGTGGTGTGATCCCTCCTATTTAATGCAGGCCTACTAATGCTGCTGATGATTGATTTATGATTGTTTCGATTGGCTACATCAGACCTATTGACCTAAAAGTTGAGAAGCAAGAGGCTGGACTTTTTAATTTCCCTATGTCCGACCTGTAAAGCTCAGAATCTAACCGTTAAAACAATAAACTTTTTATTCTTTTTGCACATTTTTAAAAGAAACACAGGACAGGATGTAAACAATGCACATTTCAAACCTTACAGTAGGTTTGTACTACATCTTTTAACCACTTGCCGCTGTAAACGATGGGATCGCAGGTGAAAGAAATCCAAAACACGAGCTGTATTTTCGGGCCACTTTATAAAACACACTCCTGATAAGGAAAGTCAACAGACCAGATACAGAGGGAGAGAAAAAAAAAGACAAGAGGCAGGGCCGGGCATGCCGCTGTGTGTCGAGTTATCGACCAGAGGGGGAATGACAAGTGAAGGGAAATGCAAGGCGAGCAGATTAAAGTAGATTGTGAGTAAACATGAAACAAAGGTGGAGATTTAGGTAGAAAATGGGTGTATGAGAAAGTGTATATGTGTGAGGAAACACTGCCTTCACACACACAGAGAGGCACTGAACTCCAGCAGTGTTTCCCACACATATACTTAACTGATTTCAACATATAGTCTCGATAACACCTACTCTTATATCCACAATCACAGCCAAAGGCAGAGCAGGAGGCCGAGTCGCTGTTTGTTGAGAAGACAAAAAGGCCCTGCAGTGTTTATTTCACCTCAAACATACAGAGGTGCTGCACGTAACAAGCATCAAACTCCTGATTTCACTTCACGTTGAGCCTTCACTGTGGGGCTCAACATGTCTGAGGGTTAAAGCGAGGAGATAATCATGAAAAAAGCTGCACCAAAAACATGAATCCCTCGCGGGGACCGTGAACGCGAACATCGGTGCAAGATGTGAGCTCGTATTGGGCTCCAAAACCCTAATAAAGCATCCCACGAAGACTCTCGAAAAACTGAAAGCGACTGATGGACACATGGACCAAGTGAACATCAAACGACCTTAATACAAACCTCATGTGAAACCTCAGGGATTAAAAGAAAATTACAAAATATTAGCCTAGTTCTGTCCTCCAGTGATGGATATGTCAGCAAACACATGCTTACACAAGTCTTGAGAAAGTGCTTGAGGAAACAAACCCACTATTTTCGCTGACAATTGTTACTGGGAGAAGAAAACGGGCTGACAGTACTAATGAGTGTTAAACACAAAGCTATGACATCGACAGAGGAGCTCCAGTAAGTGGCAGTGCCTGAGCTTCAGTCTGCGGCAACCATCAGACAGCATCAGCCAATCAGAAACAGCTCCTGACAGAAACAGGAAACGACACAGGAAGTGGAGCCCCGTCTGACGTAGGCAGGCAAAAGCAGACTTAAGATGAATCATTATGGGACCAAAACAAACATCTGAACTGGAGTGAAAATGTGTTTTCATTTGAGTGTTAATGGGAGACATTATACAAACGTGCCGCTTCCCGTCTGCGTGAAGGAGACGCAAGTATCAACGAGCTGTTTCTGAGAAAAGAGAGGACACAAACAGTCTGTCGGCAGCTTTTCAAAGCAGCATCGTCACTCAGTTGTTGCGTCCGAAATGCCTTTCCTCACTTAGCATTCCTTCACATCTTCCTTTTAAAATGCTTGAATCTTAAACTGCCGTCGCTACTCTCTGCCTCACAAACACCAGCTGCACTTCTAACGCGACACCTGAGGGAGGAGAAAGTTCATGCATTCACACAAAGGAGCGTTTCTACACCTGAGCGGACGAGTTCGACTGGTTTCAACGCCAAGAATGTTCTGGGTGACACGACTCTGTCAAACCAGAAAACCCGTCTGATACAATCTTCCCTGACATGATGCAGCTAAATCAAGCACATTTACATTATTGCTTCATACTGTTCTGCAGATTTAGTAGCCAATCATCAACAGGGTTCAACAGCTGTGAGATATTTCAATGGCTGCTAAAAATAGGGTTGATACAAGCAATTAATGTGATCAACTTTTCCAAGAAGTTTGAGGAAGTAACGCAAGTCTGATTATAGATTAGAGCTGCAGACACTTTAATGGCAACTATTTGATAGTTTCAGTCATTTTTCAAGCAGAAATGTCAAACATTTGCCATTTTCTGCTACTTGAATGTGAGGATTTGCTGCTTTTCTTTGTCGTTTATGACAGTAAATGAAGAGTCTTTGGGTTTTGGACTGTTGGTCGGATAAAACAAGCAATTTGAAGACGCAACTTTGGTTTCTGGGGAATTGTTTCGACATTTATAGACTAAAAGATTTAAATGAATTGGCAGAGTAATCGATAATGAAAGTAAATGTTAGTTGCAGCCCCACTGTAGACAAGTAAAGAGCCATTTCTGTAAATTAGAAGAAGACAGTCAAGACAGACTGCACATAAAAGCAGAAATAGGTAGCACCACTTCTTCATGAAGTAACTTCTCAACAAAAAACTGTATACATGTAAGAATATCTACACTAGGGGGTCGAAGTGCCTTGCTCACAGGCACACTGACACCATCCAGCGTGACCTGAGTCGACGAAATGTGTTTATTTCTTCTGCCAGGTCGTTCAACCCTTGTTAAGAAACACCTCAACTTACACATCACCATCTACGAGGTCACATGACAGGAGTCAGCTGATGGTAATAAAACCTATAATGTAACTAGAGCCAGAGGTGTAATAACAGTCACACTTTGAACCTTTGAATTAAACCATTTTGTGCTAACAGGTTGTTGCGCTGCTGTGTGTTGTTTACCTAATCCCTTTAACCTTGCAGTTAAATGCATGCTGGGCCACACCGCGGGCCCCTCGTGACCTCTTACAGTAGCGGGTAAGCGTAACGAATGAATTAAAGAGAAAACGTCCGGCTTGTTTCGGCTGCCGTCGGCCAAATCCTGCACATGATCATCCATCAAAGCCCGTCTGAGAACACAAAGTATTCAGCCTCCCATTATTCTCAACTGAGGAGCTTTTATTTAATATCCTGAATCGGTCACGGTTAGATATAATTATCAACCAGCCACAGAGACAGGAGAAACTTCTCACGTCAGCATAACTGATCTTGTTTTCATCGTGATATCAGAGAATCCGTTGATTATTGACCCTATCAATCGATTTGTTGTTCGGTCTATAAAAAGGTAATGCGACAGAAAACGGTGGAAACATGTTGATCCCGACACCCAAGAGGACATCTGTTGGATTAAAAAAGCAAAACAAGCGGTACGGATCTGACCTCGGCTGTTACCTCATAACTGTATAGAAATGGACAAAGCGGTCTCTGTGAACCCAAACAAGCCTGAAGTAGGAAATACACCGACACACACACACACACACACACACACACACAGATAAGAGTGTTTGGGATTCATTGTGTATCTGTCGCTGCAGACCTCAGTGTCAAACACACAGCTGTATACACACCAGAAAAAGCTCTATTTCAACATGCAGGCTGCAGCACAGAAACATTAACCACATGACTCATGAGCGTCTGACTGGTTGTAAACAGTCTTAATCATTAAACCCCCACTGTGATAAAGTTAAAGGCATCAGCAAAAAAACACAACAAGAAGAATGTGGAAACTTGAGACGCTTCGCACAGTTTAAAAAATCTGAAAGCAGAGACAGGAAACACATGTAGAGGAGGTGTTGAAGAAACTCGTTATTTAAGCATGACAAGAGCCGACGACAGCCTTTCTTCAGATCCTGGCGCTCAACACTCGCTTCTCGAGTGCAGACTTTGTCACAACAGCAAATCAAGCTCTCTTTCAAACTCACCGTTCTCAACCAGAACCTCCTGATCCAGCTGCGTAGTCCACAACCCCGAGGCCATCCCTCACTCCCGTCCCCCCAAAACAAAACCCGAACTGAGGACCCACAGTCAAACTGGAAATCTCTTCCCTCCTCTCAGCTCCTGGAGGAAGTGGAGCGCTCCCTCATTGGCCACAAAGCTTTGGAAATGAGCACTCACTGGCTAATCTGTCTGGGGAGACTTGATGATTTGCTGAGCTGGTGGGAGCCGTTTCTTATAGGTCCCGAGTGTCCGTGAGCTCTCTCCGATTGGCTGACGTGGTTTGCTGCGTAAAAAATGAGGTCATTTGTGTTCCTAAGGTCTTGATCCTTTGATTCCTGATGGTTTTCAGGAAATAAAAGGCTGTCTGGTACACGGGAGTGTGCAACGGGGTCAGACTGTGGGTATATTTACTCTCAAATCAGTCAATTCCAGGAATGGAGTCTGTTTGAATATCAAATACTGGAAAAAACTGAATTCAAACCAACTAAACTTTGCCTCACCTCATGGTTTCAACCCTGAATCAAAGTTCACACTATGGTTTTTCAGTATTTCAGAGACACTCGGTGATGACCTTGACATTTTGGAGTTCATTTTTGAATCCTAACCCTGCTACGACCTCAGGAGAAGTGCGTTACCTTACTTCCACTCACACAAAAAGCTCAGAGTTTAACCTCCATGAGATATACAGCGCTGTGTATTTAAAGTAGATATGGCTAAACCACAGTCAAATTCTTTCTAGCAGTAGTGACTGCTTATGAAAGGGTTGGACTTGACTGTGGTAACTATTTAACCCCTCACTCTCTAAGTTGTGATGCTGCAGACTGGAAACGCAGCTCTGCAAAGACAGACGATGTGATTGAACTTGTGTTTGAAAACTGAAGCAAAGAAGCCGGTCGACCCGCTGCCTCGAGAAAAAAACAGGGGAATGAAACAGGTTTTTTCAGTTAACAGCAGAAAGTAGGAGAAGGTTTCTGGCACAACTCAACCTACTTACATGTGAATGTAAGAGAAGGAAAAATACAGACTTTAAAAAAAGGGTCAGATCTCAAGCAACAGGTGCAGAAGTCAGAGTAACTTTATCGTGAGATGTTTAAGTCTACGGCCTCGGATGACCCTGGGTCAGGGTCATCCGAGGCCGTAGACTAAAACATCTCACGATAAGCCAAAACACCTCACAATGAAGTTGATCTCAAGACTTAAAGTTAAGCAGGGCAACAACAAGAAGAAGAGTAAAATGCCACATCGGGCTAGTAAGATGATGGAAGTAGCTGAGGAGGGAGCCATCTTGCTTCCTTCTCATCTCTGTTGAGAGCTGCACATACGCAGTACAGATCGGGTAAAATGGCGACGTTTACGAGCTGAAGAACGAGAGAACGTTTCGATTATCCTTGAAACAGGAGTTAACTTTTGTCGATTAGAGCCTGTTAGCCGATAGTCCAGTATCAGCCAACCAACATTGGGCTTTATTTTCAATATGCAAGATTGTTTGTTGCCATATCTATGACGCACTGTGTTATTGATCTGATTTACTTAAAAAAATATTAAAAATGACAACTAACTTCAGTCTTCTTTGTTGTTTTTCACAATAACTGCTAATAAATGTAACTTCAGGCAAGTAAATTTGGGACCCGGCTGCAGGTCAACTGAATCAAGCAGACATCAAGTTGAATCCGGTTAACGGGAACATCAAATTACCAGGAAGATGAAGCTGGTGCCAAGCAGCCCGATAGCAGTCTGCTTACTGCAGACAGGCGTATTCAACTAAATGACCTCTTGAGACCTCATTCCTACCCTTTAATCAGGGTGATTTCATTAGTTATGTCTGTCGCTAAGCAAAATATATTCTTATTTCATAAAAAGGTTTTAATCCAGGCTGTTTAACAGTGGGAATATACATATAAATCAAGCTGACAACATGCGTCTATGATTAAAAAGGTGATTTTCTTTTTCTGTACAGAAGAAGTTGAACAGGCCTGCTGTAGACTGTCCAGTGTGAGGAAGGTGAGCCTGCACAAGGGTGAGAGGCAGGCAGGTTACACCCAGGACAGGTTGCCAGTCTATCACCGGGTTCACAGACAAAACACGGGCCGTGCTAACGAGCACCTGAGAGAGCCTGCAGTCGCAGCGCTAACATCGGCAGTGCTGTAAGCGCACAAACCAAAAAACCGCACAAGAATCCCGCCCGCGACTTCACACGCCAGAACGCAAAACAATCCAGCTACATTTCAACACGCGCGGCGCGAACTGATCCAGAGTTAGCACTTCTCAGAAAAATGGGTCAGCAACACAAGAGTCCCTGGAGCAGCGCTGCTCGTTTCCAGAAAGGGAAGTCATGCTGAGCTCAGCACTCGCTACTCTGTCCGTGTGTGTGTGTGTGTGTGTGTGTGTGTGTGTGTGTGTGTGTGTCTTGAGGTGACAGAGCAGACTATAATCTTACACTTACACTGATATCACCACACAGCCACCTTTAATTCTTTACAGAAAGCTGGAAAATTCGACGCGCTCTCTTTGTCATATGACCGCGGCGCTGTCTGCCAAAACTTCCTCAGTGTGTTATCTGTTGCAGAATGATTTCCACGTACACACACATAAAAAGGCTTACACACACACACACTGTCTCCAGCCTCTGAACCTTGAACTCCCCGAGGTCTGGTTGCCATGGGAATTGGCGTCTCATGTGATCCCCGTGACACTTGGCGACTACGGGAACATTTTGATTTTCGTGGACTGTCGTTACTTTGCCGAACCCAAGATTTTAAATCATATTTAGTTATTTAGTGGGTCAGAGGAAATCGAATAAAGCAGGAATGTGCGTCTCTGCAGTTGATTCGATTATTTTTTTTTCCACGCGTTGGAAGGAAAAACTTTAAATATGAGGATGTGATGCAACCGTCGTGCTGGAAAACTACAGAGAGCTTCACTTCTGAAGGACTTTAACCGAGTCAGGTTTTCCTGTGACGGATGTTTTGTTGGACTGAACCGCGACGCAGCCAAAACCAACACAAGGAGGTTCAAGCTGAGACGTAAATTTGTGGTCGTTCATCACAGCTAACTGTGTTGTTCAGCCAAGAGTCAAATGTCTTTTTTAAATCACTATAAAACAGTCTTTGAAACCACTTTACCAATGAAAAGAAAAACATGCGAGTGTCAAGTGCTTAAATTTAGTACCTACTGTTTAATCAGCATCTTAGGCTTGGGTACGTACTCTTTCATCAGATATTTACTCGTCTAAAATACAAAACTTTTATCACTTTTTATTCAAGCTAAGTTTCTTAAAACATCCTGCTGTTTTTCATACTTATTTTGCAATGAGAAACATGTTTATATCTCCTAAAATGAGGTCCCAAAAACAACTGGTAATCTGGTCCCTGCTTCAGAAATGTGAGGATTTGCTGACTTTTTTAAACTCAACTGATTATAAATTAATATGTTTGGCTTTTTGACTGTTAGTCAGATAAAACATGATTTTAGGCAACAGCAATCAGCATTTTTCTGCCTTTTTATACACCAAACAACTTATTTATTGGCGAAAAATAATAATATTTGCAGCCCGATTTAAAAACACACATACACAGCTGGTTATGACACTATAACATATGGTCTGAGGCTTTTAAAAAACATTATGATTTAAATCAAAGACCTATTTGCTCACGTTCGTCCTGGCAAAAGAGTACGAAGGATATAAGAGAGATCCGAGTCCCCGTCTTGCATTGGACGCCAAATTAGCCCCCCGCCACAGCGAGCTGGTCTGCTCCAGAACATTCTGACCAGGCTGCACAGTTTTATTAGTGGTTATTGGTTCGATGTTGGTTTGGATTTGTAGATTAGTTTCACTATAATCCGTAGAAGCTTTTGCCAAAATAATGCAATGTAAGGTTAACTTTATCGTCTATTTTTTAAGGACATTTAAAACAACAACATTTTAAGGCCAAAACTTTACACGATTGGATTTTTGGACCTGCGTCCTGTTGCCAAGAAGCCGTATGTGCAGGCTTATATACTTCACTACAACATGTCAGCTGGGATTTCTGGCCTTGTGACTGATCTCGGTATCAAAAGGGCTGTGCGTGAAGTTTGATCTCAAACAAAACCTTGTGAGCACAATGTACGATTAAGAGCTCAAGGCTCTTTCAGCGGTGATGACTGTGACTCATTTAGCGTTTGAGTCACACCTTTTTAAAGATAATGATCACTGATTAATGCACTTAAAGAGCACTTAACCTCCAGCTGAACCACAGGATTTTGGGGGTTTTTACCAGCAAGTCTGTAGTCGCCCCTCGAAGTCGAAGACAGAATTTTACAACTGCAGAAGCAAATCCGTGACCGATTGACAGCTGTTGTGAAATCTGCGGCTTTCAAACCGTCCCCGGTTGACCTTTACTCAACCTGCTTTCTGCAGAGTCGCTGAAAGGAAGCAGCGCGGATAAATCTTTCATTTTACGGCTTGTTGATCGCAACTCTTGGCATCAGATAGCCGCCCTTCCATTTATTCATTTGACCGTTTCACTCATCTCTTCGATTGTATCTTCACACAGTAGCCACATTTGACCCAGTGAAGTAAACATTGTGGTATTCACAAAAAAAAAAAGAAAGTGCACAAACACTGCACCCAAAGCTGTGACTCATTCCCTGTCAATCATTATATCCTGTCGACAGTCTGACTAAGAGAGTCCACAGCAACACTATGGGGAAGTAATGTCAATATAACAAGCTGTAAAAACATTACTGGCATTATCATCTTCATTTGTGCAGCACCAGTGATTTGAGCAAATTAAATACCCGGCAGTAAGAACGGCAAAGTAAGCAAACCACCAAACATAAAGGCAGCTCGTAAAAAACAGAAGTAAACAAACTGTAACATGTTGTTTCACAACTCAATCAATATTTACTGAATCGTAAAATATCATCTGCTAATGTTTCAACATCAAGATTTAGTTTGGCTTTGTGTTTATCATCTCGGTGGGAAACTCCCTCTATCCCATTTTTTTCCTGATGTGGTTTTCGTGGGATTTTTTTCCTTCCTCTTAAAACTTAAAACAGCCGCTTGAAACTAAAAAATTGCTTCAAGAGGCTGCAGCTCCTTCGCCGTCTCCCTCTGCTTGTGTTTGTCAATAAAACAATACTACAGTTACGGGGGTCAAGTGGTGTCGAGTTCAGATCGGCTCAGAAAAACGCTGGGGAGAATAAAAACAGCAGTTTTGTTGCGATAATAAATAACCAGACTGGTACGAGGCGCGAGTCAGAGGCTGTAAACGGCGCCTGCACAGCCTTAGTCTGAATACATTTTTGTTGTTATCGAGCGCTGTTATCGCCTCCTTTCCGCCTTTTTGTCCTTCGGAAAACAAAATAACACACAGGCCACAAAGCCGGGCGCTGAGGACGAGCAGCAACACGCTCACTCAAACCTGGAAAGCAACAGTTTTCATGGGAACACTGTAAAAAAAAGTCAGGACAGGACTTTCTCATCAACTTTGAACTATTTCAACTTAATTAAACTAGTTATTTTCAGGCCTTGTAAGAATTTAAAAACAGTCCGTCTGACTTGAAGTCTTTTGACATGAAATGATCAGTTGGATGAACATCAGTCAACTCATTAAAGCAACATATTTACGCTGCAAATTCACCACAACAGGGCCATTTAGAGCATAACTGCCTCGCTTAGCAACTCCTGCCTTGCACATTAGCTGTTGACAAAGGGATCAGAGCACCTGGATATTACTCCCAAACCAGTATTTGGACTAGCAGCTCCTCCTCAGACTCTCTTCTCCAAACACGAGAAAGCTAATGAGTCCCTGAGCAACAGTTTGCTCAAGGTGAAAGGATATTAAGAAGACTTGCTTGGCAACAAGTTTAAGTGCATGCTAATGAGCAGCGAGGGGAACAGCACTCGTCTCAAGAGGGAGAGAAAAGCAGGAAGTGAGAGCTGAAATACTAAAAAAAAGGCCGGAAATAAAATGCATGTCGAGGGGATGTTAATCTAAAAGGGTCTGAAAAGGCGGTTTACTGCTTTCACCTGGAGTTTATTCACTTATATCTACTCAAGCAGCTTCTGCCATCACAGATAAAAACACAAGCATCCCAGATTTAAAAACCGAAAGCCTCCTGATGTCCCGGGAGCCCCGACACGCGATGATATAAATCAGTCCGAGGCCGACATAAACCTCGCAACTCCAGTTTTTGCTGATTCTCCTGTTTCTACTTGAACTGAAATACCAAACACACACACACACACACACTCTCTGAGGTTATGATTTTCTTTCACAAACCACCGTGTAATTTTAAAAATACACGGTTGTCATTTTAAAAACAAGGCTGCGTTTCTTCACTCCCCCGAAGAAGCTGACACGGTGGAAACACACGGCTCGGCCCGACAGAAGCTGCATCCATTGAGAGAAAATTTGGTCTCCAGACTTCCTTCCTGTTGGCACGGCTTTATCTGTCGGTTTCAACAAGCGGGGAGGGCGTAACGCCGGTGACATCAGCAGTAACCAGGCAGCCAAAATCACTGTCTGACAGGGCCTATTCTCCCTCGGAAATCAAAACAACTTGTGGTCGTACTTTTAAAGCGCTGACTTTAGTTAGACAAGTTAGAAGTGCAGGTTATTTTGGTGAAGATTTAATGTTGTAACTGAGGGAAAGTTCACATTTTTCACAACGTTATGACGACATCAGCAGTCACAAGGCAACATGGGACTTCACATCTTCTGTCGCAGCTTTTAAAGTTTCTCAAGTTGCTTTTAATGTGCTGTAAAACTGATAATGACACGTCCGAATAGGAAGTCTGGGAGAGTCTTAAAGCTGCACAAGTAAAGAGGAAGCACTACGATGTTTAGGCTACACTCATATCTTTACAAAAATACGGGAACAACTGCTTCAAACGTCTTGTCCCGGCTGCACCAGGATTCGACCTTGTTCGAGGTTTCTTCCCGTTTAGACAGGAAGACCCAAAACAGTAACGTGACAAGTCGCTATCAGCACTCAGCAGTCCGTTGATATCTACATCTAACATTTGCATAAACTTTAAACGTGTCGTCCTGCTTCAGAGCGTGCTCTTCTGCTGTGTTTTTAAAAAATGTAGATTCACTTTGAGACTTAAACTCAGCACAAGCTGACCATAACACATCTGCAGGAGGTTAATAGAGATGCTAATCAATACCAATGACTCAGTAATGGCCTCGCCAGGAGCTGCACCCTTTCAAAGAAAAACACTTTAATTGGCGAACTGGAAGCATCTCCCACAGCGAGCCGCTGAGGTCTGACGATGACGTCAAAATGACATCAGCAACGCAGTCGTCAGTTAATGTGCGATAAATCTCTTCCATGCGACGCTCGTTAGGAGTTTGTTGTACTGAAGGAGAGTCCTTGACGCTGAGATGACATCATCAGTAACCGGGCAGATGTCACAGCTACTCCCACAAACACTGCTGGCACCATAACTCACTTTAATGGTTGTTTATATGTTCTGATGTTAAGTCAAAACTAAATACAGCGCGTTCATCACGTTGATGAAGTGTGTTTCCATCTGTGTGTGTGTGTGTGTGTGAGTTGAGAGAGAGAGCACGTAGTGACTCATTACAGGAATCATGTGACACGCTCTCTGAGGTCTGAGGTTAGCGTTAGCCACACTAGCATCCAGAGAGCAGCTTTTTTTTGTGTGTGTTACAGAACTACAACCAGCACCTCCGGCCTCTCGTAGCTCTATTATTAAGGGTTAGAGGCCACAAAGCTCAACAGAGGAAGGAAAAGAGGTCGCTGGTCTCAAACCATTCAAGGAAGCCAAGTTTTACCGCGAGCAACTGATTTCAAGACTTATTCGAACAAGTGGGTCATTCCTGAGAGGCAGGTAATATCAGATAGATACGACGGTAAAACAAGAACGATAGATAACTGAATGTTTTGCATTCAGTCAGACGTCCTCGCTCCCCTCGACTCTTCTCTACTCATGCTCTACCGCTGCACATCTTTTACTACGACGTCTTTTAACTGTGCAGACAAATCACAAACTAAACAGGACGAGTTATTCTTCTAGGCCTTGCAAAGCCAAAACAGCATGTACCGTCAAATAAACCCTTTGATGCGAACATTTATAAGATGATAAACTGCTCAAATAAACCTGTCAGTGCAAGGATCACGAAGAACATCGCTACATGTGAGATTTGACTTTTATAGAGTGTGCATTAAATGCTGTTTTATAGATATAGGATAGTAGAGAGAAGACAGGAAATGAGGGGATGTAAAGATGAGGTATGACATGCAGCAGAGATCCTCAGCTGGAGATGAAGCAGGGATGTAGTGCTTTTAAAACTCCAGGTCGCCCCAGATTTGGCTTTTAGATCTCCGCGTTCATGAATTTCCCTGACTTCCAGATGCTCCTAATGTCCTCGCAGGATTTCATTTAGTGTGCTCGAGTTGTTTTATTCGTTTTAAACATATGAATGAAGATTTATTATGGTCTTAAAGCAGGGACGCGGGAAGCCGGCCAGTCTATATAATGACGTCATGTGTTTTGTATTAACACAACACAACATATTTTGGGTCAACTAGAGTCAACAACAGCAAGGAGATGAAGGGGGAGAGAAAGTGCCCAGCCTCCATTTAAAAGTTGCTCAATTCTGTGAGTTGTTGAGTTAGGGGGAGCGTTATGAGCTTTGTGAAACACTGTTGATGATAAATACTTAATCATTTGGGCATTCTTGTACATTCAGCATTAAAAGAGAAACATTAAGTTGCTTCTTTTCTTGTGTGAAGTGTCAGTTTGTTGCTGTACCAGCCTGTCTGCTTCCCTGTCTCACCTGATTGAACACAGTTTCTACTCATTTCCTCATTTACACTAAATTATTTGACTGTAAACATCCCAAATTTCACAAATAGAGAGAACAGTAACCAATATGTGTGACTTCTTTGATGCCTGTTGTGAACGTCTCCCAGACTCCCTTTAAAAAACGCTCAATTTTGTGAGATTTTGAGTTAGGAGAAGCATTATAAACTTTGTGAAACGCTGTTAATGATAAATACTTAATCACTTAGGACTTCTTGTAAAATCGGCACATGTTATAGCCTCGTTTCAGGATGCTGCAGCTGCCTCAGCACCCCAAACACACAACCTCTTCACGCTAACCAGCTTCACTTCATCCCGCTGTTACCTGAGCTGAGAGGGGGCACGTCGTCCGAGCTGGAGAAGTCCAGTGTGGCTCCTGCGATGTCCACCATATCGTCATCATCATCGTCACTTGGGTGATGAAGGCCGTCAAAGCTACCGGAGCAGTAGCCGGGGTTTTCCATCATCTTAAATCCTGTTTTACAAGCAGCAGAGGAGAGAGACCGGTTAAGAAACAGCGGCAGCCTCGGAGACCTCGCCAGTCACTCGCGTCGGCTTTACCTATGTCCCCGTGGGCTGCATATTTTTTAAACAGGCTCTTCACAAACCGAGACATTGTCCCCGAAAGACAGCAAAGCCAAAGCGGCTTCTTAAACGTCCAGCCTTTTTAATTTCCCCTGCGTTTCATCGATCAGCTTCTCGGGAGGTGTTGCAGAGCTCCTATCAGCCGCTTCATCGTCGCCAGTAAATGACAGCGCATCTCTAGTTACAGGGAAGTTTTCGCAATCGTTTCCTCTCCGTTTTTTTTTTTACGCTCCTATTGCTGCTATGACTAAAGCTGAGAGCTGCAGAAACAAACCGCCCCACGCTGATAAACAAACCGCGGCCGGCGGAGGGGGAGAAAAAAAAAAAGCAGATTATTAGCCTAGCTTGAGCGGTTAGTTAGCCGCTGCTCTTGTGCCGAACCTCACTCACAAAACCACCAATTTAACCGCTGAGCTGACTTCGGTTGAATGTCGCCGCGCTTAAGTCACGACTATTGGGACGTAGCTGTCGAGATGAAGAAGAAACATGTCAAAATGAGGCCGGACTTTACCTGCGAGGGCGGAAAGCAGCGGTCCAGCTCGGCGGAGAGGTCTTGTGACTCGGATTTGCCCCGCCGCCGTCTCCTACTGTAGGCTGCTTATGTCAACAACAGCCAGCGTAAACTTAAAGCTCCGCTGCGGCGGCTCCGAGAAAACCCTGCGTCATCCTCCGTCCGCCGAGACGGCTGCTTTTAAAACGCGACACACGCTCTCAAATAGCCTCCAGCGGACTGTTATACTCAGCCAACACACAAAACTAACGAGATAATGTGAAATTATCCGCAGTGGTCGATGTTTTCGCCACTTCAAACCTGGGGGGCGACAAGCTAGCGGCAAGCTAGCTGAAGATTAGCGACAACTTCCGGTCACTCAGATGATAAAGTTATCATAACGTTACACATCTTGTGATTTTACAGGCAGAAGTTAGTCACATTTTTATTTAACATTAAGTGACATTCGCACATTAAATTAAATCGTTGCCGCTGTGGCAAAAAAGTGTTATACGTCGTTTTAATTTGAAGGGGAAATCGCTCAGTTTCCGGTTTAACCGCCTTATCGCCGCTGCTTGACGCGATGATACGCACGACAGGACGAACCAATCGAGCCCAGAGTCATCGCCGGTTCTCCAACTGGGTCAGTGGAGCAGTTCGATTAATCGGTCATCAATATTTACCAGCTTCTCAGCAGCACATTTTTTTAGACAGGATGATCCAAAAAGCTCATTTAAACATGAATCTTAGATGTTTCTATACATATTTAAACTTTTAATGTGTAAAATGTTTAATTCAGAAGGTTGGGGGTGAGGAAAACTATGTTGTGTAGGATGTTTTTCTACCGTGTCTCTGTTTTAACAGTTTTAAAACATACTTTACTTTGTTTGTGACATGTTTTTCGTTCTTATTTGGAAATCAAATAGTAGCAAAAGTCTAAATATACAGTACATGTGTTGTTAAAGTGTCATGTAGCAGAGTGGACCACTTCAATGGGTTTTTAAGACGGTTAAAGGGCGACCCCTTGTGGCCATTTATAAAACATGAACCAGGACTCCAAGTACATTTACTCTTCTTGAGTATTTCCAATTATAGGGAGCTTTATACTGCACTACATCTGTATATATCATTTAGTATACCATATACCCTGTTGGAGTAGCTGGAAAATGCATCATCACAACGCAAAGCTCATGCAAAGCTGACTTTTTTAGAGATATGTAGTTCAGCAGCACTACAAACATATGATGATCTTCTAGACTATGATGCTTTGCTGCACATTAAACCCAGTAAGAGTGTTTAAAGTAGATAAAATGAGCAGTAAAATGTAATATACGACTAAATATAGTATGATACAGAACTGGCTGTATCTCAAAAGCTACACACAGTTATATGAAACCGTTGGTACCACTGGATTCAGAACAACTTAAATGACTGCTAAACTTATTGTTGTGCTTTTATTTTGAAGGCATGATAAATACATACTTCTTCCACCACTAAGGAGGCGTTGTGATGTCCTGCTTCATGTCTGTAGCTTCTGATGAATCATTGCGAGCTCTCCTCCTCCCCTCCTGTCTCGTTTCTGTCTGCACACCTCCCTCTCATTCATCTCCTCCTCCTCCTCCTCCTCCTCCTCCTCTTCCTCCTCAGCCCAACACAAACATTCCTCCACCCTGCCTCCCACCGTGTGTCTTGTTTCACTGGTGGCCTGTTTCTCTTCACTTCCTCCACATCCTCTCATCCATTCATGTGAGTTTTTGTTACTAAATCTTCTGTGCTTTCCTTCTCCTCGTGTTCTCAGGTGTTGCCCTCCGCATTTCGTTCTCCCTCCCATGTTTTGTCGTCCATCTTCCTCTTCCTCTTGCTGAAGAATGCAAACTCCCTCACTTCTGCCAAAAACATGGCTTCTTTACATTCAGGACAGCTGTTTTCTTTATTACCACCCCCAGCCCTCTCTCAGGGGGGAGACATGTCCACTTAAAAACACTGTTCAGTGTAATGGCTCCAGCTCTGATCTCCATTCGAAGCTGAAAGATCCACATAAGTTATCGTCTAAAAAATAACCTTCCCCTTCAATCCCTGGAGGAGGATGTGAAGCGGGGTGTAAAAAAAGGCCCGACATAAGCGTTTGATACTGAAAAAAGACAGTTTCTTGTGAAGTAATGCAGATTTACAGTTACAGTTCCTCTGGACAATTAATTAATCAGTCTTCTGCTGTATGGAGGCCAAAGAAAATAACATTAAACAGGTGAAACTGTTGGAGTAACACAAATGTTCAGGTCAAAAGTATCAGAAAAATAAAATATAATGAAACTAAAAGTGAAAATTTTAACTTGATGGTGATATCCTGTCATTTTATAATAATAAAAATGATTTCAAACGTCACTTACAAACTCATAATTGTGATTAAACCTGAATCTATATAGAGAAAATGAGCCCACGTCATAATTTAAAGTGAGTTCGAGGAACTTTTAAGTGTTTATGAAACAGCCTCTGATTCCTCTGATGATTGTTTTTATATAGTCATTATTAATTAATCATTAATATACCTCACACATGACCTCATCGTGATCCATCCTGCGGTCTCTGTGTCACTGCGTCCAAAGCAGCAGGCGCTGGTGTCGTACCGCTTTGTTTTCAAAGGGGGCGCTACAATCAACAAACACTGAAACTTCCTCATCGTCACTTTAAACACACAAAAAATCATCTTACTGTCATTTTATAAAGAAAAGCATCAATCTCGACTTCAAATCTTATAATTCTGACCTGGAAATTAAAGAAATTGTGACTTTCTACGTCACACATTTTATTTAAATAACCCAAAATCTTTAGATTTCTCTCCGACGGCTTCGATCTGGATGAAAGAACGAACATTTAACAATAAGAAGTTTGATTATAAGTCAGTACTGACACATTTCTGACTGCTGATTTGTGGGTTTTTTAGTCTTCCATATATTTCAGTGCGTAGGACCGACTCAGTCGACTGTTTCTGAGGGAATTAAAGTCTTGTTATTACCATTATTTAGCCCTTTTACTGTAAATGCACCTTAGTGTGGCGATCAAATCAGTAGATTGACTAAAGTTTTGATTGTTGTTGTTTTTTAAACTTTTAAAAGTCCATTTCTGAACTTTTTAAAACATTTTTTACGATGCAGCTCTTCCATCTTATTCAAAAAGTCTCCATCGACCATCTGTTTTGATTTGTTGATTTCTAATCTCTAGTTCGAGGCTTTAATTTACTCTCCGGCCTCCTGCTGACCCGTCCACCACACCACAAGGTCATCAATAAGTTTTAATGAGCTGAACACCTCCAGTACATTAATGACACCAGCACCAACATCTCTCCAGCTCCCGCAGAGCTGCTGAACAACTCCGGCCTCTGGACTCCACTCACCATCCGTCAACCTCCATTTCTCCGTCAGCCGTATTTACTCAACCGTCCAACCACATCCAAACAACAGGGAATACGTTTTGGTCACCGGGCGATCGAAGAGCCGTAAAGAGGCTATTCACAGAGGAGGGTGTAAATCAGGACAGGAGACGAGGAGCTAGTTTAAAATACTATTATTATTATTTATGGTTCTTTTTCCTCACAGGAGTGTTTTTGCAGTTACAAACGTTGTAATGCATTTTTACAAAAAAAGAGGGTTTGTATAGAGTGAACACATGAACAGAAGAAATATTCTCTCTTGCTCCAACAACAACTTGTTTTCCTCTCTTGCTAGGCATCCAGTCGGTTTAGAAAAAGGCTGTTATAGTACAAGAATACACATAATATGTACAGGACAGGATAATGGTTTAAGTTCAGGGATGTTTGGTGTTAAAACAGCAGGAAACATCTGGGAACAAATGAAGGAAATGGGGCAAAAACCAAGTGTTTGATCAACAGTGAACCAGAGAAAAGGTGTTTGTGTTTTTCACTTAACGTCAGCAAGTCCACCGTTCAACAGCCACAATATACACATGTCCTCGTCACAATACTTCACATCTCGTCTACAGCTGCAGTTTTGTTTTCTTGTTTAAAAAAAAAAAGGTTTTCAAAGACAACAGTGATAAAATGTGTAAAACTTGTCCGGTCCAAGGTTTTAGGATACCGGGTTAAAGCTCGGGAGACTTTGGCAGGATCACAAATCAAATCAAATCAAATCAAATCAAATCAGATTAAATCAAAGGTTCTGACACTTTAAACAATTTAGAAAAACATATTTTGCTCAAGTTTTAAAGGGACAGTTTGATATTTCGGGAAATACACTTATTTGCTGCTTTTGCCAAGATTTAGTTGAGAAGATCGACACCACTGTTGATCATGAAGCTAAATCCAGTAGCCCATTAGCTTAGCTTAGCTTAGCATGAAGACTGGAAACAGAGGGAAAATGCGAGCCACACTTCAGTTGCGTTAACATCTGCAGCTGCAAATGGCATTTTACAATATTGGCTAGTGGTGATGTTCAAGTGTAAAAACAATGATAAGCTAGCTGTTTAGGACAAAGAGGCAAGCTAGCTTGACTAGCTAAGTCAGGTAGCATGCCTGTTTTGTTTGGATTAGGTTAACAACATATAGTGTGTAGTTAGTGAGCTTTAGCGGTGCTGGTAGCAGTTAGGCGGATTTTGCCAGGCTAGCTTTTTGCTGGTTGTTTATAGTCTTTATGCTAGGCTAAGCTAATCTAAGCTAACCACCTTATACTCATCATACAGACACAAAAGTGGTATCAATCTTCTCGTCTAACTCTCAACAAGAAAGCGAAAACATGTCCTTTAAACTACAGTCTCAGTTTTTAGGGACACACGACCAAAACTGCAACTCTGCTTCGGCGACAAACCAAAAACTCTCCTCGGGATTCACTCCTCATCAAAAATATACAGTAAACGTCGACTCTTCCCGGTTCTTCTCGTTCATCTTTTACAACCAACTTTGTACAACCGATTCCAGTCATTTCACGAATCAAACTCACTATATACACATCGTATACATTATAAACACAAGTGTCTTCTGTACATAACAGTTAATGTGTGACAGTAAAACAGAGTCGGTGGGGTCTCAAACTCCACACGGTGAAACGTGTCGCAGCCACACAACATTACAGTAAAGGTATACAAAGGTGATATTGTGATATTACGGTGGATAATACAGTATACGTGTGCTGTACGTGGGTGTCAGCCAGCAACAAACAAAGGAGAAACTCGGCTAACAATCCCAGTGGCAGTTTAATAACGCTGCAAGTAACATCCCACAATACTTGACTTTAGTGTCGCTAACGGAAACACACAGTTTCTTAGTGTGAAGCACCGAAAAAAAAAAAAAAGTCTCCCTCGATTCTCTGAACCGGGAGATTTAAATACAAAAGAAAAACACACACACACACAAAAAAGCAGCGTCTCAGTGACACAATCATCAAGAGAAAATGTCTTTGGCAACGTAGTGATACTGGTTAGGATAGTTTTACAGTACGTGTTTCAGGCACATCGCGTGAAGCAGAGTCTCTGCTGTGGATTCAGGAAATAAAATGTGGTTTAAATTTGGGGAGAACGTCTTCTTCATCGTTTCAGCGACGTCGAAATCCATTTTTATCCTCCTTTCCTCGGCTTTTCTTCATCTTCTTGGTCTAAAGTCCAGTCTTCTTTCTTTTTGGACACCTCTGGACTCGTGCCTCCTGGCTGTTAGTCAAGTTTTCCCCCGCCTACCTAAAATCTTTCAGGGTGTTTGAGCTGTTATAGCTGTTGGTTTCGACCTCTAACTTCTGGATCAACACCTCCGCTAATCCTTAAAGGAACAGTTTGACATTTAGGCACGCTAAACACGAAGCTAGGGCCGGCAGACGGCTAGCTTAGCTTAGCATAAAAACCCCGGGAAGGACTGTAAATGTCAAACTATTCCTCTGCTTTGACAAACATGCACACTCCGTGTTTACTGCCTCAACGTTTCAATAGTGTCCGTATCCCATCGACATTCCCATCCCGATCCCCAGCCCCAGCCCCAGGCCCAGGCTCTCCCTCAGCCCCCTCAGCTGCTCCTCTCCCAGCCGGATCTTGTCCTCCAGCTGCCTCTGCTCCACCAGCAGGGCGGCCTTCATCTTCACAAAGTGGCTACGAAGGGAAAAAAAACAGAGATAAACATTTTCTTTTCATTCAAGGTTCCTGTTAATGTTGCCTGTCACCTAAATCTGAGTCATTTTTTTGAATATTTTCTCAATTTTGCCCAAAAACGCTGCTGTGCTTCCATTATAATGTGCGATGAGGTCGTGTTGGGTCGTACCTGTAGTCTCGGTGCTGCTCGGGGGAGAGGCAGCGGGCCAGCACCCGGCTGACGGCCTGCTCTCTGCGGTCGACGTGGTCCTTCAGGTCCTGAGCCTCAGACAGCTGCCTCATGAGCTGACGCTTCTTCTCCAGCAGGGGGAGCTGGAGGGCAGCGAGCGGGGTGGTTAGAGGCGAGACACTGAATGCATCACACGAGGAGATCTTAAAGTATCGTTTAAAATGTCTGCAGGCTTTAAAGACTCACCCTCTCGTGGTGCTCCGTCTCGGGGTCCAGTGTGTCCAGCGTGGTCTCCACCCTCAGCAGCCTCCCGGACAGCGACAGCAGCAGGCTGACCACCTTGTCCAGGTCGCCGATGAACATGCGGAACTTGTCCACCTCGTTGGGTTTACACACCGAGACCACCATGCTCTCCACCTGGGGACGAGGACGGAGACGCAAGCTGGAGATCAGGTTTTCTGGCCCTGATCCTGATCTGAGTCTTAAAACTTAATATCTTTAGGCTTTTTTTCCACAAACAAGCATCAAAATATGTGATATTGTGCTTGAGAATAACATTTTTCTCTGCTTTATCATTTTTTATATATCTCTGGATACATTTAGAAGATACTCAGTGAATTAACTGACCATGACAATAATTGTTAGTCGCAGCTCTACAAAGGAAACATACAAATATGGAGGCGAGTGAGTGAGAAAGACGCCATCTTGCATCAATTAAGAGCTAAAAAAACAAGTAAACGGAGCTCAAGAAGGTCTTTTGCTCTAAAAACTAGGTCGTAAATGTATTTATAAAGTAAAAAATGTTGAAAATTCATCCACTTCAGCTTCTAAAATGTGACGGTTTGATAGAAATAGAATATTTTGGGTGTTTGAAAGCACCACCTGCCTTGAGACAAGCTTTTTTTCTGTGTTTTATGACATTTTTATAGATTAAATGGTGAATTTAAAAAACAATCAACTGGTTTATCTTCAATAAAACAACTACTAGTTACAAAAAAGTTGAACCAGATCTTAGAAATGTGATACATTTGCTAGTCGCAGCCCGAAAAACACACAAAATGGATCAAAGAAGGCCGGTCAGTGAGTGTGGAGCCAGTTTGAGGAGGCACGTTGGCACCAGTCAGAGCTGGTGGGCGAGAAAATGAATGAATGAGAGGATGAAGTCCGTCCCCACCTCCTCTCCCAGCTGTGCGTTGGCTCTGATGTCCTCCTGCAGTCCCCTCTGAGCTTCTCTCAACACTCCCAGCTTCTTGCGGAGGCTCTCCATCAGCTGTTTCTGCACCACAGAGGGAGAATTGTTCAGAAATGGAAATAACAGGCGACACGTCCATCAGCTTCACAGCGTCATCGCGTTAACTCTCAGCAGCAGGACGGCGGCTGCGACGCGTTACCTTGTACGTCAGCTCGTCGTCGTCGTCCCTCTCTCTGTGATCGGTGAAGTCCTTCATCTGTGACAGCAGCTGAGCTTTGGCCGCCGACGTGCTGTAATAGGACGAACAGCTGGAGCTCGCACCGGACCGCCTGAAGGAGGAGGAGGAGGGAGGGAGTGTATTTTATTTAGGCAGAGATGAAACACGGAGGCAAAGCAGTAAAACAGACACACGGTCGTAAAATACAGTGATTAGGAAAGTACATAAATAAGCAACGCGATCAATTATCTGGGGCCGAGTGAGACAAAGGAAAAACAGGCAGCAGATGGGAAACATCTCAACTGCAAACAAGCAAACAGAGAGACGGAAATAATGAGAAGCTGAAGCTGCAGAAGAAGAAGCGTTATTATTAAAACCTGCTCGTGTATGTTTAGTTTTAATGTCCTGCAGACAGCAGGACTCACTGGGCATGAAGCACATTTATGTGTTGTTGTCTTCATACATGTACTCTCTGATTATGTATCAGGGCTGTTTTGTGTTGTGTAATCATGTAATATGATGCTTTACGACTGTGATTTGATTTTTGTGACGTTTAAAATAGTAACTGACTGATTATCGTGGCCGATATTCAGCATTTTTCTACATATCAGTGTGATTGTTTTTGAAATAAATGAATTTAAGATGCTACTCAGGCTCTGTTGTCGTTGTCCCGCCCACAAAACTATCTGACTGGTTACCTGTCACTAGTAAAAGCCTGTCAGCACTGAGCAATCTGAAGTAACTAGTAACTAAAATGATCAGATAAATGCAGCAGATTGGAAGTTTAAACTAGCAGAAAATGTAAATACTCGATGTACAGTAGCCGGTCAGGCTGGTCTGTCACTCATGGTGTTTGCTAAGTAGCTAACTGAAAGCTAACTGTTTATTTGACAGGGACAGTGATCTACCAACTACATGTCGCCCGAACCTGCAGACAGACTAAAAAAAAGAGGGCTGAAAACTGTGAGAAGCAACATGAAGTAAACACAAACTGATTCTGCCGTCTGTGTTCACTTCCTGTTACATTTCCCTGCGATGATCTAAACTCTCTCGGACTCGTCTTCTCTGTCACACATGTGGCAGCAGTTACCCGTCTGGCACCTGCTCCTGCCAAAACAAACCGTTTGTGAACGTAACACGGAGGAAAAAAAACCAGGAGTCTGGCTGCAGCGAGCTGCTCTGGAAAGGTTGTGGGAAAGAGGGAACGAGCTTAGTGACAAGAACAGTTAAGTCTTGTACAAATCAAATGGTGTGTGTAATTAATGCACGACACACACACACACACACACAGACACACACTCAGACTTGAGCCTCTCACCTATCCAGGCTGTCGGTGCTGTGCTCCGTGGTCTGGTAGGCCCCTCTCCAGCTCTCCGTGCCCGACTCTCCCTCGCTGCTGTGGGGGAAGAGCTCCTCCAGGCTCAGCCTCTCTCGGCTGCTCTCCCCGACCTCCAGCTCCTCCTCCAGGGAGCCGCTCTCCACCCTCGTCCTGCCCGACGGCGAGGCCTCGGAGTCGGGTAAGGTGTCGATGTCGGTCTCCAGGACCGTCACCGGCAGCGCGAAACACGGGAGCTCGCTCGTGATCGGCTCGTCCACGGGAAGTCCCTCGTCCTCCTGGAAATCGTCGATGTCTGTTTCCATTGGGACGTCCAGGTCCGCGTCCAGGCTGTGGGCAGGACTCGGGCTGAGGGTCGTCTCTGATTCTGTCGCCGGTTCGGGGATCTTCTGCGGATCGATGCTCTGAAAGCCTCGGTTGATGCGGAGCTGCTGCTCGTAATCGGAGGCGAAGTAAGAATCAGGAGGTAAAGCCTCGCCGACGCCTCCGTTCTCTAATACGGGTCGACGTGCAGGGTCGCTATGAACTCTGGGAGATGAGGCTCTGTCCCACTCGGCTCCTGGTCTCACGTTGGACTGCTGCTTGTGAGGTTTCACTGGGACTCTGTCCTGATCGGGGCCGCGGCTGAAGTTCATCTCAGATAAACTGCAGAGACACAGAGAAACTTTATTAATACAAAAGATATTAGTTTTAATTCGTATAAAAGCTGGAACTTCCTGCCCCGCTCACCTGTTCACGCTGTGCTCTGTCGGTGGAGGTGGAGGCAGAGATGATAACGCCTCCACCCTCTCCTGCTGGACACCATACGTGCCCCTCAGGTCCCTCTCTCTCAGGGGTGGAGCCACCGGTCTGAAGCCTCTCCTGGAGAACATCGGACTGGGCGGGGCGACGGTGAAGGGCAGCTCCTGGAACTGATCCTGATTCTGATTGGACGGAGCGTGGGAGAAAGGCTGCTCCTGCACGTGTGGGTGGCTCTGATTGGACGAGGCGTGGGAGAACGAGTGTTCCTGGGTCTGAGCCTGGCTGCAGTTGCAGCGCGGGCAGCCCTCGGACACCTCCCGTCTCTCCGGGGGGAGACTGTAGGACCTCTGTCTGGACGTTTCGGCTGGAGGGAGGTGCGAGGAGGAGGAGTGAGGCGAGTAGTGGCCCTCTGTGGCGTCGAAGGAGGGAGGGATGGAGTGAGGAGAAGGAGAGGAGGAGGAGAAGAGGGTGTGGTGAGACGCTCGCCTGCGGTGGAACTGCTCCCACTTCGGGGGCGGCGGTCTCGGGGGAGGTGGCATCTTCTTCCTGTTCGGCCTGGCGGCGTTGGCGGCTTCTCCTCTCCTGACGACACCCGCTCCTTCCTCCACCTCGCTCAGGGTCTGGCTGGTGGCCGTGGAGATCGCCGGTGACCAGCGGTGGCTGCTGTCGAAGCGGAGGTCGTTTTCAGACATGGCTCGGCCTCGGAGCGAGAGAGGAGCCGGCGGCGGGGCGAAGGCGTACCCGTTGCGGTCGTCGTTGCTGCTGTCGACCTGTCTGGGGCCCCATCGACCCTGCTGGGGCTGCTGATGGTACTGATTAACGCTCTCTGGAGGTCTGGACTCACGTCTCCAGCTCGGGTAGTCCCTGTGGAAACATTAAAGTGAGATCTTAGTGTCAAACTCTCCATTATTAATAACTCAAGATGTCTCGTGTCTGTGCGTTAAGTGTGTAGCTTGAGCCAGGGCGTCATTAGCCTAGCTTAGCATCAAGACGGGAAGCTCTAAAGTAACAACTTATGGTTTTAGATTATAGTTATGTGGTGTAACTGTTTCTTGACAAACAATAGACGGATGCGATGACGGTTTGCAGCGTTCTTGAGTTTTGTCGTCACAGCGAGGTGTTTTCCAAACTCTGTGCTGAGATTTAACAGTTTTTACATGTTTGTTTGTGGATAATCACACAAACACAAATAAAATGTGTAAAAAGTGTATTATTTATGGCTGCAACTAACAGTTTTATGACTCTTGTTTCCGAAAAGCCCAAGATGACGTCCTTAAATGTCTTTTTTTGGTCCACAACCCAAAGATATAGAAAATAATCACATTTAAGAGGCTGGAATCAGAAAAACTTGGGTCATTCTTTCCTTAAAAATGACTCAAAACAATGAATCAACGTTGGAAGGAGTTGGCGATTAATTGAAGCTAGCCGTTTCCCCTGTTTCCTGTCTTTATGCTAAGCTAAGCTAACAACATCCTGACTCAAGCTCTGTATTAATGCACAGACATGAGAGTGGTATCTATGTTTTTCTTGGAAATAAAGCTATTAAGTTCCCAAAAATGAGAACTTTTACTTTAAAAATTGATGATTAACGAGCAACCGTGAAAAATTATGTTCAAAAAACAAAAAAAAACACAGTGAAAGAGTAAAAAAAACTGATTGTTTTTCTTGGCAATCAATACAAGAGAACTGACATCTGTCATCAGATTCTTCTATAGCTACATTTTGATCACTTCAAACCAGTGATAAAAGCACAGAAAAATACACAAAACACACAAATCTCATGCAAAATACACAAAAATACGTCCTAAACTTGTCAGAAAATCCGGATCTCATCACTCATCGTGACCCTTGAAGGTAAATACGGACGTGCGGTTGTGATTTTTTGCCGATTCTCGTCGAGAAATGTTACGAAACAAAAACAATCGGTGGTTAAATTACAGTAAATGTTTCCTGTGTGCGCTCCAGACTCGCTCAACTGTTTCCGTCAGGTCAAATATGAGTAGGGGCCTTTCTTTACAAGCCATGCGTGTCCTTAATGCCCCCCTCACGTCCCAACATACATCCAACCACATATCATTATGGTCACAGTTTAAAGCACGGATGATTGCTCCGCACACTTAAGAGCTCGTTATAGTCGAATCACATCCAGGCATGACTGAGGAGGATTTCCGCCTGTTGGTGCACAATGAGGCCGACCCCACCTTAAAGCCTCCAGAGACTCACTTGGATGAAGAAAGATGGAGCGAGGCAGAAATTAAGAGGCCAGAAGAAGAAATATGACTTGTTTATACGAGCGTATCTGTCTGCGTTTGTGCTGCGTGGCTCAGGACAGGAAGTGGACTCACCTCTCAGTCAGGCTGTACTTCCTGTTCAGCTTGGTCGTTTCCTGTTGCCGGGCGGGATACGTCTGTGGAAGACATTTAGAGCCGGTTAATAACGCCGAAGGAATGAAGGGAAGGCTTCAATCTGGTGCAACAAGTGCTGAGTGCTGATGAAGGGAAGTGGGTGTGTTACTCCACCCCGTCATATACTTCAGTGCTGATAAGGTGAATTAGGGTGGAGGTAGTTTCTGCTGAATTATGACCATTTTTATGACATTTTTTATACTTTCGCATCTCTTTCCAGGGTTGCATGTTCAATGAATCTACCAATTATCTTCTCTGTTGATCATAAAGTCGATAAAATGTCAATAAATAGTGCAAGATTGCTGAGGAAATGTTCTTCAAATCTTCAAATCGCTTGTTTTTGTCTAAACATCAGTCAAAAACCCAAATATATTCAATCCACCATCATAAAACACTTGGAAATGCACCAAACATTCATATTTCAGGCTGGAACCAGAACATTTTTTTGTGTTTTTGCTTATAAACAACAATTAACAGACCCGTTACCAGATGTTTCGACTGGATGTCTTCTGAAAGGAGCAGACAAGACTCCAAAAAGTCTCTCAGCTACAAAATACTCCAGCTATTCACCAACAGAAGCCAAAAGAAGAAGTACTTAATGCTCCTTTGCCCACTAGACAAAGGATTTACATGCAGAGGGCCCATCCAGGTACTTGTGGTACGGAGTTTATTATCACAAAGTTATCAGTTGTTAGCATCTTATAGATTTGATGCTCTGTTGACAGCGAGCGACGGCCAAATATGTAAAACTCACGTCCCAGCAGTCCAACAAAAACACTGTCTGAATGTTCAGATTTACATTGTAGACGGTCAGAAAATATATGTGAACCCCAGCGGCGTGTTTGTGCAGCTTATATCCGCCTCGCTGTGTGGATCTGTGAGCAGTAACGAGAGGGCAATGAGTTTGTTCATCGTTCAACCAGTGGGGTAATAAACTGAGGTCAATGTGTTGTGCAGACGTATCCTGTAGTGTCGCCATGATGAGCAAACTGAGTCTATTAGACCAACAAGAAGCAGTTTTATGACTTATGGGCCTTATTAGTTATTAACTAGCGCGTATAACAAGGATATTAATATAAAGTGTGACCGATAATACTGCTTTTATTTTGACGTTTACTTTGTGTTTGAGAGCGGGACGCAAACATCCTGTCAACCCTTTGACATAGCACTTATTATAGAAGTTGTGCTGATGTAAGACGTTGATGTTTATATATATTTATATAAAATTCATATTCAGGTAGTTCTTAAGGTGGGAATAACATAATGCTCACATAAAACATGGGGGACAGTTTGGGATCAAGTGTTTCTTTTACAGTTTGAGTAGATTGAAAACCGCCAAAATCAAAATTAAATACATAAATGACTCAATTACAAAAAAATAATATACTTTTTACATAGTTTAAATGTGCTTTTTTATTTACTTTTTTACCTGAATGTAATTATAAATATTTAAATGTATTTATTTATTATTTTCAGTTTGCATTTTGCTCCCATTTATTTCCTCAAACTTATTTATCTTTATATAATTTATTTTTACATACATTGAAAACTTACTTTGTTGTGGGGTCAACTTTGAGCCCAACATTACAGTGCATAGATCGACTTTACATGCCCCACTCCCATCGAATAATACATAAATACATATAGAAATATTCATTAATATAAAAATTGAAAATTAATCAATTCAAGTTAAAGAAGTTAATTAGCAAGTAAATAAAAGGGGCATTAATACAAAGGTAAATAAAGACAGAAGCAAATAGCTTCTATAGCTATAACATTATCTATACATGGCATATTTATTAACTTACTGAGTCATTTATATCTTTATTTTTATTTGATTTTGGCAGTTCGTCCTCCGTGGTAAACTGCCAAAACGTAACCAACAAGTAACTCAAAGGAAAAACATTCACTGTGCATGACAACAGTGAATGTGTTTCATTTTGAGCATAACATTTTCTTCCTCATGTCCTGGGAGAGAACGGCTAAATTGCACCAAAGTGTATATTTAATGTTCATATAATGAGGTGGGATGTTAAAAATAATATAATTTAATAGTCAAATTTTGCCAATAACAATTCAGCGGAGCTGTTTCCTCACACTCCTGAAAACACAGCTGCACAATGAGAGCCTGTTGAGTGACAGACCACGATTATCATGACAGCAGCCAGTTACAGTTTTATGTTTTCACATTTGGTTTCCTGCCTTTGTCCAAAACACGCACGCACGCACACACACACACACACACACACACACACACAGACACACAGACACACAACTTAATGAATGAACCTGAATTCCCCGTCTAATCCAAAATGGCAACCGCTGAATATCGAACCTTGTACTCCATCCAGCACATCTGTTACCATTAAAGATATTGGACGTCGTCAGATATAATAAACAAGGAATTCAACGCATGGGGTTATCACCGTGGCATCAAACCAGCGACCTTTCATTTGAAAAGGATCCCAAAAATGGAGACCTCGGGGGAACGAGGCACACGAAAACAACAAGAAGTATCAGCTTGAACCAAATATCTGCTGACCTGAAGCCTAGTTAGTCCAACACAAATGCCAGTTTCGCTTTGCTCAGAGTCAAACGATAAGGTTACTAATATGTTGAAGTTCACAGGACTTTTAAAAGTTCAGACGAGGGGCTGCACCCCCTGCCAAGAGGCTCGCATCAGTTAGTGGTGAAGTTGAAACCCAACGCTGCTATTATCGCTGACACAAGTGTTCGCCGCTGTTGCCCAATCTCCTTCAGTTCCATGAGCTATTTCAATGATTCGCTGAAATATCAATGAGAATTTCAGACTTTGACCGCATGCAGGATGCGAGGTTCAACTTCAAACCGACCGTCCAACCACGGAGCACTTGGACCGAGTGGCCACTTAGCTCCAACATCCAAGTGTGGCTACTCGATCCCTTTCTGGTGCTGGTTTTTACAGAACCGAGATAGTTTTCAGTCTCCAGTGGTCATTTCAGCTCGGTCCAAAACCACAGTCTGATTCCAGTGAGCTGCAAAGTTTATCTTTCACTCTCAAAGGCGTAACAGTGCTGCTGGGGCTGTTATGTAGCTTAGCAGGTCTGCTGCTGGAGGTCGGTTTTGAGGCCAGCAGGCTTGTAAACATGCTTGTTAATGGATGCAATTAGAAACTGCTAACATGTTTATATCTCAACAGGATTGATGCCTTGAAAAAGTCATCTTAGTAGAAATGTTTTGGCTGCAGGGCGTCCCATGGGGCTAGTATCAATTCTCACCTTTTAAAATGTTAATAAACAAGCTATTTTACAGGAAACCAGAGCTTGTAAATGTAAAACATAAGATAAAACATTTTAAAGGTGGGGCACCCTGGTGGACTTGGGGGTCAAAGTGCAGAAACAAACCGCACCATTAAAGAAACTGGTGAAAGTAAGAAAAAACCTGTTAAAGGAGCTTAAACACAGTTTTGTTCGACATCCCCGGTGTATTAAATGGACAAATAAATGAACCTTCAACATTCAAAGGTATGGTGGACGGAGTTTCAGGTGTTGACAAGCAAAACAGCCACTATGCACAGGTCTCCAGGGTGCGACTGCGACAAACCAATCGTTATTGGTGGCACCAGTGGGTCTAAAATCCAGTTATTAAGTTACTTTATAATATTAATAAATAATAATAAACAATATTTTAAGGTTATCACAATTTCGTGTTGCGTGTGCTGTGACTTAAAAGAAGAAAGTCATGTATTTGCAACAAGTGATGGAATGTAACTACGTAGATTTACTCAAGTAATGTATTTAAGTACAACTTTGAGGTACTTGTACTTCACTTGAGCAGAACTGGAGTCTGAGTGCTAAGTTACACTTATACCGTCTTCTTAATGCTTAGCCCACCTCTCCGTGAACTGACCGATGCTTCAACCCACTCCAGATCACTATCACGCACTCCTTCAGCCCACATTTCACTCTCTGTCTCTTTTTGTCTATAAACCTGACAAAGTCGAGTTTATAATCCAGATCCCGGTACAACAGACTCTGCTGAGAGCTAACCTGCCAACCCCTGACTCCTTCATGACCCATATAAATGCAGTCAGTCTTTCGTGTTGTGTATTCACTCTACATCATCCAGACAATGCCTGGGGATGCCCACGCAGTCTGTGCACTCAAGACCTTTTGCACTTGTTGCCTGATGTATGTGAGCATGTGTTCATGGATATGTCTTGCGTGTAGACAGCACTCTTACCTCTGTAGGCGTGTAGCTCCTGGCTGTGTATCCCTGGTGAAGAGGTGGCCGGTTCTCCAGGGGTTGGGAAGAGGTGTTGACAGGATAGAAAGCTGATCGCAGGGCTTGATTCTGGGTTTGGCTGTGGGAGAACGTCTGAGGCTTGGGCTGGAAGCTGTGGAAGTCTTGATTGTTTTCTTTGATGCCAGAACTGCCATAAAAGTCCTGATAGGATGTGAGCTGAGCATCTTCCTCCCTGAGCCTCTCTCGCTCTCTCTCAAGCTCCTTCTCTCTTTCTTTTTGGAGACGTTCCTTCTCTCTGGCCATTTCCATCTCTTGTTCTCTCTCTAACTCAAGTTCCCTCTCCCACTGTCTCACCATCTCCTCTCGTTCCCTCTCCTGCTGAATCTCCCTCAGCCTTGCCCTCTCCATTTCTAATTCCCTCTCCTGTCTCTCCTTCTCCTGCTGCCTCTCCCGTTTTCTCAGCCTCTCTTCCCTCTCCCGTGCCCTCTCCTCCCTTTCTCTCGCTTGTTCCTTCTCCTTCTCTTTCTGCCTCTCCCTGCTGGTACTCACAGACATCCTCCTGGCTTCCAAAGTGTTTGTTTCCTGTTGAAGTCCACCCTGGTAGGAGTATCTCCTTTGGCTTGGGTGCTGACCCGGCTCCCCTCCTTGGAGCTCAGGATGGTGGGGGGGTTTCTTCTGCCTGCGACTGGACAGACTGGAGACATTTAACCCAGACATACCCTTGCTTGTCTCCTCGAAAAACTTCATTCTATCTGCAAATGGTAGGATATCTGACTCCTCTATCCGAGAACAAGAGGAGGAGCGACCGTATGAGGAGGTGGATGAGGAGGTGAAGGCACAAACCCCATGCCGGGACCCAATGACTCCCAACACTCTCTCACTCACGACTCCACACTGTCGTTCTGGCTCAGGTTCTGGTTGTAGTTTGTGCTCGGGGGTCCAACGCCAGCGTCGGGCTTTGCCAGCTGGAGCTGGTTCCTCCACGACTCTGATGCCAACACCAAAATCGGGCAGTCCTGGGTCCAGAATCTGGACAGACCTGGATAGGTTGGTTGTTGACTGAGGCTGAGTCTGCAGGACATCATGGTTTGATTCAGTTGAAGTTTTCTCGACTGGTTCTGTGGTGCTAGCATCTTGGGGACTAACAGGTGAGGCAAATGCAACTTTGGTACTCCTTTCCTGGGCCGGCAGGTTTGGGTCTGCTCCCTCCTCATTGAGGTCTGGATCCTCTTCCTCTTGGACAGTTTCCCCACTACAGAGCAGCCCTCCTGGGCCACGACTCCTCTGTAGTTGAGCCTTTTTCCTCTGGATTTCATTGCGGAGGTTGGTAGCAAAACGATCACTACGGCGACGGTTTCGACGATTGTTCCTGGACTTCTTCATGTCCATCTCTCCTTCTACATTCTCTTTTTTACCCTCACATCTTTCTCTGTCCACTGCTTTATGCTCCTCCAGTAGGGTGTCCACACTGGCAGCAGCAGTAAGAGGCTCAAAACCTCTCTCTAGTATCGGATCTGAGCTCAACCTTCCCTGGGCAGAGGTTCCACTGGGGTCCCCTGGTACACTCACAGAGCGGCCCCAAGGGTGGTGATGCTCAACTGGGGGAAGACAACCACCATTTACACTCATCCCTTCCAGTCTATCACCTGAACCTCCATCGTCATCCCCTTCCAAGAACACAGATCCTGGGGTGGAGCAACGGCTGCCTCCAGATTTGTTTGATTGGGTGTGGAGGTGGTTGTGAGAAGCTTCTTGGTTTTCTCTTTTGGTTTGGAGTGACGAATGGGACCACTGGCTGCTACAAGGGGACACGGAGCGATCAGGAGGGTTTGAAGGATTGTAAGGCTCCGATGAAGAGCCGTCACTGTTAAACTGCAATAAGTGGAGTTGCGTAGCCAAGAGCTTCTCGGGGGCGCTGTGCCGGTGCAGCTCCGTAGAGGAGTGCTTGGTCGGAGACTGTTCTTGAACCTCTATGCAGGATTCTGCGGGTAAGGAGCAAGGACGAGAGGAGGTGATGGGGTCTAGGGAAGCTGTCACTGGGTCAGAGAGGTGATCTGAGGTGGTCTCTGAATTGCAGTCTTTATTAGCACTAGTATCACATCTGATATGTCTAACGTCTGTAGTCTGTCTTTGGAGAAAGTGCGATTCTAAGGTATCTTCTTTGAGATTCCCAGTTTTGTCATCATCTTCTGGTGCAGGGAAGCCGTTTTGGATTCCTGATTCAACATTCAAAGAGGACTTGTTTTCGTCATAGTAACAAGAAACACTGGAAATTTCAATCGGAGCGGAAACGCAACGTTTGTTGGCGACATTAGGACGACTCCGGGTTGCCCTAAAACTGTCCTTCCTGGTTGGAGGCTGAGGTGGGTTCTTCTTTCTCTCACCGCCGCTTTCTCCATTTCTTACGATTTCAAAGTCTCCTCCCCTTCGCTCCTCCTCATAACAGCAGGAGGAAGGCCTTTCTTTTACCCGAACAGGTCTTGGTCTTGGCCTGGTCAGCGACCTGGACTTGAGCACTATAAGCTGTGCTTCATCAGGGGCATTGCCAGATGAGCTCCCCAGGGTTGAGGTATCGGCACCAGGGTAGCCTCGACAGGCCGGCCCCAGGCTCTGGAGGAGGTTATCCATGGAGCAGGCTTCACCGGGCCTTAGTGGCACTGTTGCGTAGTCAGATGTGTTTGAGCTGGCAGAGAAAGAGCTGTAGGCAGAGTCTCTCTTGTTGTTGAAGAGGGTGGGATCCACAGGTGAATTATGGGAGTCGGAGTACGGCTGTGCGGTGGGTGTCGGTGTGTCCAAGCTCTCCATGGAGCCCAGGGAACTGCTTCTTTCAGTGGAGGAGTAAGGTCTGGACAGCTGACCCCACTGCAAGGACAAGTCACTGCAGAGATAAAAAAAAAAAAAGACAATGAAGATCAACTTCAGTGTTTCAGAAACAGACATCAAATATCCCTTTAGGATGTTTAGCTCTTCCTCAGACAAAAGAAAAGATGACCTTAGTCTTTGGGAACTTGTAATGGCCATTTGTCATTGCTCTCTGACATTTCAATGACTATCAATTGAAAGTCAAAGCAACAATAAAGTCCCTTGAGTGAAACAAATGTGGTTTCTCTCTAGGCAGTACCATGTTAAACCTTGATTGACAACATGGTTAACCCTTTTAGAATCAACATACAATAAGTCGTCTTTAACTTTCAAGTGGAAAGCTGCAATTTACCCCGGAGACATTTGCAGTATATCGTTCAAAGATACAACTTTTGAACTGTACAGCTGGGGAATCTGTTTTCTATCAGTCCCGAGCTGAAGATCCACAGCAGCCCCATGTGTTTTTAAAGACCCTCGGAGGAAGCCTCTTAAGGCGAAGAGGGATTTCCTCCTCATCAACTCCCACTGCCCGGAGTCAAACTCTCTAAGTCATCCCTTGATTCCTCTCTTCCTATTTCATTCCTTTCTTCCTCTTGTGGATTCTTCCTGTCCCATCTTCTTTACATCAAGTGTGGAGTCGTTCCAAAATGTAAAGCACTCTTTGAAATGTCAAATTGAAAACAAATTTGTAGCCTTTTACTGGATATTAAGTCAGTTAAGCTTTTTATAGATTACATGCCATGTTTCCAGAGCTTGCTCATGTTTTAGTTAGTACTCACTGATACTTGAAAGGAATACAGTAATTCTTAAGTCAAGTCAATTATGTTTTATCATAGATTTTCCGCAGAGGGCGTTACAATTTGTGCAACATATGGCACCAACTATCCTTAGAAGCTCTGTTCACATAAGGGAAGACTTCCCAAAAACAGGGATAAACCTTGAAAACCTCAGGAGAAACAGAGGAGGGATCCCTCTTCCATAACAAACAGACGAGCAATAAATGGTGTACATTCATCAAATAGTGTGGTTGCTCAACAGGCTGAACTGCACGCCATGAAACCACAGTGTCCCTGGTTTGAATCTGACCTGTGACCTCTGTTGCACATCACTATCTAGTTCCTGTTTTGTCTCCTAACACCAAACAACAAAAAAAGTATTTCCCAACAATCTTCTCGGGGGAAACCCACATTAAGATAAAATGACAGGGAGTTGTTTCAGCAGACGAATAGTTGAGGGAACGGAGGTAGAAAATACGTTAACACATCGTGCTATCTATAGGAGCACTAAGGGGGTAAGGAGCACCCAGGGTTTTTGTGCTTGGCCGCAATCCAATTAGTGAAGCCTGCAAGAAAAATGTCTGCAGACATTTTCATTTTATTGTGGTATTTCTTTTTCCTATAAAGAGAAGAGAGCCTACACTGACCCTTTGTATTTCTTTTGCTTTTTTTATTCAAACAATAGGGAAAGTTGCCAAGGAGACAGAGGCGAGGTTACAGAAGAGAGAAATTTCCTTAAAGGCTTTGATCTCAAACCAGCAGACTATCTTCAGGCTGTTTCTGTGGAATTTATGGTTTAAGATCCATGCACAGATCTGAAAACCGATGGGGGTTCGCTCCTCAGCTTACTCTTATCAAAATATAATTTCTCATGCTCATGCGGCCAAATGTTTTGGTGGTGTACAGACTGTGGTTTTGCATGTTTTAGCCCATTTATTACAACTCACGTATGCTTTATATCACACCTTCTGTCCAAGTTAAGCTTTTGAGTTTCAGAAAAGAACGGATTTGTTTGGCAGACATCGGTTTTCATTTGTTTCTGCACAATATGAGAGTCGACTGGCCAATTACTAATATTTCAGACTTCATCTCAGTGAACATCTCTGTTACCTTATTGTTCTGAGGTAATGTTGTGGAGACTTTCCAAATCTATCTACACATAAACTGCACAGCTACCAACAGACATGAATACGCAATAGGTGTTACAAACTGGAAAAAGTTGGAACGGCCCTGGGAACCTAAACGGCAACAATAAATTGATTAGTTGTCGACTATCAACTTCTTAAATGTGAATATTTTCTGGTTTCTTTCCTCCTCTGTGACTGTAAACTGAACATCTTTGGGTTGTGGACAAAACGATTTATGACAATTTATAGACCAAACAACTAATTGATTAATCGAGAAAATAATGGGCAGATTAATCGACATTATCAAATTCATCATTAGTTGCATCCCTAGTACCAGTCGTCTCTAGTTTATGTGGCAGTTGGTTTGGTATAACTGGTATAATTATTTGCAAATATGGCCTATAAATTAGATTATAAACGAAGGTTGGTCCTGAATTATTACTTAACCATTTTGCTTTGTCTTGTTAAAGACAAAAAATGTTAAATTTAAAACCTTTATCTTTTATTTAGTAGTGTAGTAGTGTAGTTATTGGGAACTTGAAGGTGAGAGGTTACATATAAATGTACATTTTGTGCTACATCCTACTGAAATTAATGGAAAACAACGTCTGCCAGGAAACTTATACAAAACACTTTCAAAGGTCTGAAATGTTAAGTATGACTAAACTGTCCTTAGACATTACTTTGACATTATGAAAGACAGCAGTCATTTATAATAAATATACACTGTGGGAAAAAGAAAAAAACAGTTTCGTTATCTGCCTGAGAAAATTGTCTTTAAAGGAAGTGAGCAATGAATGAGAGAGGAGAGGCTGCTGTATAGATTTGACCTGGGTGACAGAGAGAGGAAGAGAGGAAATGAGACGGGAGCGGGACAGGAAATGACAGTCACTCCTGCCCAATCATGTGGAACATGTGAGGGTGACGGCTGACACAGATAAAACAGCACACACACACACACACAAACACACACACACACACACGTATACAAATACTGTGTGTGTTCAGGCTGCTTGGATTAACTCTCAGTGTCTCAATCAATACACATATTTCATTCGCTGACGGCTATTGTGTGAGAGCAGATGAACTCAGATATCGGTGTGTTTTCTCCTCAAACACTCTCATATGTTGTGTTTGTTGCTTATAAATACACACACACACACACACACACACACACACAGATGCAAACTGTACAAAATGTCCCTCTCCTTCACACAAACACAGTTTATTGAATGTCTTCCTCTCTTTGTCCACATGTTCTGGGAGTCACATGCCATTGTCCAAAGTTATGCCGGGAGCTGCCTCCTCATCAGATCGTGTGTGTGTGTTTGTGTGTGTGTGTGTGTGTGTGTGTGATGAGATCAGGCAGGGGAAACTGTGGGAATAAGAGACCCACACACACACACACACACACACACACACACACACATGCGCACACACACAGTGCTATCTAATCCACGTGGGACTATTAAATCTAATAGTGGTACATTATATCACTGATCCTTATCCACAGCAGAACAGTACAGGGCACTGACGTACCGTGAAGCTGACAAAGACCGAAAGGTTATTTTTATTGTGAGTCAATACACAGACTGTGGTCACTTCCTCTTTCCTCTTTAAAGGATTACAGTTTAGCTTTGTGAGCTCATTCTGCGACACAAAGACTACTGTACTTCTTTTATCTCACCTGACGGGACAATTCAGTCTTTTGTTCCAATTGTTTCACCGTGATGTAAAAATATCCGTTATTACATTCAGAGCTGAAACATTTAGTTGAGTAATCATTTAATGAATGGAAAGTAAAAGATACGGCAACTATTTTGACAATCGAGACTGTTTGGACTCAGTTCAGTACCTGGAATTAGTTTTTTTTATATATATCGCTTTATACCTGCTTTCCCTGTTTTTCTCTTGTAACTGTCCACTTACTTTTGACCTGATTGTATCCATCAATAATATTAGTTTTTTAAGAGCTCATTCTTGATGTCTGTGATGTAGTTTTATATCATAAATCTTGTGAAGGTGTGTTTTTGTCTTAGTCTTTTTGGCTTAGTCTTAAATATTTATAAAAATGCGACTTTAGGAAATCGTGGTCGGCATTTTCTGGTGGTTTTTAGACATTTTAATGCTGAAATGTTACAGAGGATATCTTTAATTACTCGTTTAGTTGTGTGCTAATATTCTAATACTTGTTAGCTGTCCAGCCAAAGTTACATTCTCATTTTAAATTGAACTTATTTTGCACATCTGTTACTAAAAGCCAAGCAAAAAAAGCCAACTGAAACGTTTAGTAAAAAGATAAAATCAGTATAATGGGCAGCTTAAAGATGATTTTTACTCATGGAGGCAACATGTAGAAGTATATACTTTGTCAAAACTGATTTGTAAATTCCCAAAAATGTAACTACGCATCGTGATACCACATGGGAACCAATAAATAGCTTTATTCAACCCCTTTAAGCCTTTTTAGATGTCATGGTTTAACACGTTTTAAGGCTGTTATGGATCTCCAGTCGCCTCAGTAATGCTCATTAGCTCGAACTTGCTACAATCTTACAAAAGCTGTCAAAAAATGTACATTTGAGGGAACAATGGAGGGCACTGTGTCACTCTTCTTCATGACATTAAGCAGAAAAACATCCACCTGGCCCCTGAAGACAGACAAAGAACAGGTCTTTGTCCGTGTGTCTGATTGGTTATCGCGTCGGAATGTTTAAATAGAAGCCATAAATAGACCAATGGGCTTCCTGCGTGGGCAGTGTTGACATTAGCGCACGGTGATGTCACCTGTTTCCTGATGCCTGCCGGCTTTTACGGGCGAGTCATAAGGGCCAAAATCCCCGACGGCGACTTAGAGCCGAAGTTCAAGGGAGTCAGCGACTCATTGTGGGTGATCATGACCTACAGTAATCGCTATGTGCTTTAATCTGCATGTTAGGAAACAGAAGCAACTTCATCAGCTGGAATAAGAGGGGAAATAATTCTTCGTCCACTTCTCACCTGTTGTCGGTTGTGTGCCAGGGTAGTGTGTAAGGGCCGGGGTGGAGCTGCATGGCAGACAGAGGGGGAGGAGGGGGAAGAGGAGGGGAGTCGGCAGCGGGGAGGCAGGGCGGAGGAGGAGGTGATGGAGGTGGGGGAGGGGGAGGGAGCGGCGGCTCCGATAGCTTTGCCAGGTGCCAGGAGTGAGGCCTGTAGAGAGGAACGCTGCGCCTGTGGAGAGGAGAAGGTGAGAGTCAACCATCATGATGCATATGGAGGTCAAGTTAAACCTTGTGGTGGTGTATTTGCTGCATGAACTCTTTCAGTCTAAATATATATACGTGCATCAGAGACAAAGGTCGTCATCCTTTTTCCCCTGGCAGCTGATATCATTTCCTTTTCCATTCTGCAACATCCTCTCGTTCGACCACAGGATCCTTTTAATATGGTTTTCTATCCAAATACAATGAGTTACCCAGGCAAGATGACTAACATGACATCTTTATACGCGACCACAGTTGTAAGTGTCTCCGTAGATCAGAGCTCACATAAAACTGACAGCAGCGATACCTCGCCGACCCAAATTCTGGGGAAACGCATTCCTTAAAAGTAGTTCAGTCTGCCATTAAAAGCTCATCTATGTACAGTAAGGTCTCCAGTCTGATCTGAAGCCAGACATTCCAGTGTATCCCATGATATTTGCTAATACCCTTATACAGACTTCCGATCCCATATGTTAGCCAGATTCAATTCAACCCCCTGCAGACAGTGTGTGTGTGTGTGTGCACGAGACAGAAAGACAAACAGAAAGAGTGTCTAAAAAGAGAGAGACAAGGATAGAAAAGAAAGAAAGCACAGTCAGGTATAAATGTTCCTTTGTCAGAGTCTGAATGGTCCATTATGTGGATATCTTTCAGATTAATACACAGCTGGGAATACTGCTGCTGGAAGGAAATGATGTACAGAGCATGAAAACAATGAAAGCTGCTGACCTGACATTACTCAACCTGACTTTGACTGACTTGAGACTTGTCTTGGACCAACTGAGATTTACTGAGTTTCAAACTTGACTTGGACTTGTCTGGAATGACTTGAAACCAAGCTAAATTTGTACTTGACTTGAACTTTGTTTGACTGTCGTCTTGAAACTTTACTTGCATTTGTCAAAACTGACCTGAAAGTTGACTTGGACTTGTCTCAACAGACTTGAGACTTGACTTCTACTTGTTTTGACTGACTTTAAATCTAACAAGACTCAAAAATGACCTGAGACATGACTTGTCTCACTTGACTGGAGACTTTAGCAAGTACCTAATTTGACTTGGATTTTGCTGAAGTGACTTGAGACTTGGCTAAACTTGAAACATAAGACTTCAACTTGATTTGAACTTTTAGTCACAATTGACTTGAGGTTTGCCAACACTCAACCTTGACTTTGACTAACTAGAGACTTGTTTTGGACTTTTCTGGAAGGACTTGAAACCTGAGAAAATTTGGACTTTTCTTTACCATCTTGAGACTTGACATGTCTCAGTTGACTAGAGACTCAAAAAGTCTCTCGCCTGACTTGGATTTTACTTGACTGACTTGAGACATGGCTAGACTTGCCCTTGGCATCAACTTGCCTTGATGGATTCGAAACATCACAAGACTTGAACTTGATTTTGACTCGGCTCCGTTGATTTGAGGCTTAACAAAAAACAACCTTGACTTAGACTGACTTGAGTTTGGTCTTGGACCTGTCTTCAGTGAGATTGCCAAGACTCGAAACAAAATTTCTACCCGCCCCAAACTTTTCTTGACTGACTTGCAACTCCACTCGGACTTGTCTCAACTGATGTGAGACTTGACTTTGCTAGGATTTTGCTGGACTAACTTAAGACTTGACTTGACTTGCACTCTACTGTCTTTAAACTTAACAAGACGTGATTTGGATTTGGCTTGATTGACTTGATGCAAGACTTGACTTGGGCTTGTCTCAACTGACTTGAGACTTGGCTATACACGCACTGGTTTTGACCAACTTGAAATCTAACAAGTGAGTCAAGCCTGATTGGACTTTTTTGCCTTTAGACTTGACAAAACTCAGCTGACTTGAACTTGTCTCGATTGACTTGATATTGAACAAGATCTGAACTTGTCTCATATGATTTGGCACTTAACTCCTCTGAAACCTGACTTGGACTTGTCCTGATTGACTTGTGACTTGACGAGACTGAAACCTTAGTTGGATTTGTCTGTTGAATTGTAATTTCCTCAAAAATACCTGAAAGCAGCTCTGAAAACAACCAATGTAACAGCTGACGGAGCAGAGTCGCTGACATTAATAAAAAGGTTTGTTCCTCACCAAAAGTCCCCTCGACGTGTTTTCGGTTCAGATTCTCAGAAGGAGCTCAAGAACAAACATGTAAAACGAGACTATTCTTGGTATTCCAGACAAACATTTGGAGGTACAATTTTAGGAGAGGAATGCGGATCCTGGCACCACGAAGGAGAAGGACCATTTCTGAGTATTATTGTTTATGATAAAGCAGGAGCAGGAGAACCATTTCCAAAATAAACACTCTTGTTTCCTGGTTCTGGGCTCCTTAAGAGGGATTTCAATCTGAGCCCACTGATTGTTCGACTCCGCTGACAATGTCCTTAAATTATCCCCTGAGAAAGTTTATGTAGAGCCTGTGTGGGTTTCTGTATGTGTGCCTATGTCTGCATGTGTGTGTGCATGAATATGTGTGGGAACTATCCAAACTCAACCAGACAAAATACCATTATCGAACCTACTACAAACATTAGCAGACCGACCCCCGTCACCACCGCCTTCACTTTTCCCCAAGTTTAGCTTTCGGAGATTGATGACTGAGAAAATTAAAATAAACGATGTGACGCGAAAGTGAGACGGAGACAGAATTTATGACGAAGGCAAAAAAAAGACAAATGTGCAGTTTTGCAGAATGTGATATAGAAAGCTGGTGTGCTGTTTTGTAGCCATGCAGGGGAGAAAGGGAAAGTTCTTCCAAGCCACATAACCGATTGCTGTTTTTTCCAAAATGCTCAGAGCAGTGCTTGAGGGGAGGTCAGCGATCATGTGTCCCAAAAATTTGGGGGATTTACAGCAACATGAACTGCACAGGACCAAAGCTGTGATAGCGGGATGCGGTGGATATTTCACATGTCAGGGAAAAACAACAACTATCCGGCAGTTTTTAACATTTTAAGTGCTATTCTGGTCATTTTAATGGTTGACTGTTGTTTGATTTACTAAAGAGTGAGTAGAGTTTTATCAAATCAAATCTGAGATAAGAAAATGCTGGTGTTTTGCATCTATACATCCAAGTAAGGATGATTGGGTGACATGCAGGTCAAAAGACGTCCAAGTCAAAACCAGCTACATTTGGTCAAAATGTGAAAACTTCTTCCTTGATTAAAAAATATCAACCTTGGTCTCTGGGCGGACTCTAATGAAGTCACTGAAATGTTGTTGCAACAAGTTTAAGTTCAAGTTTGTCAATACAATTATAGGAACAGTTTAAAGCAATGAAATGTAACTTCCTGGAAAAAGTTAGTTGATTGTTGAGTCTAATCCCCGGGTCGTCAGATACTGATGCTTTGTGTTGGCAGCTCACGTCGGACACCAACCCAAAGTGTCAGTAACTCAACAATCAACTAGCTTTTTCCAGGAAGTGACATTTTGTTGCTTTAAATGAATTCTTGGTCCATCAGGAACAGAGTATTGCTTACTATCATCTTTATCTTTCATTGATTAAAAGTTAGGTCAATAAAATGTCAAAAAAGCCAATCAAAAGTTCAAAGACAACAAGATCATGTTGCTTGTTTTGTCCAGTCAACAGTCCAGAACCCAAAGACTTAATTGTTTTAGACATTTTTAAGTATTAGAGATCCAGAGTGGGTTTAAGAGTGAGCTGCTCAATATCAAGTGTTGTCTAAGAGAGACTGTTCCTCCACTGGACTGCCTTGGTTTGACCTCAAGGGCAGATAAGCACTCACCACGGAAAGGATGCAGTACTGCACTTGGTATGACAAGTCGGTATAACTCACACTCATTGTAGTTATCTCAAGGACTTGAGTGAAAAAATGTGCTGCAACCTTGCAGCTCCCACAATATCAGCAAAGGACCTTCAGTTCTCTGCATGAAAAATCCTTCTTGGGGAGTAAAGTGTTAAAAAGCCTTTGTCAGTGACAGTTATGGAGGCTCCATAAAGTCTGTGGCCCTTTTCTTTATAGGACACAGGAAACATACCAACATACTCGCTATTACAAGCAGAACCCACCAAGGCCACTATCAACAGCACGAGTTGATAATAACATAATCTAAACAACTCCCCCTTTCCTGTTTCTGGCACTGTAACCCAGTTGGCTACCTGCGTCTGCTAGAAAAACAAATAGGAATCACATGAATCATGTTTTTTTGAAGAATTCGCCCACATACTGGAGGTAACAGCGTGTCTTTGACATGGAAACGGAGATAATGAGTAAATCAACTGCCATCCTGGTGACCGAGACCAACCAGGAAATCCAATCAGGTTAGCAAGACATGGCAAGCTTCTATTTATAAATACATTCTCAGGGTGTTGCAGAGGTTTTTTTTACACTTCATCTTAACCTAGAAACAACTGGCAAGAAAGAAGAAGAAGAACTGTTGAGTGTTGAGTTTCGACAGCCGTCAAAGGCCGAGAAATTATGAATTCTCCGTCTTGAATGAGCCTCTATGAAAGGGTCCGCTGGAATGTCCCACTTAATGGTCAGAAACTGCCTGAAACAGCTGACTGATACCGCAAAGGTCAGCGCGCATAATCTGAGTCACACACACAGTCTCAATACAGTACAGAACGAATGCCAGACAGAACAGTAGATTCAGACTCTACAGTGTCACTGATAAGGTTGCAATACATGACTTTGAGATGGGGGGAAGGACCTCGGAAACAAGGCAGCGGTGATTGTAAAGAAGAAGACAAAAGGTTTGTTTGTGAATAACAGGCATCATGTGCTCAACAACCCTCACTGGAAAGATAAAAAGCAAGGCTACTGTTGACTTTACGTGGTGCGTCAAGGTTCAAGGTTCATTATGGTTGCCAAACAAAATATGAGTTGTAGTCCCTTTATCCTACACAAGATAAAATATTTTTACGGTGGATTGCGGAGGAGCAGTTGAGCTCCAGAGAAGAAGCTGCTTTGTAGTCTGCTGGTACGGCAGATGCAAGAAAATAAAGTTCCAACGAGTTTAATATTTCAAAGGAATCAGGGAGAAGATAATACAATGTGGTACTTCAGCAAATATTCCTAAAGATGCAAGAGTTTCCGACCTACCAGTCTCTGCAGGCTGAAGCATCCACAGTCAATCTGATCCCTGCAGCATCCCTGACAGTTCAAAAAGTTGAGCGTCTAGTGAGGAAGTTCTCTAAAAGCTCCTCACAAGTTTTGCCGAGAAGAAATCGCGACCTCGTAAAAGTGTCACAGCTCCTTGTATTCGCCCTCAAGCCAGTTGAGGTCCGGTCGGAGAAGCAGGTCGCGTCCGTAGCAACTGAGACTTTGCTCAAAGCGTCTGAGAGCTGATGTCCATCTGAAGGAGTAAAGTGTCTGGCAGGTTTGTGACCAAGAGGGAAAAACTAACCGACGATCCTCACATCCCTTCTCCCTCCTTTTCCTCTCTTCCTCCTCCCTCACTCCTCTCGCTGGAAGACAAAACATGGCTATTTCTCCCTCCTGCACTCTGCATTACTCTCTCTCTCTCTCTCTCCCCTCCTCTCTCTCTCCCCATCCCATTCTCTCCCTGCCTCTCTCGCCCCCTCTCAGGCAGGATGTGTGATTCAGTCGGAGAGGAAGTATTGTGGAGGGCAGATAAAGTGGTGGACGGCTGCTAAAATAATACCCAGAGTTCCACACTGTTATTGTTTGACGGGGGGAAAAAATGCAGAGGTACTTCCTCCTTGTGAGAGTAAGTGGGTGTGTGTTGTGTGCGTTAGCGTGCACGTGTGTGTTTGCAGAGCATGAAAAAGTGATCGAAAAAGAGAGCAAAGAAAGCAGAGACTGTTGGACAGACAAGGGGGCTTTTTCACTTTGGCAGAGAGACGAGAAAAACAAAATGTGGTGAAAGAAGGGGAATGTAAGATGATGGGAGGTCTGCAGGAGAATAACAATGAGTGGAGAGGCAGAGAATATATGACTTTATCACTCTCCTTATCTGGAGTGTATGTCATTTAGCAGCCACTTCCCTTATAGTCTTTCACTATCAACAAATTGTGGTTTTGACATTCGTAATTTATTCTCACTCTCAAAGGATAACAGATGACAGAACAACACCTGTGTCAGCTAGTTCTTCCCAACAACAAGCTATTGTTTCTGTTTCTGGAGAATTTTGCAGGAATGAAATCAGACACAGAACGCAGAGGCAAAAAAATGAGTGTGCTCTCTCCTTAAGTCACAGTTTTTGTACATGCAATGCGCAGTCTAATATGAGCAGTGTTTGGGTCTACCTGCCCAGTGACTGTAGAGAAAACGTATCTCCTGTATTATCTAGGGTTGCAGTTGCATGGCATACCATACATTTGCTAATCTACGGTAGCATATTTTAAGTTTTATGTCTGTCAGGACATAATATTTTTGTAATAAGTATAATAAAGCATTTGTTTATTCAAAAAACTAGGGGTGCAGCAACCAAAAAACTAGGGGTGCAGCAACCAAAAAACTAGCGGTGCAGCAACCAAAAAACTAGCGGTGCAGCAACCAAAAAACTAGGGGTACAGCAACTAAAAAACTAGGGGTACAGCAACCAAAAAACTAGCGGTGCAGCAACCAAAAAACTAGTGGTGCAGCAACCAAAAAACTAGGGGTACAGCAACCAAAAAACTAGCGGTGCAGCAACCAAAAAACTAGGGGTACAGCAACTAAAAAACTAGGGGTACAGCAACCAAAAAACTAGCGGTGCAGCAACCAAAAAACTAGTGGTGCAGCAACTAAAAAACTAGGGGTACAGCAACCAAAAAACTAGGGGTACAGCAACCCAAAAAACTAGCGGTGCAGCAACCAAAAAACTAGGGGTGCAGCAAGGGGTGCTTTAAAAAGCTCATTTATTCTTCAGTAAAAAGGATTTATTTGTTTCTTTGATACAAAAGGGAAACTTCATAAGAAAGAAAACAAAACGTTGGTATTGGTTATCGGCGAAATTGTTATTTTGAACATTGCTATCAGCCCAGAATTTCCATATCGCTACAGCCAAAGAAAACCCCCATGGTTTCATTCCTTTGAATGCCCTTTTTTTTTACAGAAAAGTTGATTTTTGAGTCTCTTGTACAACTGACACTCTAGGATGGCAGCCAACTCGACCTATAATCCTTGAGAGTCAGTACTTGATGAATGTGTAATACCATGAAATCTTGATATTTTCTGAGTTGGTTGTCGTAATAGGAAAATCTCACGACATGGAAGTAAATGTGGTTCAACGCATCTCGTCTCATTGCAAGACATTCATGTCTTGTGCACTTGGTTGCTGACAAATAAGTAATTTGTAAATATAAAGTTTAATAGGCCTTTCCCATGACCTACATACCAAGCATATAAATGCAACATCCCTGGTTGAGTCCGTCCCCTGAGACCTTATGTTACAACTCCCACTTTCCTGTTATTTCCTGTCAGTTTTCTACTGTATACTACCAAATAAAGAAAGAAAAGCTCCCAAAACACTTAAAATATATAAATAACATGGATTCATATCATATCTAATATTCATATTTAGTAGTTTTGTAGTTTTACATGCATAAAATTATCTGATTACTGTAAGTTACGAAACTGAAAACATAAATTAACTTCTATCAATCAAAGAGTGCAAGTTTTCCACTTCTAATAATAAAAACAAACTACTGGTGAGTGATGTCTGACATATCAGCGACAGTATCAAGACACAACGTCTACCATCCACTGCTGAACATGAATAGTAAATACACATTTAACAGACAACAGAGGAGTGTTTTAGTTTTCGTCAATTTAACGTCCATTAGCCACAGCTGATAAAATCTGTGACATTTTTCCTTTCAGAGTCGCTGAAGTCCAAAAAAGTGAGACGGCCGTATCAGTGTCACTGTTCCCTGGTTTTGTTTTGACCAGACTTGAACCTTGTTGAGCAAACATGAGGAGGTGTGAGCGCCCGACGTTAACTGTGTTGAAGTTTAACCGACCGCACAACAGCAGACACTTAATAACATGAGGCCCTCAGCGGGCTTCAAAGGATTTCCTGGAGACTTACATCTCCTGCAGACCCAGATATGTGTGTGTGTGTGTGTGTGTGTGTATGTGTGTCTGAAGTGTATACATGCATGTGAGCAGATTCCTTACATTCCCTGTCTTCCCCTCGAAAGGGTGAAGGGTTAACTATGCTGGAAAAGCCTAAACAACCTCACCTCCTTCCCTGTGTCCCCTTTGTGTTCGGCTGCAATCAGGCCTTATTTGTTTGCTTTATGGGTCTGAGCCCTGCATGGTGTGTGTGTGTGTGTGTGTGTGTGTGTGTGTGAGAGTGTGTCTGTTTGCAATCAGACTCCTGTTTGTTTGCCTCATGGGCTCTCATCACCCTTGATTATGGATTTCTGAATGACACACACACACATGTAGACATGCGTTTACTGCTTAGAAACACACTGTACGCTCATGTAGACTCTCTCTCTTACACACACACATGCACATAGTTTTAAAATACCAGGTAATCAGTACAGTGAGACTAGGCTCATACCAGAGGTCGATGGCAGGAAGGGTGAAGTCCACTTCAGCATCTGCAGCACAATGCGCTGTTTGTTACCGCTCCGTACCGTGTGTGTGTTTGTGTGTGTGTGTGTGTTTCAGCAGTCGGACTTTCTTAGCCGTAGTTCTTGGACGTTGGTTTGGTGTGTCTGAGTCCAAATCATAAGGCGTCAGTTGAAGTGTAAGCACTGCAAGGTGGTCAGAGTGTTGCCTGAAGTGAAAGTGCTGAAGTGTAAGCATGTAAGCAAGAGTCAGTAATAGTGAAAGTGCTAAAGGGAAGTGCAACCACAGAAATAAGTTGACTAAAGTTGAACATTTCTGAAAGACATCATTGTTATATGATTTACCAGTTACAAAGAAAGACGAGATGAAAGGCAAAAACAACCACGCGAGACGTCTGTAAAACTGATTAGTTATTAAACTCTGTCTGCGTCGGCTCCCGACCACGTGTCCGGTTGTTTACTTGCATGAAAGCTGAATGTGTTTTCATCACTTTCTACACAATAACAATGACGACATCTAATTCAAATTTAAAGATTTTCTGCTTTGTTACATCAGAACTCTCGTAAAAATGTCTGTGCTTTTATTTCCTTCCTTCCATCTTCTTCGTTTTGCTTAATTTTCTTGTTTTATCTCATTAGTTTATCGATTGTTTGTCAAAGCATCATCCCGACTGCTCGATTTAGTGCCACTTAGGCACAGTCGGTTCAGGTGCATCATAACAGCCTGTTTAGAAGGCGATCAGGAGGAGTTTCACAGATTAATGGACGTATTAATCATATCTGAGTGACATTTAAATTTGGAGAGAAATGAATTATCAACCCGAAACAAAGCTCAGCCTGAAAACATCATGTTCACTCTAATATAACCTGATTATAATAACAAGGTTGTTCATAAAGTGACTTATTCAGTCTCGTTCAGTCTCCAATGACCAGAAACATGAAGAGAAAAGGCTTATATCACCAGTTATTACACATAAAGGATTACTGTGTCAATCAATTAGATTATTTATGATTTATTTATTATTTCCTGCTTCCAACCTCTAAAAGATGGAGATTTACAGCGTTCCCATGGTTCATATAAAAGTGGATTTATTGACTGCGGCTAAGCCAAAACAAAAGCATCTTATGATCTGCTCACTTGTGACGAGAATTTAAAATTATTTATAGACATTTTATAGACTAAATAATCAAAGAAACTCCCAGAAATATCAACTTTGTCATCATTTGCAGCATTATTAAAGAGCTTTCAGACGGATTAAAATCAAATATTTTGTAAAAACATACAAACAAACTGATTAAACTCCAACATGAGGGGGGCGAGCGAGGTTAAATGGTTAAAGGGAATAACCTATCTCTCTCTCTCCTGACACTGATTTAGTATGATGACACTTAATGTCCTGGTTCCTCTTCCATAACACAGAAACATCTTTTTAACATGTGTGTGTGTCCAAGTTGGCCTCAAGGAATTTGTGTGTGTCTGAGACGACCACTGTGTGTCTGTGTGTGTGTCTGTGTGTGTGTGTGTGTGTGTGTGTGGCCAGTGTCATGTATCATGGAGTCGCAGTTTAATGGGCCAGTTAATAAAAACCAGGCCAGAGGAGACAGATAAACTGTAGCAGACCACACGCGTAGAGTACAAACACACACACACACACACACACACACACACACACACACACACTCACTGAGCTCCGGCTGCAGCTTTTCATTATCGCTAAATCTGCTGAATACTTCACAGATTTACTGATTCATCTTGTGGGCTAAGAAATGTCAGAAAACAGAAGAATGACCACAATTATTCTGTTTATTATCACACAAGTCAGAGAAAAGCTGGAGATTCTCATACTCGCAGCATTTTTATCATTTTCCCTGGATAAATTGTTGCAGCTTGATTTTCTGACAGTGTCTGGTGTTAAAAACGACTCAACCAGGTGAAGTTCACTCATGCCATCCGAGTACATCATTTGAAATCTGGAGTTTTCTAGGGAGTAAAACTAGTAGAAGTGGGAAAACAAATTCACAATTTCAAAAAGTGTTGCATGTAATGACGAACCCGTTTTAGCTTCTTTTAGCTCATTGTTTCTGGTTTTATGGCTCACAGCGCTATCGTTTTGGTTCACATCTCTCAAAAACTGGGTTGGCAGCAATACAGCTTGAGAAAACCCACCAAACCACAGAGAGACAAGGTTAGCTGGTGAGCATAGTGGAGTGTTTAGCAGCTAAAGAGCTGGATATTTCCTTCGGGGGTTGGTGGAGACCAAAACAGAGCTATGAGAGAGTGAATTTGGACTTATATTTGGGCCAGAAACAAGACTCTGGATTAATGCCAATGTCCCTGTGAAGATGCATAAATAGGCAGCATATTAGCCAAATGATCTTTATGCCCCCAAGTGACCAAATAAGCAATGACTTCTACTTTAAATACAACAGAAACTGCATATTCTTCCATTTTATGGCTCTTTGTTCATGTTTCAGACGAGATATCTTAACTGAAAGTTATGTTGCATACAATTATGGTCATGTCGACCTCCCTACTCTGCAGGAGATTATTAAATCCTGTGTTCCTCTGCGAGCTAAATTAGTTTTCTCCTCCTTCGTGCCATCGTTGGTGAGCAGATTCCGAGCATTTTCCATCAACGTAGCATATTTAGCGAGGAGAGACCACGAACATACAAGATTAAGAGCCTCGATTCTTCCGAGCGCTGGCTTTTTACCCACCTAATGAACCGCCAACCTCATAAACTCACATCTCCATCCTGTTGATCCAACATGTCTCAGCAGACGAGTAACCCACTGACTAAAACACACATACTTCCATACGTTTTTCTGTCCACAATGTTCAATAATTCATCTTTAACAGCGTCACAACCAAAGTCATTTACAGTCAGGCCCCTAATCAGACCCAGAATGGTGTGTGTGTGTGTTTATGTGTGTGTGTTTGTGTGAGGACGAGGTCTTGAGGAATGGCAGGAATGTCTATTGTTCAGTTTGGGAAGGAGTGATGGGGGGCAGACTATTGTGTTTCTTGGTTCTTGGCACCGCAGACCTCAGTCTTGCCCCAGTCTCCAGGGACCCAGCGGTACAAAAATCTAAACAACGGGATGTGTGTCTGTGTGTGTGTGAGTGTGTGTGTGTGTGTGTGTGTGTGTGTGCACTTTTCTCCCATCAATCTGTCTGCGGTAAAATTCCAAACAATCGTGTGTGTGTGTGTGTGTGTGTGTGTGTGTGTGTGTGTGTGTGTGTGTGTGTCGGGCCCTTAAACCGCCTTTTAACAGTCTGACACAAGCATCTACGAACAAGCACAAAGTTAAAGAGCGAGTCAGCGTGTGGACGGAGGCGAAGATCTGCAGCGTCGGAGGACGAACTCTTCCAGGAACAGATAAAAACAAATGTTTCAAATGAAGCAGAACAAACAAACTGTGAAACTGAGCGGCGCTGCTGAAGCAGCTCGCCGCTAAACACCGAGGAACTGAAACAAGAGACAGATTACAGAAGAGAGGAGGACGAGAGTCAAGGATAATATTTTAGAGGAAGGAATGTAAGAAATAGCCTTGATCTGAGTTTTAATCAGATGTGAAAATCTGAAAAACATCAAGACAAGATCAGAGTGGAGTGAGGTTGAACAGATGTGTCACCAGGGCTCGATACAATATCGCCTTTCGGTGACTAAACAATGTTTTATTCAGTGGCTTACACTGAGAAACGTAAATGCATTTCGTTTCTTCACAAGCCCTTTTTTCTTTCTTTAAGCGTCAACTTCTCAAATACTGAATGTTGTCTAAACACAAGAGCCTTTACTTAAGTTTAAGTAGCAATACCACACTGTAAACGTACTCTAATACAAGTAAAAGCCACAAAGTATTACCAGCAAAATTTACCTGCTTGTTGAACATCTTTATAAACTGTCAGGTAATTTAAAAGTGCACCCTCACAGGTGTTTTTATATTCATTTTTCCAGGTTAAAACTTTTTTTGGGACTTAAACTTAACTTTATCGTTCTCGTTAGTTCATCAATATGACTTCCATTAAATGATTATAATCAAGTCACAAACATAAACTGTTAATGGTATATGTTGAGGATGCCTGAGGAAAAGGAGCTCCTCTGTAGTCTGGTGGTCCAACGGCGAATACTTCTGTATCTTTTGCCAGACGACGGCAGAGCAAATACCTGTCTTATTAAGTTTATAAGTAATTATTAGCAAAAAAGGTGTCCATCTACACACACAGTAGATACATAGCGACATTATCCTTCGTTTGTAGTCATGTTTCCATCCAACTGCAAAGTTAAGTCCAATATTCACTCTTCTTTTTGCTCTGTTTTTGGTCTCCACCACCTCCTGAGGGAAATACTAGTCAGTTTAGCTGCTTAATGGTCCGCTGTGTTCACCAGCTGGTGAAAAATTTTGACTTTTGAGAAAAAGCTATTAAAAACCAGGCAGTGCAGATAGAAAATTAAATGTTTCTCTACAAATGTATGACCTATTTTTTGCCTCAAGTTTGTTTCAAACACCAACAAATGACAACTGAGCGAGTGACGTGTTTGTCCAGGTCACATTATGTTGTGAATCATTCCTCTCATGTGGTGTTGTTTCATGTTGTTTGTTCTCTATACCATGTTACTAAATCTGAATCTGAGGCATGGAATGTATCAAAACATGCCCAAATCTTTTTTTTTTTTTTGTTACCTAAAGTTTCCCTCAACTCTTTCACCCACTTTCCCTTGTTTCCATTCTTTCATCTCCTCTTCCACCTCCCCGTCCAGCCTTCGGGCAAAAATAAATGTTTAGTCAATGTGTAGCACAGATGAAAGAGTGAGCCCAGATGAAAGAGCTTTGTCATAAAGTTTCTGTTTACCCTGTCAAAACATCAAACATGATATCAGCCTCTCTTGTAATTATCATTTTAATTTCCTCATGTTCGCTCCTCCCGCTGCCGAGAGCTGCTGCCACGTAACTCTGGCATGGATCTGGGTCTGTGGGATATTTCCTGCTTTGTTGCCCTGTAATCTGACAGGTTTTCTTTTCCCAATCTTTTGTTTGGATTTGCCTCTGAATCAGAGAGAGATTTCCTTCCCAAAGTGAGATTTTCTACTGACATGAAAAGATTGATATCGCCGAAATAAAACAAACAGCTGACACTTTTTCAATGGGTAGAAGGGGAGTTTTGGTTGGCACAAAGCAATCATCTATAAATACAAAACATTTAGAGGAATGAAAACTGTATTGTTCTGGATACACTGGCTGCTGCGGCGGTCTACAGCTGAACACCTGCATCTTTAAAGAAACGACCTGGCTGATTACGGCTGGTGCAACTGTACTAAATTTGAGACCTAAATTCAAGCAAAGGCTGTAATTTTGGGTTATTTCTCTTCCCACTGGGCATATCTACTGGAAACACTTAAAATGCATGAACACAGATGACTGGTTTGACTAGACAGAGTAAAAGAAACTTGTTTTTTATTTAAAAATGACTTAACCAAAAGTCTACAACACAAAAAGGCCCAAACCGGACTTGAAATTTGGCATTTCACCACATGGAGTCCATGTTATTTAGCTAGCAGATATGACTGTCCAGCTTTGGTGATCACAGCTGTTTCCAAAAATCATTGTTGGGTATTTTAAAGCAGCTACAAAGAACTTTAATTTGTTGATTCTGGCGGCCCCTGTAGTCAAAAGTGGTATGAGCACCACCCTCTGATAAGGTAATGTATCTATTTGTGGCTATGTAAGATTATTAACTGAAATATGATAATGGTGAAACAAAGTTAACTATGTTTTAGAGCCGTTCATACACCTGTGTTAGCCAACCTGAGCCTACAGCTAACAGATTTGGTTGCTCTGTGGTTCCCTGGTAGTGTAATGCATTAAGAATAATCCAAGGTTGTCACAGGGACTGGATGCTTCACAGATTATTGCTCCTCTACACTTTTCTGTTGGTTCTTCTTTGAAAAACAAGATTTCATTTAGATTTTACTTTACTTTAAGACTCATGCATGTCTAATTAGCCTGAAAGTCATCCAAACATCAGCACTTAAAGGAAACATTGTGTGAACTGAACATTTGACTTTGTTGCCAGTAGCCAGCTAACTTACTTAACTTAACTTAACCCAGCGTAAAGACTGGAAACAAGGAAAAAATTAGCCCACCTCTAAAGCTTGTTTGTCTAAATCATACAAAAGTCGCCATTTTATGGGGAATTTTGTGGACATAACCTCCACAAAAAACAGCACATATTGCTTTTATATATCTTGTACTTTTGGCTTCCTTTCAGTATGAAGTAACAAAGACAAGCTGAGTTGATAAACATGAGCAGGCTCGGCTTATCAACCATTTCCCTTTCAGAAATGGCCCGTCCATACAGTAAAAAAATGGACGCTTGCAATATAGATGCACACCTGCATCTAAAGAGCCGTTTCCCGTTCCATCAGCGGCTGTAAACAAACTGTTTGGTCTTTGTCCGCTTCCCATTAAAAGCTGCTTCTTTTTCACACGAACATAAACACAAATTTCAACCAACGCATTAAGTCCAAGGTGGACAGGAAGTGGAGTGGGGGGAAACTTTGGAAAGAACAGGAAATGATGTAAAAGTTGAAGAATGTCCTCCTGCCTCTTCCACGGCTGCCCACTGAGACAAAGCTCACACACACACACACACACACACACACACACACACACACACTGAGCCGTTGGATGTAACAAAAGGTCGGTGAAAACAGGAAGTACTATAGAAGAAACATTTCCAGGTCAAGCCAACAAAACATCCCCCGCATTCTTTCCCCTGCCAGAAATATATTGGAAAAAATCATCAGTGGGTTTAAGAACAACACCGCAAAGATGTAAAGAGACAAAAATACTCCTGCTGTGAAGCTGGCAGCGACACCGCTTTGAAAAACAGGGTGGAGGTGATGAAGGGTCACATGCGTGTTGTGGTTTCAGCAAAAAATCTCTCATATCTGCAGTAAAGACAGCAGAGATGTGATGTGGCGTTATGTAGTTCCTGTGCAACGTAACGAGTCGTAAATGTCAAATTTACAGCTCGATTGCAACTTTTAGTACTTTGCCAGCAATAAAGTATGAGGTCAGAGTGTGCACATGTTGTGATTATAAACATACAGAGTTTTTGCATTTTCACGAGCCTGATTTTATCCACTTTAAACATAATTCAAATGCTTTATATGGGAGTTTAGTGCTTCATGTATATGTTGTTTTTAACCTACATTAAATATCACATTTGAGGAGGAGGAGGAGGAGTTTTTCCAGTTTCTAGACAACTGTAGATGTTTAGATTTCCATTTTTCTGACCACTTCAACAGTTCAACACTTCAATCCGTGCCAACTGGGCAAAGTCCAGGGCTCGAGTACAGTCTGATGGCGTCCTGTCGTTGATAGAAACTGAGACAATAGAAGATGTGTTTGGGACAAACAGAGATGTTGCCCGGGATGCTTCAGGGACCAAAGGGATTTACTACCACTGAGCCTGACTGCAACGGAGCACGTCTTCTCGCTGCTACTATAGTTTTTATCACTGGTTAGCTACTCAGTGCAAGAGCTATTAAAAATATGACACTAAAATTTGCATTTCATTTCATTTCAGGGCGTTAAACTTGTTTTTACTGGTTAAAAAGTTAGCTGATTAATAGATTAACTAATGAAAATTCATTAACAATAAGTATATTGACTATGATTCATCTTTTGGTCATCTATGAGGGATTTATCAAGCAGGTTTTGGACTGTTGGTTGAACAAAAGAAGTTATTTTGAGCCTTCACTTTGGATCTTTTGGTCGTTGTGATGGACATATAAACGAAAACAATCAATTAATTAATCGTTACAATAGTTTTGTCCCTTTCTGGATAGTTTCAAGCTGGTTCTTCTTCCTGTCACACTTCTTAAATGATGTTTATGTTTGTACGCTGCATTCTTTAAGATAATGGATGCCTCGAGGAGGATTAAGAGATGGTAAAACACTAGTTAACAGCAGTGTGGGTCCTTTTTTACCACCAGTTGGCTTGTTAAAATGTCTATAAAGCATCACTCCTGAAATAAAACTAAAACACTGCTGTCTTATCCCTCCACCACACTGCCCGGCGGCCCACTACATTCCTGTGGTTCGCCAAATTTAGCCTGCGGGCCTGCTCCTCTTTCAGCGCTGCAGGACAATGCAGCAAGTCTGAACTGAATATATCTTATTTAAAGAATGAACAATGATGTGAAGGATGGAGGGAAAAGCACGAACAATTACTGCTAAAGAGAAAGCAAGACGTAATGCCAGCATGTGAAAAGTTATTCTGGGGAGAATCAAATGTTTTTATTTCATTTCTGGTGTTTTTTATTATTAATGTAATGGAAACCTGTCAGATGCAATACACCCGTTTATAAATCCAGCGCACGCTTTACAAGAAAAGTTGCACAAAAGCACCATTTTGAACAAATCATCATGTCTCCGCGCCAACTCCACGTTTCCGTCCTCTGCATTTACATCATATAATTAAATCCACAGTACATTTTCCTCGACTGCTCCCTGAGTGAAAAAGCCCATTTATTCACAAAATGCTCCTACAGTAAAAATACCGTACAGGAGGGAACCCCGGTGTGTAATTTCCTGATGTTTCCAAGACAGGCGTACCGGGTATGAAGAGTCCATCTCAGTTTAGGTTAAGTGAGTTTTAATTGAGCTTAGAATAACAGAAAAAAGGCACGGACGCAAATTTCTCACACTTACTAAAATACATGTAGACATGTGCGCGCACATATAAAAACATACATGGTGGAGTTTCTCTGCAGCTTGGCAGGAATGTTGAAAAACTGTTTGGATGGTGGCCATTTTTGGAAGACCAGGTAGAAGAAAACAAAAGGGGCAGCGCGTAAAGAAACTGCGGTTATAGCATAACAAACTTGTCAAGTATAATTTGTGTCTTCCCCAAAACACTTTAGAAAAGTTTAGGCTTCAGAGAAGACACACTGTGTACTGGACCTTTGTTTGTAGCTCACAAACTGAGTCATGTTTTCCACAAAGGGAAGCTGTAAGTTCATGTTCAGACCAGCTCTACATATGTGCCGGACAGCAGCACCTATAGAAAGCGAATATAAGATAACAGATTTGATTTGTATATGAGGACATCTGGGTGTGGCCACATACAGTCCAAAAAAAGACACTAAAAAACACTACTATCTCCAGTATTCAGTCGAAAATATGTCGTCTGGTTAACAAAAATGTGAGCTGTGGAGATGTCTGCTTTCTCTCCAATATAATGGAAATAGATGGCACTCAAATTGTGGTGCTCAAGGATCCAAAGCATTTAATTTACAAGACTCACAGCACTGTGTTTTTCCAGGAGTCATGACCCGGTTATTCGATATAATCAACCTTGTTGTGAGCAATTTCATGTAGGAGCTGTTTTCTCTCTACCAGACTTCACTGTGGCACAGCGCAGAAGGAAACATGCATCGTGAAGCTCGTGCTAGTCACAGCGAAGGCGTCGTCCTCGGCTGAGCTGGAATGCTAGCTAGCTTAGTTACATTTTTTTTATTTTGGGGTGAGCTGTCCCTTTAAAGCTGCTCATTTTTAATATTTCAACAACAGAATAGGACTAAGTGTAATATGAAAGGGGTCGCATTACAACCAACACACATTCAGTGGAGTGTTTTAGAGTCTTTCAGGTTGTTGTTTTGGTTTGTTTTTGTTTTCTTTCAGTATTTTGTTGTTTTCCAGCAGCTGGCAGATGTATTTAGTGAAAAACCCACTGTACAATACCTGCCCAGCACAAAATAGCTAAGTTAGCAGCTAGCTTGTGACCACAGTGAAGCATTTAGCAGCTGAAAAAAACAGATATTTCCATCAGGAGGTGGTGGAGACCAAAATCGAGCTCGCATACAACAGAAACACAACTCCAGATTTATCCACTTATTTATTTATTTGCTCATTTCCTAATACCTCTCCTTAATTCACTAAGTCACTTTTGAGATTAAGGTTTGTTCTGGCCAAAAAAGTCAACAAAGACTTTTTTAAAAATCTAAAAATAAAGATTCGACCCTGTCACTGGGTTTACAAAGAGTTCTTTAATGTTTTTAAGGCTCGTGTTTCTGGCACTAATTGAAAAACTGCTGACTGTCTCGTAGCTAGTTAGTTATTGTCAATAAAAAAACAAAGGAGACTTTGTTGTGTTAATGTTGTTAGTACGGCGTCTTCTTCTTCTTACTCACTCCTCGTCTCACAGGCTCCTCACATGCTGACGTTTAAGCCAAGAGGGTTATTTCTGTTTTCATACCTAATGACGACCTGCTGCGTCAGGAAAAGAAACACGCTCACGTGCCATCTCTGGACCAACAGCCCCCTCGTGTTATTAAAAGAGGTGGTAACGAGATTTGGCTTTTTCACTAAGAACACTTTTCCACTGTTAAAACTATACACGACGAGCCAAGTGTGCAAATGTGAGCGTTTCATCATCCCTCAGCCAGCCGTGTGTGTGTGTGTGTGTGTGTGTAGTCTGGCAGCAGGTCGTACAGTACCTACCAAGAGGGCTCCTTGTTTCTACGGTAATGAGTGAAACCCAGCTGTGACGTGATTGGCAGAGAGTCGAGGTCAAAGTGCAACAGGGACCCGCCCGAATATTGAAGCTGTGATTGGCTATTAGTGTCAGTAACTTGTCAATCAAAGCCAGTTTAATACACGTTTGTGGTCGGAGAGCTGCTTCCAACATACAAATAACAAGGAATACCACATTAACGCACATTTCCACGGATTAGAGGTGATTATGATGTTAAAGGTTTATCTTTATAAGGCCTCACTCTGCCAGTACTTTAAAGGAAAAGTTCCTCCGAGAATAAAAATGTAGTTTGTAGTTCTTACGTTTTAAAACAACTCTCCAGCTACTTCATCTGTTTAGGATGCTGCTTCGCTGTGAGGCTCCAGAAATGTTTTGTGGACTACAAAACTTCACCCGACTTTCCATCAGCACGAGAGTGAGGAGATAACGACTGAATGTTGAATGACTGATAATGACTGGATTTCTATTTTTAGGGTGAACTGTTCCTTTAAGTCCAAATTTGGTGGTTTTTATGCTTTTGCTTTTTAGCTGCAGGATGGTGACTTCTCAGAAACCTCTCATGTCTTGAGCTTCTAAAAATCTTTGAAAAACCACCAGGAAAAGTTTGTAAAAACTCCGGCTAAAGATGTTTTATGTCAACTCTTTTTTAGAGCTAAAATGCTTAAAATGCTTTATAATTTTAGTCATTTTTTTACAGCAGAAATTGCCAAAAATTCAACGACAGTTGCTTCTGAAATCTCTATATTTCCTAGTGTCTTGGTTTCCGATGATAGCAAACCGATTATTTGGGGGTTTTAGACTGATTTTTGGTCAAAACAAGCATTTTCAATGAGTCGACTTGTGTTCAGAGGGATTGTAACGGCCATTTTTCATTATTATCTGATATTTAATGGACCGAATGATCAATTAATCAAACAAAATAATCTTAATCATCATAGAAAATCAGTTTTCTGCAGCCTTGAAATGTTCTGTATTCCTGAAAAGCTGATACTGTTGACTTCAGAGATATGTGCTGTAAATTCAACTTTCTCAAACAACTTTTTGTGTAAAAAATTTTGGGAAAATATAAAAAAATAATGATTAACCAGAGAGGAGCAACAGTTGCTGTCCATGTGGACAACACATGGACAATGATGCGCACACACACACACACACACTGTTGGGAAAGCCCCTCAGACTCAGACAGCACATACCAGACGCTGACACCCACGGTGGATTTAAACGGGTGGCACGCTCACAACGAGCAGCATTCCTCAAGACATCTACTGTAAGTCCGAGTGTGTGAAAGCGCATGTATACAGTATGTGTGTGAGTGTGTGTGTGTGTGTGCGTGTCTGACAGCTTTAGACAGGGTGCTGCAGAAACAGGAGCGCACAACTCGGCAACGTTCGGACTTCTGGACGGCTGATCTGGTTTCAAAGCCAGAACAAGACGCGTCGCTTGCTGCTGCCAGACAGCTGTCTGAGAAGACGACATGAAAGTCCGAACTCCAGTAAAATCTTCCTGCTGGTTTTAAATCTGAGCCCAGTTGAGAGTTAGGGAGGGAATCAACGTCAGAGGGGGCAGAAAAGTTGAGAAAATAACAAACACAGAAGGAAAAAAGTGAATTTTCTTCCTCAAACATCATTTAAAACTGCATGAACATGAGCTGTAATGCCACCTACGTCCACTAAGGGGCAACAACACAAGGTAAAAGGGTGTCAGGAGTTAATTGATTAGTAATAACAAAATAATTCTCTGGCATCAGGGAAGGTTTATACCGCCGGGTCGCTGCATCGAGGGCTGCTAATCTGACATTGTTTCCTAGAGGTCAGCGTGAGCCGACGTGCTGTTACATCTGACCTCAGATCTGCGGGGCAGTTCCACCCAACACCCTCTTGAGTCCCTGTTAAGATGCCAACTTGACTCTAGTTCACGGGCTGGAAAAATATTACTGACATTAGTTCTGCTTCCTGAGCAGAAACCGAACAGGGAGGAGACGGCTGGGAAACACAAAACAACCAGCAGCTTCTCCTCCTGTACCGACCGGTGTCAGGCTGCTGGGAGTAAACACTGAAGCTGCTCGTGTTTGTAGTGACTGTGTAATCTGACTGAGTCTGCGCTCTCATACTGAAAAATCTGCAAAGAGTTATCACGTGGCTGTAGGGGGTTTTTGCATTTACACCCTCAACTTCAGACAGGGAGCACGCTAACGCATTTAGCTTTGCAGCTACAGCAAAGATTTCAGCTTTAAAAAGGGTGTTAATGTCTTTTCAAATCAGTTTGGGATCTCTAGGCTTCTGAAGACTTCAGGTTGTTTTTGTTTTGGTTGTGTTTTTAAACTTTATAATCTTCTTCAGTTGTTTAGAAGAAAGCTACAACGATGTTTTGTTGTGAAGCTGCAGAAATGTTTTGTGGAAACTTCACCAGACTTTCCATCTAATGGGGGTGAACTTTTCCTTTAAATCCAAAGTTTTTCATGTTTTCATTTTATCAGCAGGATCACACGCTTTCTCAGGAACCTCGTAGGCATCTTGAGCTTATAAAAATCTTTGAAAACCCATCAGGAAAAGTTAAAAAAGTGCTGTTATCAGGCTAAAAACATGTTTGTACCATCACCTGTCTGCAGGTTTTGTTTTAGCATCTCTCAGTTGTTTAGTTTTTCATAACTTTACTGTTTTGGTTCACTACTCTGATGCCATTGTTTCACGTGATTTAGGCAAAAGAGAAAGCTCTGATAGCGCTGGACGAGCACCTATTATGTTTCTGTGGATCTCTAGAGAGACTACAGCGAGTGCTACAGTCCAGTTTCCTGTTCCCACTGAACTGTTCGTCTCTCACCAGTCCTGACGTGGATTTCCATCGGACCTCAGATTGTCAGCATGTGTTTGAGAGTGTTGAAGCTCCTCTGTACCCGATACCTCTCAGAGAACGCACACAAATCTTCTAGCTGCAGGTAAAAAATGCTGGAATTTTCCTTTAAAGTCTCGTAAGAATTCACAGGAAACTAAAATCTATAATTTATCTTTTCGTTGACTTGTTTCCTTTGAGATTAGGATTACTTAACACACGCACAACCCCCAGACATCCAGCCCTCCTCCCGCTCATCAGAGTCTATCAGCTTTCCTTCTGACACCCTGGAGGTCAAAGGTCACTTCCTGTGAGACATTCTCTATCTGTGAAACGCTGCCTTGATGTGTGTTTGCATGTCAGGCCGGCAGATTCCTGAGCGTCTCCTCCTTCGCCTTCCTTCCCCGCTCTGGTGAACCAACGCCAAGAGTCGGGAAGAAGAAGAAGAAGAAGAAGCGAAACAACGGGCGACAAACGCACGTCCGTTCGTGGAAAATAATTAAATATTCACTTTGAAGTCGTGAAAGTATGTGCTCGTGTGCGTGTCAGCGATGATTGACGCTCGTTGTCGAGTGTTTACCTCCTGACTGTGAGCTTCAGGATCCGGTACGATCCCTTGATGAGGATGAGCGCTTCCTGTCTGCTGCCGTAGAGGGCCGATCCGTTTATGTTGATGAGCTCGTCGCCGACCTTCAGCTTCTCGCACAGGGCGGCCTTCCCTCCATCCTCGATCTGGGAGACAAAGACACCGATTGGTTGAGATAAAAGAAAGAGAAGTTGGAAGGCACACAGAAGCACATTGAGATTAAGAAAAAAGAAAGACGTCGGAGGGAATAAAAAAGTCACTCATGGACGGTTTAACTCTGCCAAGCCGACTCCTTTTAAAACCCATTTTTGGAGACATTTTTTGTTGAACTGTCTGCGTCCACATGGCAACGGCGCCCCGAAGAGCATCTCCAAAACAGAGCGAAACACACATCCCACAGAAATCCCATCGCATTCCTCTGTAATAGACTTGTGTGTGTGTGTTTGCCACGGCGCTGACTGAGGGGTCACACAGTGGTGCTGTTACTGCATCGCTGGGATGTTTCAGTGTGTGTTCCTGGCGCTGCAGAAAGGGGTGAAAACGCTGGCGAGTGTGCGGCGCAGTGTGGTGCGAGGGGTTCGAGTTCAGCCATAAATCACATCAACAGACGTGAGAGGAGGATGAAAGGCAGAGAGAGACGGGAACACACACACACAGATGAGCAGGGGGGGAACTGACCCGACTCACGGAGCGGACCGAAGGCAGGGAAAACGACCCGGGCCAACTATGACCGAACAGAAATTAGCGGTGGACGTGATTGTTTTTCAAAACGGAAAAGAGATTTTGTAATATGTCACTTTACAGTTCGTTCCGACCTTTAAAGACTACTGTAAAATCAAAAAAATGCAACCTTGCGGTGGATCTAAACCAAAAGTGAAAGCAGAAACAAACTTCTATCCGAAGAAAGACGCAGGTTTTTCTAATCCAGTGTACTTTTCTCCTCAAGATTAAGAAACATCCTGGGTTACTCAAGACGTTAAGGAAGAAAACCTCTTTTTAAACCAACGCTGGCAGTGATATAATGTGTTTTTAGAGAACCTTGGCTTAAATAGCCTCTTTTTGGCATGGAGTTTGGTGCGAGTATAAAGAGTTCATTTCATGGACGACTGATACCATTAAGAGAACGCTGGATTACATGTTTAATGTGATTTCTCCAGAAGTAATTTTCCGCCCTCTGACACTCGACAAACAGCGAGTCAGGTCGTGTTTATTCTCCGGCTTTTTCACGGGTTGCTAGGCAGATCAGAAGTAGGTGATAATGCGCTCCCCTTTCAGATATCAAACCCAGATGAATTCCAACCGTTAACCTCGTATAAAAGCCGTTTAAAGATGCTTCGGGGGCAAATATAAAGAAACAAATTCCCGATTACATAGTGTGAAAATGTAGAGCCGACTCCCTCCCTCTCTCGCCCCATCATTCATTCATTCATTCATTCTCCTGCTGCACAAATCAACAGGAATGCGTGTCATGGAAACACAGGTCCGATTTTACGGTTTGAGGGTTTTACAGACGCGCAGCGGGGAACTTTGCCCCGCGAGCCAACTCAAACATAAATCGAGATCTTTCATATATCCACTCATGTTCTCCTGGGCCCGATGCCGTCACGACTTTCTGGCTTCAAAGGTTAATATCTGAGAATCTGATCCTGCTGTAATACCGCTCCAAACACGGGGAAAAACCCTGCAGCGGGCGAACGCGTTTCAGCCGGGCAGCTACTTCACAGCTTCTGGTTTGATGTCGTCTGATGTCAGGCCTGTTCTCGTGAAAGGGCGAACGGATTCGTGCTCGGCTTCTGTCGACATTTCTTACACCAGGGATCCGGTTCAAGTCTTCTGACTTTTAAACAGCTTTAATCTGCTTTCATACAGGCGCATGATGTGATTGTGTCCTGTCTGCTTATTTACATCAGTAGCCGGGTTTCTTTTCATGTGTTTTCAGTGGAATTGGCAAATATAGTGAGAATACAAGGAGTTGGTTCATTGAGATAAGCAGCAGGTGGCGCGAAACTCCAGTCAGGTGCTAATAAACCATCTTACAGGAAATATGGCTGCATCGGTTATTAGTTCAGGCCATAACATTTCTTCTTTTGTCCAATCTACAGCCCAAAACCCAAAGACTCTTCATTTACAGTGATACAAGACAAGGAAATGGAGCAAGTCCTGACATTCAGAAAGCTGAAACCAGCAAATGTTTGACATTTTTGCTTGCAGACGACTTCAACGATCGATGAATTATCAAAATACCTGTCATGTAATTTTCTTTCTATCGACTAATCGATTAACGGGAAGAGGGAACAACTAGACGACGTGTTCAGTGAACAGCGACGCGTCAAATGATTTACAGCTAATGCAACTGGCCTGTGAGTTGCAGAAATGCTCAATTAAAATGTAATAACTGTTAATAATTGATTGATTGAGTTATACGTGCTGGTCCGGTTAGCGTGGTGTCTAGGTCTAGCGGTCTGCCTGTTAGTGATCTTGTGGAGGATGGAGAAGGATGGCAGGCCAAGGTAGTGGGATGCATTATGGTCAGTTTGCTATCATGGCCTGAATCGCCTCCTGGATGTAGTTTACAGTTGAGCCTGTATATCTGGACACATGTCGGTGAATGTCTGTGGCCATGGCGTGAAGTAGAAGATGTTACACATGCACTGGAGCAGATTCTGCAGCTGACTGGGACCTGTGGCTCCGATATAAATGAAAGAAAAACATATGATCTGCTCACAGGGGGGCAGGAAAAGATCCCCAACATCACATTGAACTTCTGTTTCCTTGTTTCCACCTATAGAAAAGGATTTCTGGGTAAGTCCTGTGAAAATTAAGCTTTTTCTGCACACATTCCACAGAGAGCACACACACACACACACACACACACACACACACACACACACACACACACACACACACACACACACAGACACACAAAGCCCTCCGGCGTGAGTTGAATGCATTTGACACACTGTTTATGTTCATTTGTGGCTAATGAGTTTTTTCATTACGAAAACAAACCGGAGGCA
>NC_140204.1:5430985-5525985 GCF_965226575.1 Pagrus pagrus | reverse complement strand
CCATCAAATGTAAGAGAGGAAGACGACTGTTTGAGGTTTGAATGTCACGCAAGTCTGGTTCAGTTTTGAGAAAACACTGACTTAACTATACAAACTATACAAAAGTCCTTCATTTAGTTTGTTCAGATGCTCTACCTGGCAAGTGTTGAGTCATTTATCAAGCAAAGATCGCAAATATTCCCCAGTTTCAATGATTAATCAATTTATCCAGAGAATAATTGGCAGGTTAATGATAAATAAAATCACCTAAATCCCAGCTACTGGTCTGATTGTGGACTTGAGGAGCGATCAGTTCAAGCAAAAAGAGACTTTTAGAGGTGAAACCGTTCAGTATTTCACAAAAAAAGAGTGAGAAAACATAACACGTAACATATTTACAGTGTTATCCCAAAGTTTGTGGACGGCTCCCGACAGAAAATGTTGTATTTTTCACTAAAACATGCAATTTCTCATCATTTTGGACCGCGATTATCACAATATCTGTGTGCAAGATGTTGGAAAAGCTGGAGCAGATATTGCAAAACTTGCACAAGAAGTCCACTGGAGACCAACTACAACCATTAGATCTAGGAAAAGTCATTAAGTTAGTTATAGTTATAAAACCCTGACATATTTAGAACAGAACTGATTTTGTTTGTCCGTTTCATCTTATGATGCCTCGGAGGTTACTGCTGGTTTAAAGTCAGGAACTAGAGCGTTAAACGGTCCTTTTTCTGCATCTATAACTTTACAGCCATCCCCATCAGATATCGGGGTTCAGTTCTGCGTGTGGCTCGACAGGTAAAGTGAAACACCTTTTATTCTCCTTAAATCTTCCTCTCTATACGTTGCCACTCTCCAGTTGTGAGACCGGTGAGAAGCACATATGCACAGATGACAAATCAGCTCTCTTAAAAGCCCTCAGAAACACATGCACACACCCTCCATCAACCTCTGCCCTCCAGTCTGAGCCTTGTGAGCTTCTCCTCCCTTCCTCACACCCACGCTCACACAAGGCCCTCTTTATCAGGGCGGGAGGAGGGGAAGGGCCGCCATGGAAAAAGAAGAAAGCTCCCACGCTCACACCAACAGCAGCAGCAGCCCGATGTGTGTGTGTGTGTGTGTTTGCATGTATGTCGGCGTCGAGCTCCATTGATCCCCGATGTTGCAACTGTTGGTTGTGTTGTCCTGAAATGGCCTTTTTGGTGAGATCATTAAAGAGAGCAAACAGGACAACAACGCCCCAGACGGAGGAGCTCCTTCTGGGCTCAGATGAAGCCTCTGAGAGAGGTGGAGGAAAAGGAAAGGAAAGGAAAGGAAAGGAAAGGAGACAAGATGAGAGGAAAGGAAAGAAGAGGAGAGGAGAGGAGAGGAAAGCAAAGGAAAGGAAAGGAAAGGAAAGGAAAGGAAAGGAAAGGAGACAAGATGAGAGGAAAGGAGAGGAGAGGAGAGGAGAGGAGAGGAGAGGAGAGGAGAGGAGAGGAGAGGAGAGGAGAGGAAATAAGAGTAGAGGAAAGAGAAGGAGAGGTGATTTGTGGAAAGGAAAGGAAAGGAAAGGAAAAGAGGGAAGGAAAGTAGGGTGAGGAGACAAGATGAGGAGAGGAGATTTAAGGAAAAGGAAGGAAGGAAAGGAAGGGAAGGTGGGGAGACGAGATGAGAAAGAGGAAAGGTGATTTGAGGAAAGGAAAGGAAAGGAAAGGAAAGGAAGGAAAGAACAGGACAGGACAGGAAAGGAAAGGAAAGGAAAGGAAAAGAGAGGAAAGAATAGGAAAAGGCAAGAAAACGGTAAAAAGGAAGGTGAAGAAGAAGAGCATTAGAGAGGAAAGAAAGAAGAAAACTAAGAGGAGATGAGAGGAAAGAAGTGTAAAGGAGAGGAAATATAAGCAAGGAAGAGAAGGAGAGGAGCGAGAAGAGGAAAGGAAAGGAAAGGAAAGGAAAGGAAAGGAAAGAAAAAATAGAGCAAAAGAAGAAGCGAAAGAAATGAACCCATAATGTGATTTACACAAAAATGTCCCTTCAACTTGACATTTAATTTGGAGTTATGTTAGATTGATCAAAAACTTCCCTCAGAAACCCTCCTCTATTAATCAAGAACATCCTCAATTTGAGACACGAGACCACAGAAACATCCTGTGGTCCAGTCACATGGATCAACACCAACATGTGAGCAAACACTCACTTGTGAACAGAAGTCATCTCTGCCTCAGGTTAACAGAGCGGGTTTTGTTTCTGAGGAGGAGGAATGCCTCTCCGTGTTTTTACATTCCCTCCATCTGTTTGCCTCTCGTGGCTTCTTCTGACTTCAACACACACAGTTTGGACGGACTCCCCTTCGTCCGGGCGGACCCGAAAACACACACACTTCGCGCTCGAGCCGTCCTCACACTGCTTCCCATCGACATCCATCATGTGTGAAATGATTTTAATGATTTTCGAAGGGCGAAACTACATTTTTTGGTCAAAATTGAGTTATTGCCTGTGTCTGGCTTTCTGACCAAAGATATGATTACATCAACATGTGTGATTTCTGTGAACACAGCCTTCTCATTTTGCTGTAAATACAAAATAGACCATTAAAAGGGCAAACATACGGACAAAAGACAGCTAAAGTAAGAGGGCCACGTCAAGTTAAGGCTAGCAGTTAGCAATCCCTCCTCTCTAACCACTCAATCACACTGATTACTGTGAGGATGTAGAGCTATTTAACACTTACTCTAATGAGACAATAAGGCTTACAGCAGCTTTAAGTTCATGATTTTCACTCAATTGTTATCTGTAAATGAAAAATATCCATTTTGGTTTACTGACATTTTGGTTATATGACATAAATATGGCAATCGTGACTGAGAACGGAAAAAAAACAGCTAGCTTGGCTAAAAGGTTAGCATTTATCAGACGCCGTCATGTCATTTTTTAACTGTAGTGATTTAATTTCATGTTATTTGGTGTTTAATCTATATTTAAACCACTTATTTACATCTTTTAAATTGTAAATTAATGTATTATAATGACTTTAATAAGTAAATAACTAAGAACCTGAGCAAAACAAAGAAACCCCCTGGTGAAACAACAAGCCAAAAATATATAAAAATGAAAGCAATACCACGCTTCTATTTGTAAACACAGCTGCAACGTGTCCATCAAACTTTGTGACCTCTCGTTCTCGCAGTTCTGCCAAAGAAAGTTTGAACGATAATGATAAAACAGCGCTGATAACAATCTGAACAGTTACATGATCACTTTCTGCGCCTTGCATATGAACTTCGAGCACAGCTGGATCACCAGAACTGATTTCATGATACTGCAAGTTAAAATCATATCGAAAGTCATTGACGTCGGAGCAAGTAATAAACAAAAAGTGAATAATGAGTGCTGATTAAAGTCTTAAATTGGTTTATTTAGACTCAGATTTACATATATAATCAGGAACAATACTGTCCTTCCTTTCTCTATTGCCATGTTGAGTCCACTTGACATTTATTAATGAGTATTCAAGCATTCCTCCACTATATATCTAAACACTCAGCCGACTCTGTGGTTCCTCGTGTTTGTTTTTAATCCAGAATATTTCCAGCAATTATTTAAAAACGTGCTGCCGCCACTCTCTGGTGGGTCTCCCCACTCGTATATTTTTATTAGCCGTGCTCCCGGGACGAGACTAAATATTTTAAATTCAAATTAAAAAGCTCTCCTCCTCCTGCTTGAAGAGTTGCCAAGAAATGTGTCCATACTTGTTTTTGCTTGGCTCGAACACAAACAGTCCTGCAACCAGGGCGCCGGTTAAATCCAGGAGGACACCAGAGTGACAACATATTAGACATAAACAGCGCGAAAAGGCAGCTAACATGCACACAAAAGCTGCAACCTTGTGCTGAATTCATATTTTAAGAGGGTAAATTGAGGAAAAACATGTAAAGAAAGAAAGATTTAGTGCTGTTGGCTTCTTAAGCATGCATACTTACACAGTTTATGAGCCTATAAAAACACTTTTCACCACTAAAACTCTGATTTTTTTTTGTCTAAAAGGGGTCTAGCATTTTATTCCCCGCAAGAAAATACAACTGAAACAGGAGAAGAACAACAGAGGAGAAAGCATAACCGGTGTTCGCTGCCAAGAGACGAAGGAGAGAAACTTAATTTCCAGAATATTCAAAGAAAAACAGCCGCCCACATCGTTTGATTGACGGGCGATCTTTGGGAAATCCAGTGCAGAAACCCCGACAGCTTTACAACAAAGATGTTCTTACCACCTTAATCTCCAGTAATGCCATTAAAATCTGACTTAATCTGAGAAAACAAGCCCCTCGTTACTGACTCTGAGCTGCCGGCCACATCAAAGCTCTGCTACCCAGACTCCTTCAGTGGCGGAGCACAGCAGCACCTACGACTCTGAGGGAAACCTGTCGAACCTTTTACCCTTCGCCGTCATCCAGATCAATACATCATAAAAACACGCACTCCAACTCCCATAATCCACCACAACAACCCCCTCCTCACATGCACACACACACACAACTGGGTCTTTTTAATCCTCCATTAGCCTGACACTCAAGCAGCGACACTTAACCTCACTCATACGCTTAAGTGACAGTCGCACACACACACAAAAGAAACAATACACACTGTCTGGTTCACACACACACACATGGGTTTGTGTATATGTACACACCAAAAGGGAAAAAGACCATTTTGGGGATGGATGGCTCCTCTTGGGGTTGATATGGGGACAACAATAATACACAAATGAAAACAGATCTACTCCGAGAGGTTTTATGAGGACACTGTGAGCTAACAGAAACACACAAAACACACATAAACACAAATTAAAGCAGTCTTCTATTCTGGTTGTGCAATCTGGGAGACGTAATCCAGAAAAACATCACATGTACAAGAATAAAAAAAGTATATTTAGACGCAAAAACAGCAGTTAGTGTTATTTCTGGCTTTATGCAATACTTCATTTCCACAGCAGCTTTGACAGACACAGAAAAATCATTGTCCGCTGCTTGTTGTGAAAATAAGCTTAACGTTTAATGTGTCATTGGGATTGTATCATCCAGGAAGTTACTGTCTGTTGCTCTGAAGACACTTCTAATGCTAAATCCACAGCCTCACTAGTGGTGGAGCGATACATCGATCCGGATCGATGCATATTTTCAATGATCGACGATCCAATAGCATCGATGTAAAGTGAAAACATGGATACGTATCGCCGCCATTGTTAAGATACGCCTTTATTTTGAAATTCCCATGGCACGTGAGTCCAGTCCTGACCTCTCCACAAATGTGCGTACACAGAAAAAAGACTTTATTTCATCTTCTTTTATGGTGCGTGACGGTTGATAATGTGTCCACACACACACACACACACACATATTTCCATGCACACACATACACACCCCTGGCTGAGTGTTTTCTGGTGGAGTATGGAAGCCATTAGATCCGGTGCCCGGCGCTGACAATAGCAAAGGTTGAAAGGTCAGCGGCCTGGTGGGGACCAGCGACGGACTGGATTGATCCATCAATGTCATACGTGTGTGTGTGTGTGTGTGTGTATCGCCTTTATCTCCGCACACACTTAAATAGGGGTGAAACATTAACTACTTAATGTGCACTAAATGACCTTGCCCTCTCGTCTAAAAATCCCCCACTTCTTCTTCCCTCTGGTTGTGGTTTCATGACTGGTTTGTGTGTTTATGAGCGAGACGGAGAGAGAGAGAGTACATTGTGTATATTTTTACTTTCTATCAGATCAAAGCTGCTCTGCCAGCTTTCAAAACTCTTTTCTCTTTATGCTTTTTTTTTCTATCTGGGCTTCCTTTCAAGTATTTTTATGAGAGTCATAACGGATCATACTGGAAGAGTTGAGGACAAAAAATTGATAATAATGAGATCAAAACCACGTTGAGCTCCTCGAGGAAAATGCCTTCGATTGTGGATAAGAAAGTATCCAACATGTAGAGATGAAAATGCTAAAATCTGCCTTTTTCAAATGGGGGTTTGGTGTTTTGTACCTGCCGTCAATCCCACCAAAATTTTGCCAATCGGTGTCTTTCTACATCCACATTTTCACATGAAACTGATCGTTAGTTGCCAGTTATTTGTCTACAAAACTGGAAACTAACAGAGCAGTCTCTCTGAGGTTTAATTTAACAGTTGTTGACAGATTAGAGAAGCCACCGCACAGAGATGTCAGATTTATGAGTACAAACACTCATCGTTGACACTTGCCACTGAAAATCAAACAGAAATGACCTGAAGGATGTTTGTATAATTAATTATTAATCATTGTTTAATTGTTCTTCACACCCTGATAACCAAATTAATTATAAGTTGCCGAATATAAATGATGCTTCACATGAGAGGTTCCCCATCGGTGCTGTTTTCTTTTGCTGGTTTTTAACCGAGCACCAAACAGGACCTGGCAACATCAGAATCAAAATGTGATGACAGGTGAGGGTTTAGTCGCTCGTGTTGCCAAACCATCGTCAGTGCAGCGTATACAAAACCCATCGACACAGGGTTTTATTTGGCCAGACTTTAAAGGTATCCTGTAGACTTTGGACCACAATATGGAGTAGTGTTTGTGTGACTTGTTTGTATCTTGTCAGCAGACAGTAGTCAAGTTTCTAACCATACTGTAACCAAGACGAGAGGACAATACACAGCTAGCGATGTGTTCAAGGACAGGAAAGCATCGATGTGACAGCTGTGTCCAGAAATCTGAAACCTTCTACTCTTCCCTGGCTGCCCTTTTCCCCACCTCCTCTATCTTTTGATCTATTCTCTCTCCGTCCATCTATTATCCAACGATCAGCCCACAGCTAAAGGAGCTATAGACAGCCTCCTTTCAATTTTAATCAAGTCGTCTCGCCACTTTCTTTTCCCCTTATATCCAAGCATCAAACATCCGCCTCGGTCTTTTCTCTTCATTCACCTTTGTGTCCTTAATCCACCATCTTCCTCCGTCCTCCTTACATTTCTATCCCTCTGTCCGTCCCAGTTCATCCATCTTTCCTACGTTTCCCTATCCCGACCATCCCTATCACATCCATCTCCTACTCATTCGTCTCCATCTCCACTAGATATGGGATAAGTGGGTAACCGCTGTGAACCTGCAATAAAAAAAAGGGCTCCAGACGAACACTGGTCGAACTTTCTTAATGTGATTATAAATAGGAATAAAGCTGCAGATAAATGTTTATCGTCAAGAAATTGCGTTAAAGTTACAAAGATGTTTAAAATGCTTGACAAACTCAAATAAATGAACCCAAATACTCCTGGCGTATTATAAAAAAACATTAATTGAGACAAACGTTTACAGTCTGTTCACAGAAAATTAGTTAATCGGCTAATGTGTGTTCAAAGGCAACTGTCAATACACCAAGTAGGTTTTTGAAAATGTTTTGCTTAATCTGGCCTGCTAAATCCCAAGCACACCACTGCGACCTAAATGTTTAATTGCACTTGACAGATTTTTGGATGCACGTGCAACCAGAACAGTCAAACCCTGGAGCCCTGATATAGCAACCTTTTGGCACATCTGAATATTAAATAATATTCTTCAACTTTTTTCATACTCTGGCCTGCTAAACATCTGGCGCACTGGTGCGACCGATGATTGTGTTTTGTCAGATTTTTGGGCACATGTGCGATCAAAACAGAGCCCTGAAAAGGCAACTTTTTGGCACATTTTGAAGATTAAATAATATTTTTAGACATTTTTAAATCTGGCCTGCTAAATATCGGGCTCACCAGTGCGACCAATCAAAATGTTATGTGACGGTTTGTTGGCAGCGCGTGCACCCAAAACAGTCTCGAGTCCTGAGAAGCAACTTTTTTGCACTTTTGAACATCAACAAAATCATTTATAGGCCGAAAATGGATCATACAGTCTCCCAGCTACAGCAATGGTTGGCTACTCTGTCATTAAGAGTTGTTCTCGTTAAAATAATTCAAGTTTTTGTGTCTCGCAGTAGCCAAAAACTCTCTTTCAGAGGCTGTCATTCATTATAAACAGAATCAATTTCAAAGACACTAAATCCCTGTAATCCACGAGAAGGAGACACTGAATATTGATTATCAGCCGCTTTAATCAGCTTTCAAAAACCCAAATCCACCCAGAATCACTCAAACCCAAGAGATGAATAAACAATTTGGGCAAACTCTTCATAACTCCAAACCAACAGGAATGCAACACACCCACTTTCCCTCTCCTCCCCGCACCCACAAACGTCGGTTCCCCTCTCAGACGTTACATTCATCCAGCGACGGAGCGAACGTGAGGAAAGTTATGACTCGCAAAATGCCACTCAGCATCCCCCCCGAGTAACCTGCATCGCCTGAGAAACGGGAGAAAGACGGAGGGATGAAAGGGTGTTTTCCGTCAGACGCCACCGAGGGCAGACGGGAGGGACGAGAGAAGATCCAGTAAACAAAGAGAGTTTTGTGTCATTTTAGACCTCAAACTGGAGTCATCTTGCCAGGGTAGCCACGAGAGTGGACCGCATTGCATGGTGGAATGTGTGTATGTGTGTGTGTGGTGCATTCTTGGGTTTGGGGCATGGCTACGTCGCAATAAACTGTAAACATATAAACACAGACGCACAGAAAAACACGCCAGTTATGGCCGTAACGGGCCCTCCTTAATCAGGCATAATGGCTCGGAAACTGCTTCTAATGTCGAAGCGTGGAGCGTAATCGCTGCTGTGTGGTTGGTGGAAAATGTTGTTAAGGGGAGCCGAGACCAAGAAACAAGGTGGGATTAAAAGAAGAGGACGACATGGACTGCACGTGAAGCAGTGTTGAGTCTATTTAATGTCAGATAATAGTGACACAATCCTTTATAAACTGACTGTATGCTGGTGGCTTTCAGCAGGTTAGGGTGAGGCAAGTTCAAATCATATTAACCAGAGGTCACACACTCTTACGTGAGCACGGTTTTGAATGTAGGACTAAACCTTGAACTGCAGGTCAAAATGTGCAAATCAGCAGAACAGAAAACCCGACAGAGGTTTCCAAAAACTGCTCTCTGTTGCATCAAGATGGAATTTAAGTGAAATCTGAGTGAAGAAAAAAACATGGCCGAGGCGTGTGTGTGTGTGTGTGTGTGTGTGTGTGTGTGTGTGTGTGTGTGAGTGTGAGTGTGTGTGAATTGCCCCCCCAGTGAGAGGGTAAAGAGGGGGTTTCTGAAAATGCAGTGTCCGACAAAAACAATAACAACTGCAGCCGCCTCGGGTCAGGACTTCTACACTCCCAACACACACACACACACACACACACACACACACACACACACACACACACACACACACACACACACACACACACACAGAGTTCAGCTATGTCACATATCTCCAATGTATCTTTAATATCTTCACCTCCTTTTTGTTCCATGACACACACATAACACACAAGTAATAACAATGTTGTGTGTGTTTGAGGGTCAGTGTACTGATGTACCTACACAGGGAGGCTGTTATTTTAGTGTGTGTGTGTGTGTGTGTGTGTGTGTGTGTGTGTGTGTGTGTGTGTCAGGGTGGGGTTGGAATGTCTCTATCTCTGATCTGTGGAGCCTTTAGCTGTTTCTTTTAGGCTACATCTGGAGGCTCACACACACACACACACACACACACACACACACACACACACACACACACACACTTATTCACAAGCATAAACTTCAACATACCGGTGTGTTAGGGCCATTTTAATCCATATCAGACACTGCTTATTCAAAGACTAGTTATAGGCTAGTGTCCCCGAGGGCAATCTAGTCCATCTACAGAAAATACCACAATGCTGACAATAAAATTAGCCTTGTTTTTTGTGAGTTATCAAGCAAAAATGTCAAACATTTTCTAGTTCTAGCTTTGGTGCGAGGGCATCACCTTGGACTCCTTATCTGTAGCCGTTGTATCCACTCCGACAGTAGAAACAGCTCATCGTTCAAGCTGACTTGTTGCCTGTACATCAAAATAACTCAACTGTGACTTAACTTTGCATTTTGTTTTCTCCACTGATTGATAATCATCTCTCAATGAAATACTGAAAGATTTTTGAGCTGGTGCTCCTAAAGTTTGTGCTGGTGTTCACTGCTCATGTTCCTAAAATTTATAGTAGGGAGCACCAGTGCTACTAGAGGAAAAAGTACTAAAAACAATTTAAAAATATTTACATTTCAGATGTAGGAACCAGTGAATTGTTTCTTCATAAATGACTTGATATGATTAAATCATCTTCAAAGTGAAACCATGTTTTCCTCCTTCAGTCTGTTCATGATGCAAAACTGGATATAATCTGCTGGAAACATGAACACTTCTTTCTGTTCCTCTCATCAATATGCTCTATTGTGCTATGTTACTGCACAACATATGTTTTTGGTTAGTTAGGACAGTTAGCAAAGCAAGTCAGGGCAGAGGATATGGAAACACACACACACACACACACACACACACACAGTAGAGACAATAGCATCTCTATCTGATGGCATCCTCATCTACCCCCCGCAGAGCAGATTGCTACTGGAGGCTACCTTTACTGGAATGTAGGGAGCAACACACACACACACACACACACACACACACACACACACACACACACACACACACACACAGACACACACTGTTTACCAACCCAAGACATTTGGTTGCATACCTTTGACCACATGTCAAAACATTCTTTAGTAAAATCCCTGGATTGCTGTTACTGTCAACAGAGAGAAACACTATCGTCTCCATCTTTGTTGCCTGTTCTGGCCGAATCCAACTCCAGATTGCTCGCAGTGTTTTCAAACAGACTCTGCTGGAATGCTCCCCACAAGAAACATGGCCTGATTTCCGACAAAAACGAAGAAGAAGAAGAAGAAGGAAAATCCCTTTCAGCCACTAATAGGAAACAACAAACTCAGACCAACATCCCCCATACCAACATGGAGCAGCGCTCAGTTTGGGTTTATCTGAGGTGAACTTGTAGAACAAGATATTTCCAAATCCTGTCTCGTAGAGAGCATCGTATTACAGAAACTTAGTTTGCATCAAAGCAGATGATTCGGTGAGGACAGGTCAGCATTATTAAGGGATGTTTCCGCAGTGTGTCCCATGATGAATCCAGATCTTGCCAAGTTGAAAACTTAGGACACAATCAATCAAACGTGACGATCTGCTAGAGTCCAAGTCTGGTCCAAAACAAATATCTTGATCAGTTTAATCGTGATCACAAGCCACAATATCTAAGTTGCAATCTTCTTTCTCAATTTTGAAATGCCCTGTAGACTATAGACCAGACTTCAATCTTTCCATCTACACCATTAAAACATAACACATCAAGGAATGGAAAAGCAGCACAGTTGGTTGCTACAGTTGCTAGAAAGCTAGTTAACCAGGCGTGCTACACTTACAAACCCACAAGACAGTCCAAAGTCTTGAGACACCTAATATCGCACTTTGTCACTTACTGTGACAGATTTAAATCAATTTATTGCTTCCCTTTATCCAAACTTTCCCATGTCTCCTTCCAGATGAATAAAAATAAAGATAAATAACATTAAATGAATAAAAAACACATAAATACAGATACACACGAACCTCGTGGGTGACTCTGTGACATGCCATTAAAAGCCCAACAGTCATGTTTGAGGGTCATTTATCATTTAAAACTCTTCCAGTTGTCATTCTCATGTGTTTTCTGACTGGTTTTTATGTCCTTTGTCAAATGTGGTCGTGATGACTAAGTGGTGAGTTCCTTCTATTGTTGTATCTGACAGAGCAGCTGCTGCTGGGCTGTCAGCTCACTTTCATATGTGGTTTTATGATCTACAGCGAGCTCTCTGAAGACACGACTCCGTGAGTTTGTGCCTCGTCAACAGTTTTCCCGGCTGCACTGCGGTCCCTGACCGTGAGGCGGTGCTCCCATGGGACGCTAAAAAATGCGGATTACTCTTCGGCTAAAAAAAAAACTCCAAGAAGGCGTCGTTTGACATGATGCACTTTTGAGAGCTGTTAATTTGAGGCTCGATCAGTCGTGTAATGTTTTTAACACTTGTCCAGCGCAGTTGTTTCTGATGGATACCAGTTGCTGTGTGAACTGTCTGGACTTGGAGGGGTTTTCCCCACCAGACCCCTGCAGACCAGACATCTCTGCTATCTAAATGAACATCAGACTCTTCGTGTTGCACAAGAGGCTGTCTGAGTGGACTGAAGCAAAGCCTCCCCGGCGTGCAGCCTCCACTATCTATTTTCATTGTGTGTGCGGGTCTGTTACCTACAGTTTGTTTGTTTATTGGTACTGTGGAAAATAAGTATTGAAACAGTTGTGACGTCTTCAGGTTGATTCTTTTGTCCAGCCACCAGTCCAAACCCCCCAAAACTCTTCATTTACTGTCAGAAATGAGGAAGAAAAGCAGCTAATCCTCACATTTAAAGGTGCACTATGTCGTTTTCGGGAGGACATTTTGAAGATCTTCATTGACTGATTATTTTTGTTATGCCAAAACAAACTAAATAAACAAACTCTCTTTGTTTCCATGACTGAATAAACTGAATAAACAAACTGACCTTAAAGGACAACACAGTTTCACACTGTTTTACTTTGTTTATATGTGGCGGACCCTGCCACCTTTCTAGCTTCAAACAGTAAATATCAGTAATTATATTATCGTTATATCAGTGGTATAAAATGGTGCTAAAATGACAAAAATGTAGTTGATGGGACAATATATCGCCCACAACGTTATTGTAACAGCAATGAATAAAATAAAAAATAAAAATAAATTGACCAGTAGTGCTTCTCAGGCCAGGGCTCACCCGATCAGTTTCCATGCCGCCACATGTATTTTCATCAGAGCCTGCTTAAGCCTTGACTGACTGGCTAACAACCTGACTCACTGAATGGTTGACTGACTAGCAAAGCAAATGACTGACTCGGTTAACTTGCAGCGCAGATAAAAACCTTAAACCCCCCGTGTCATCACACAGCGGCTCGCCGGCTGAGGGAAAACAAGTATTCAAGTCTGACAATCGTGTGTATGAGTAATGCACACTCGTGTAGGAACACACACACACGATACGATATCTCCACACACACCCCACGGTGGTAATTTGTTATGCTCCTGGAGGAATGTTGACCAAATGGCTTATATCCCTCTGCTGTCTCAAGACTGGGGAAGCCACCCTTCCCCCCTCCAGCAGCGTATACACTCTCAAAAGGGAACATGGACGTCCTGAGAGGGCAACTGGCACATTTTTATGAACTCTCTGTCTTTTATACATGTCCCACAAAGAAGAAGACTTTCAAAAATCGAGCACAAATCCACGAGAAATTCACTTTAACCGTCTTCTTAATCCGGCAGGAATCTGTGGGAAGCACAGGGCTGCAACGGACAATCAGTTTTATTAACTACTGAACTTTAGTTGATTGATCAATTATAAAATGGAGGCACTTCTGACTGGAACGGATCTAAGGGCATTCCAAGAACCCACTGGGGGGATTATGTATCCAATCTGGCCTGGGAATGCCTTTGGATTCCCCGGGGATGAACAAGAGGTAGTAAGTAGGGTGAACGAGGTCCAGACTACTTAGCGTGCGAAACCACAACCCAGATCTGGATGAGAGGCAGAGGACTGGATGGATGGATATTAAATGCTGGGCTGTCCAGAACACCAAGCTGCAGTGAGACTTTCCCACGAATACTCGAGGCTTCAACGACGACACAGGACATCACGCTCTCCTCACACCTGCAGTCGTTGTTTACTTCTATCAGCCACTGTCTGAAAAGTCTTCTTGACGAGCAAGCGGGGGTGTTGAGATGTTGTACACAAAGGGAGGGTCAACTCGGCCCTCGTCACAGCTCCAGAAATATTCCCTCACAGATGCTTTCCTACTCGTTTATACTGTTTTATATCACGTGCAAACGCCATGTTTTCAGGTGTTGACACCAATTTAAAGTCTCAATTTCTCGCTGTTTATCCGTTTTTTGCCTCTGTTTCGGTGCAGCTCCTTCAAGATGAAGCTCATGAATCCATGACTTCCCTGGGAAGGATCACTGCGGAGGTTATTGGGGAAAACGATGATGGGTGATACTTCAGGGCTTATTATTCCTGCAGGAGTTTATGCAGTCGATTCCTGAATCTCTCTCTCACTTTTACACTCCCCCGTACACACACACACACACACACACACACACACACACACACACACACACATTAACTCGTCCCTCTCTCTCTGAAGTGAGAGGATTAAGACTGTATTCAGCTGTGGTCCGCACCGACACAGTAAACCTCTGTGTGGAGGTCCGACGGAAAGTCTCACTGGCCCTCACTAAACCTAAAACACATTATACACTCATGTCATTCACACACACACACACACACACACACACACACACACACACACGCATATATACACACACACACCTCAGCTTTACCTTCCCTCTATGTTCCTGTCTTTCTCCTCTTTCCTTCAAGGACTTAACACTTAATCATTAAACACTTTAAACACTTTTCTGCACCTCAGCTCCCTGTCCACCACTCACCGCCTCAGCTACTTTATTGTGTGTGTGTGTGTGTGTGTGTGTGTGTGTGTGTGTGTGTGTGTGTGTGTGTTTTAACTAGCCACTGGACACAAAACAGCCATAGAACACAGTTTGATTTTTATCTTCTCAAGCAGTCCCAGTCACATTTTCCCAGGGGCTGTGTTACTGTGTGTGACTTAGTGTGTGTGTGTGTGTCAGTGTGTGTGTGTCAGTGTGTGTTTCCAGATGACTGAGCCAGGCTTTTCCATTCCCCGCTGTGGTGCTGTGGTGAATATAGAAGCACACCGGCCAACATTTACACCACCGCTGCTGCAACTCCTCGACAGAGTGGGCGAGAGGCAGCCAGGGAAGGGCCGACTGAGAGAGCAGAGGCTGCATGTCAAGACGGCCTACTTATGCACTGGACTGAACACACACACACACACACACACACACACACACACACACACACACACACACACACACACACACACACACACGGACCACCCCCAGCAGAACACACACCAATAATTACTCGCAGTAATTCAAAGACACCCTCCTGATCTGCAGCAGCTCACCGCCCGCGGCGTGAAACTGTGAGAAGAGGGCCGGGGAGGAAAACGTCGGCCCCCGCGAACTTTATCGAGGTCACATCGAAATCTGAAAGCACACTGCATCTCTTACAACGCCTTCAAACTCCCCCGAAAAACACACCTGACCACGCCGCACGTCTATCAGCTTCCCTTTTTTGGCAAAATATGCAGCAATTTCCAGGCAATTCTCACAATCGCCAAGAGAATTGCAATCTTTCTTTTTCAAGGATTCCCACGTTTCTGCCCCAAACTCGCGGTTTCACTCGTCTGTCAGCACTTGGGCATTTCTACCATCCAGCCAATGAGGTGACAGGGAGATGAAGCGAGCCAGGGGATCCCCTCGGGAACCCCTGTTAGCACCCTTTGACCTCCAGGGTTTGAGAGCCCCAGACCGCTGCATTGCATTATATCGGGGCTTTTTTTTCTTCTTCCTTCATAGACAGTGACAGCTGACAAACATCAACCGGTCCGGATATTTGCTGGAGCTTTGGACAATAACTTTTTATTCTGTGCAGCAGAGGAGGAGGAGGAGGAGGAGGAGGAGAGGTGGAACAAATCTAGCTGTGCAAGAAGTCACAATACAGAGAAAAGAAGGGTTTTTTCAGGACTTTTTTCAGCGGGTTGAAAAGTTTAAAGCAAAAGGGACCAGACTGGAAAGCACATGTGGATGAGAGAGCAGACACACCAGCCTGCAGAGCTGAACACAGTTACTGTTTTTTGGGGGGGAGCTGCAGCACCCACATCCTAAAGAAACACAATTATTTAAACAGATCTGAGTGTGACTACAAATATGAAACCAGATATATACAGAAAATGACACATAAAGCAGCTTGGACTCACTTTTAAGCAGTTTTAGGTCACGTAACTGAGATTTCCTGCACATGTATGAGTGTCATGAAAGCCACTTGTTGCGTTCAGGCTCTTACTTTGGTGATGATGAGCGGCTCGCCGTGCTCCAGCCCTCCTTTCAGCGTGAACCCCCAAGGCGCGCCCCCGCTCAACTGGACCTGAATGTGGTGGAAAGAGACGAGCTGCTCGACCGTCTCCATTCTCCGTGTGTATCCGCTCTTCTTCTCCTCCTTCTCCTCCTTCTTCTTCTCTAACTTCTCTCTCGCCCTGGACCGAAACTGCTGCTAGCTTTAGCGGTGCCGGCGGCGGTCCCTCGGCTTCTCCATCACCGCTCTCACAACAACAACGAATGGATGGATGGATGGATGGAGGGGTGGAAGGAAGGAGTGAGTGAGTGAGTGGGAGAGAGGGGGAGGGAGGAAAGTTTTTTTGGTGAGCGTCAAGCTCGTCGAAGGGGTCGCCATTTTGTCGGTTGCGACTTCCGGTCAAGATGTTAAACGCCGATGAAAAGTACACGTTAGCTTGTTTTACACTTATGTTCCTCGTCCAAAATATATCACAGAAGTCTCCAGATTGTTTCGTTTAATGTTATAAGCTAATACCGCGTCATTTCTCCCTTTAAAACGGCTACACCGCTTTTATTTGCGCGTCTAAATCAGCTACTTCCGGTTACGTACGCTAGCTCGACGCAGCAAACTTTGGCAAAACTTTGGGAATAGCGGCAGGCGGCCCCTCCCACTTTTCGAACGGGCCGAGTGTGATTGACAGAGAGCTCCGCCAATAGCAGACAGGCTCCTGCTGAAGGCGTCCAATGAGAAGCGAAGAAGGGGAGGGGCTTCAAGCGCAACAACCGCTGTATTGTAATAACATCAGGCAGGCTGGCTGCAGCCAGAACAGAGTCTGTAGGTCATCTGAAACGTGAAACCTGCCACTTTGACACCGACCCCTGCGAAAATCATCATCATTACTTCATTTAACCTACTGCTGACAATTTATACCCTCAAAAAGGAGGATTTTAGAGGTCAAATAACAGCATTTAGACGACTATAAGTATAAAAATAAAGGGAAAATGTGTCATTTTGGCTCCTATACTAACATGCAATATCACAGTAGATTGAGGACAAACTGTGAATCACTACAAGGTTACCAGCTTTGGAGGATACTGCACATAAGTATCATTTTGAGGCACTTGCACTTATTTTTTTATACTGTAAAATGTAGTTTCAGTTTATATTACTTGATAAATCCAGTGCACCACATTCATGTCATTATGTTTTACGTCTAAACAAACTAAATAAACCGAGTCTTCATTTTCATTTCATCCTGTTTTACTTTGTTTTACATGTGGCGGACCCTGCCACCCTTCTAGCTTCAAAATAAAACAAAACAAAATACATATTTCTGTATTTTTATTTTATACATTTTGCATAATGAGCACTTTCAGTAGTTTTTACTTTAAAGAGAAGAAGAATCTTTATTTATATCAAATATCATACAATGCATATCATGGTGAAACTGGTTCCCTGCAGTTAACCCATCCCCAGGGAGCGGTGGGCAGCGTAAGTGTATGTTTTGTTGCTAAAACTTTGTTAGTGCTGTATTTTTTTAAACTTTGGTATCACTATTTTTACTGAAGGAGAAGAAAACGTCTTGCACCACCGGTTAAAAGTAGCTCCAGTCTCACTGGCTACGACAGTAAAATGCAACAAACACAAAAATACATCAGTGATAACAATACAGCAATACAATATACAGTTCAACTACTGCGTAATATGTGTTTTTATTTAGCTTGACAGTACGTAAACCAATATCCTCATACATCCTGCTGAACCTGGTGTCAGAGGCTTCATCCTTCCGCACTGAAGCTCTGCAGACCTGCAGCCTGAACGACGACAGGCCAACAACAACATTCGCTATCACTTCCCACACATTTCTAAACCGTGAGCAGTCGAACCAGCTGCTTGTCTAAACTCCATATTAAGAAATATTAAACCAGCAGTTAGAAACGCTGGAAAATGAGCTAAACTTAGTGGCATCTTTAATACTCGCCTGGATGGATTTTAATAAAATAGTCTGAGGTCGCTGCAGTACATCAACATAAGCTACAACTGAAACCCTTTAAAGAACAGTTCCACATTTTTGGAGACTACAGTTCACTTTCTTACAGGACATAAAATGAGAATATTGATAACAATCTCACGTCTGGAGCCGGAGTCGTGACGTTGTTAGCCTAGCTTAGCATAAAGACAGGAAGCAGGTGGACACACAGCTAGCTAGCGCCCTCCCATTGTTAAAAAATGTAGAAAGAAGCACCTCTAAAAATGATAAGTTGTGCTATTTTCACATGATATCATTCAGACAATAACTACGAGCAACAGGGTCATAAAAAACATTCGGAAATATCTGACACTGACAATATTTTCCACAAAATAACTACAGGAAGTGTCAACAAACATTTAGCAAACCACCACCGGTCGTAACATCTCAATAACATTCAATATAAACATTCTTACAAACGACTCAGCTAATTAAGGAGCTAAAGATTGTTCATATCTAGTTTTACGTTAGCTACAACTCCAAATACGTAAAACTGCTAAACTAGCTCAAAGGCTAACAGTGGAGGTAGCCATCTTGAACTATTCCTTTAAAAACAGATGGCAGCTACAGGTGAAGCTGATGTTTAAGGGTTCATTTTTCCAGTAAAGTAGTTAAAAAGTAACGTTTTCAACAATGTGTCTCTTTTGTACTCAGATAGTGATTAAAGGAGCAGTTCACCCAAAATCAAAAACACATATTTTTCCTTTTACTTGTAGTGACATTTATCTGTCGAAGTTTATTTATTTATTGATGTGTGTTGCTGAGCTTATGGAGATATTGGCCGTAGAAATGTCTGACCTCTCTCAAGTATAATGTAACTAGATGGCACTCGGCTTTGTGGTTCTTAAAGCACCAAAAAATACCTTAACAGCAACGTCTCTTTCCAGAAATCATCGCCTGTTACTCAAGATAACCTGCAGACATTGTTGTGAGCAGTTTCTATCTTCTGTCCAAATGACTACACAAAAGGAAGCGTGGATTTACTCATGGACAAGAGGCTAGCTACGCTAACTCGTGTTTTTGATTTTGTGTTGAACTGTCCCTTTAAAGCTGCCTGATACTGCAGGTAAATAATGCACACACTTATTCAGATACAATCTCCAAGCTGAGTTTGAAGTTAAGAGAGTTACTTCTGCCTTTTTTTGGTAAATGTCATCAACCTAAATGCGTCTCCTGCTCAGAAGCCTCTCGAAGCCATTCGCAGCATTTTCCCCCCATAGCTTGAAGTTTTCCCACACTCCCTCTGCAGACCGAGATGATCGGGATCGCAGATAATCACTGTTGTGGAATGCCACCACGCCGCTGTCCCACTCAACCCGGTGTGTGTGTGCATGTGTGAACGAGAGGGCTATCTTTGAAACCAAACGAGGGGAGATAGAGAGAATCAAAGGGACGAGGAGACAGACATGAACATGCCCAGACGTCCCCACTCTGTCTTCCAGACCACGAGGAGTTTGTTTTGGTCCGGGTCAGACCGTTTTTACTTTCTGTTTCTGAGAAAAGCTGAAAACATTTGGGTTTGGTGGTGAGGGCTGTTTAAAAGACATGTTTCTTTCCATTTTTAGCAGGTTTGTTAGCGTAGCGTCCATCCAGCTTCTCGACCACTGAGAACACATTCGTCCCACCAGAAGATCCCAGAGAAACAAACAGCGCATAAAAGAAATGATATCAAAAATACCCAAAGTCAGGGAGTGGCCTGAAAACAGAAAGTGCACCACAATGCAAACAAAAGCAGGAAGTAAAGAGAGTACAATTACTCTCACAGTGGGGAAGGAAGTACTCAGATCTAAGTAAAAGTATTTAAGTATTAGCATCAAAATATACTTAGAGTAGGAAAGTAAAAGTAAAAAATAATATATATATAACAGTGTTGTATAAATGACCCTAAACTCATACTTGAGTAAAAGTAAACATATCCTGTTAAAATATTACTTAAAGTAAAAGTAAAAGTCACCCAGATGAATAGTACTTGAGTAAAAGTCTTAAAGTATCTGATCTTAAATGTACTTAAGTATAAAAAGTACTTGTCTGGCAATAAATGTACTGAAGTATTTAAGTAAATGAATTAAAAATGCACTGCTTTGGCTCTGATGCAGCGCTGCAGCCGCAAAGTAACTAGTAACTGAAGTAATCAAATAAATGTAGTGGAGTAAAAAGTACAATGTTTGTGGAAGTGGAAGTATAAAGTAGCAGAAGTTAAGTAGAAGTACCTCAAACTTGTATTGAAGTACAGTAGTTGAGCAAAAGTACTTAGTTACATTCCATCACTAATAAATAATGGATAATAATGACTGTATGATGATGAATGTAACTGAGTAAAAGATACGACTGACTCCGAGATGTAATGGAGCAGCGGTATTTAGACAATGGGTAAAAAGGATCTCAAACTTGTACTCGAGTAGATATACTCAGTTACTTTCCACCAACTCTTTTATTTTATGTATTAATGATGTCAGTACTTGTAATCATGAGTAGAAAATGTAGAAAACTTGGCACAGTGTGCGTGTGATGTGTGATTTCACCACCTGGTGGCGCCAAAGTGACACATAATATAAAACACTGATACATAATGTCTTTACTGCCACTACACGAGCTCTGACTGCCCTCTGCTGGTCTACACCTTCGACTACACCTGCCTGCTGTGAGAAAATGACCTCTCACATGCAGACATGAGAAGATTTTAATGAAAGGAGACATGTTGATATCGTCTAAAATATTCACCGGTCTGTGTATTGTACATGCAGCTGTGTTCACCTGACATCTGGTTGCATGTTTTGTACATAAGTGTCTCTAAAACACAGAATTTGGTGGATTGAAGACATTTTTTACGCTTCTTTCTGTTTCTAAACTGTGATTTTCTGTGATTTCTTAGGCTACGTGTTGTGACAATGTTTTTACCTCATATTCACCTTTAAAAGGAACAGTTCACCCAAACAAGTAAGTATCTTCTCACCCTCATGCTGATGGAAAGTCAGGTGAAGTTTCCCCAAAACATTTCTGGAGCCTCACAGCAAAACAGCGCTGATATAGGACTATAAAAAACCCTTGATGCGTCTCCATTGACTTCAGTTGTTTAGGAGAATGCTGAATTTTTGGGTGAACTGTTCCTTTAACCTTTGTAACCACAACAAGCTGCATTAACGCAGAGTAACCAGAGAGTCGTCTTGTTGATTAGAATCATACATACACATCAGTTTATTCATTTTCCACATTAAATAAGGATTGTTACTTCGAATGTGTTATTGTACACTGAAAATCAGCAGTGGAAAACCAACGACAAATAAAAATCTACATGGTTTACACGGAGATAAAAATGAATATACAACAAATACAATAATCATCGACGGGATAATAATCCTACAGTTTAGGAGCATTGTGCCTATACACGATGTTTCCCCCACACCACGGTGGGTCTGAACGCATCGAGAGCCGCATGCTTCTGGGCGGGAATGTCTTAAAAAGAGCTGCTGTGAAACACGAAGGCACGCAGTCAAGGTGCTTTTTCTAATCCGGGTGGAAGCAGACGAGACAACGATTCCTGCACGACGGATTCAGTCGGGGGATAAGAGGTCGATTAAAATAACAAGGAAAACGTACAGTATATGCAGGAAAAATTAATACAGAGGATATTTGATAAATAACTTAACGACAGATCAGACGAATAAGAAAAGATACAAAAAAGTTGGCAATATACAGCTTGTAACAGAACACAGAAGGAAATAAAAAGGTGTTACACGAGGAAATGTCAACAGGAGTGACATGTTTTCTCACGCTGAGTCAGTACTTTCTCTTTAGTAGCTTTAACCGTGATCTCATTTTTTAAAGGGGGATATGTTAGACAATGTTGAAACATGTCCTCTCAATTAGGAGGAGACACCTCTGGGGTCCTTTTCTAATCGAGAAAGTGAGTTTTGTTCTTTTGTTTCTATCGATAAACACAATATGATGTTTTGTTGTCAAGACAAACCGAGAAAATGACGAGATCTGGGCTGCAAATTAACAAGAATCTGGATTTCTGTTCTGGTACAAACACAGCCGTAAAGCAGAACTTCACTTGGTAAATTTTTCTACCCCATGCTTCTTCTTCTTCTTCACCACCCCGTCCCTTCAGTGCACCAGCTCCAGCTGGCTGGTGGAGAAAGGCAGGACGCCGCTGACGTAGTAGGCGATGCCCAGCGAGAGGAGGGCGATGACGACGAGCAGCAGCAGGACCCTCCAGAAGCCCAGGTCCTCCACGAACTCCTGCCAGGTGGTCCTGAAGCTGGAGAGGACGCCCTCGCTGCTCTGCAGGTTGGGGTTGAGTAAAGAGTGGCTCTCCATGGCGCTGAGGGAGACGGACAGAGGACAGAAACTGTTAACATCTCTGCAGGGATGGAAACATTTGGAGTGAGGTAACTCAAAAGACGATTCGACCCGCTTTGTACGCCTCCACCCGTCCACCACCACTGAAGCTTCTGTCCCTCCACACGTTTACCTCTCACTGTCGGCCATCTGCATGGTCTCCAGTTTGGAGTGTGGTCCTCTGTTGAAGCCCTTCACCTCCTGCTCCTCCAGTCCTTCCAGCAGACGGATGGCGTCCTTGTTGACGCCGCGTCTCTTCGCCAGCACCAGAGGGGTCGAGCCGTTGTGGTTACTGTTAAATAGGACGACCAGCAGACTCAGTATTGTTATATTTCCGATTTCCATTCACATTTTACTTTTAAAAGATAAGAATGAAGTGAAAAATGAAAGTCCAAACACAGGAGATTCAATATTGACTGAATGGAAGGTAAAAGCATCAGAAACACAAGTATTCATTCATCTTCATCCCTTAAATCATTACATTTCTTACCAGATATCGATCTTCAGCCCGTTGGACACCAGGAACTGTATAGTATCCACATGTCCACACAGATGCAGCGCCGTGTTTCCTTGATAGTCCGTCGCCAACAGATCGGCCCCGAACTTGTGCAGGAGGCGGCAGATGTCCACGTTCCCCCGGGCGGCGGCTAGGTGCAGGCCGGTGCGGCCGCGGTTGTCGCGGATGTTGGGGTCGCATCCCGTCTCGAGGAGCCTCTTGGCGAACGGCAGGTCTCCATCAATGCAGGCCTGCAGCAGAGGCACGTTGGTCTGCGACGAGTCGTTGATGAAGACATAGGACATGTCCGAGTGGGTATCAGAAAATTCCAGCGTACCTGAATTCAGGATCGGAGAAGGAAAACTTTACTCAGTATAGTGATGATGATAATAGTGTTTTTTTAAAGAATAAAGTCAAAATTCTCCGATTCCAGCTTCTTAAATGTGGATATTTTCTGGTTACTTCACTCCTCTATGACAATAAGATGAATATCTTTGGACTGTGGACAAAAATATGAATCTGTTATCCATTACAAAACTTTGGCATCGTTAAACTTTTCTTATCCGACCACAACATGAGAGCAACTGCCTGGTCATAAACATGGAAGTTTATGATTTCACAAGAATGATCCGCTTTCAACTTTCTGTTTCTCAGGTTCAGACTCAGGATTACAACCTTATATTGGACACAGCGATGTCGGGTCAAGTTTTATTATAACCTCCTGGGGGATTTCACACAAGCCCTTTTTTTATGACATGGTGATCACAGCGTTATGATACACCACGTTGACCCCTCAGATCAGTGTTAAAGAAGGATTTACAACGTTTCTAGGAAAGATTGTTGCTTCCAAGATAACAAATTGACTCTCTGGTTGTCAGTCTGTGAGTCTTAATCACATGTTGGCCTCTAAAACAGGACATTCAGTAATCCTTCCTCTTCCACACTTGTAATATCAGATTCCTCTGCGCATTTTGTTGCATTTATTTAGTGTGTACATGCCAATAAATACTGAATATGGCAATCCACTTCTTACACTTTTACATGAACTATTTAAATATATTAGATCCCGAAAATGACTGTCATCTGAACATATATCATGTTTATAAACATGTAAACGTCTAAAACGTGCAAGCAACACCACAAACCGTCTTTTAATATCACTTGTAAGCAATGTTAGTTTAGCTAACGTTGTATATTTGTGTTGCAAATAGCTAACGTAGCTTGGTGCGGCTAACTGTAGCATCAACTGGCTTGCAATTATAAAGACATTAAATCACAAGTGTCATTTATGGATTCATTCATTGCTGTTTGCGACAACACAACATATTGCAGCCGAATAAAAAAACGTTAGCCGATGGTGCTAGCTACGGAGCTAGCGCAGCTAAAGATAGCTCGCAAGCTATCGTTTTTACACACATCTGAGTGAGAGCGATGTCAGATTTAACAATGTGGAAACGTGCACACGAGATAAACTCGTGATTCAGCTGATTTTCAGGCCGTCAGTTGCAGGACTCACCTGTTAATAAGTCCCAAACCAGAAGAAAAAATAAAGTTCGCTTTTCCTTCGAGCTAACGGAGCTAGCGGTGTTGTTGTGATGCTGGGCTTCTTCTTCTTCGTTGCTTTTTGTGTGGCTGTGTTGCAATACCAGCTGTCAGGTGCATACCGCCACCTGCTGCACGGAGTGTGTAGAGCAAGACACAGTTTATATTATTAAATAAAATAACATTTACTGTCCTGAATGTGTCCCAACTAATTTGATAAACATCAGTTCATTATATAATTTATTGTGTATTAATGTAATTTATACTTTCTACACAAAATAATGTTTTATATTGCATTTTAACTGCTGCTACACAGATGATGATATATTAAATGTACTTAAAGGGACAATATGTAAGAATTTCAGTTGACATTTTTATGAATTTATTTTATTTTTTTGACATTATGACGTCTCTGTGTTGTGTTACAGAGATCTACCGAAGTTAGCATGCTAGCAGGCTGTCCCAGTCCAACGCTCCTACCCCTTGTTCCCGAGCCCCCAGTCCGGACACTAGCTGCACAGCTAACTGAGCTAACAAGCTAATGGCAGCCACAGTTAGCAGCATTTAGCAGTTACTTCAGGCCCCCCGGGAGGAGCGCCAGGCTTTGTGGGGCATTTTTTTGAGCGTCACAACCTGAAATGACTCGTTTCACTGTCAAGTTAGCCGGGCGCTAAACCGGAAGTCAGCCGGCCCGGTCGGCGCTCTTTGGGCCGCACAACACGGAAGATCTGTGTATTTTTATTGAGCCATTTTGGATTCATTCGCCACTGAGCAGCTTTCATCGGAATGAACAGGGCCTCCGTCTCCATGGCTGAGTCCAGATATAACTATATGTCCCTGGCTGCACGGCTAACTGAGCTAACTAGCTAATGGCAGCTACAGTTAGCAGCATTTAGCTTCATGATATTAATGTTTTTTCTTAACCTTCACACCGACTAAAGCGAAACAAACCACACGTGATATTCTCAGTTAGTTTAGAGACTTTATTTCAAAGTGTGTGAGCACAGAAATACACATTACAGTAACAGACATGTTATAACCATTTCTTGTTATGGATCCTCTTTGAGGAAAACTGCATTTCTTCTGTCACTCCAGGCACTTACAGCATGTTGCTGCGTCAACATCCTCGGTTTGGAAACGTTGGGGGTGAAAGACCGAACAGACAGTAAAAACAGTTGTTGCGTCTGTTAAATCATCAGTGTTTAATATATTTTCCATATAAAAACAATAATCCTAAAAAGCATTTTTTTTCCATAATATTTAATGTACACATATTTATCTTCCCATTCCCTCCCATCTCAGTACATAAAACCAGGGGATAGTATCATGACTTAGGTAAAATAATTACAATCTAGATTACAAAACAACAAAGGCTGGCAAAAAAAACAAAAGAAGAAGAGGAGAATAAAAATAAAAAACAAAAAGAAGTAACATGTGACATAGTAATAAAATCAGGGCTACCAGCAGAGAGACAGAGCTATGTGCTGACACAGTGGTCATAGTGGTTACACGTCACCCAGTGGAGCTTCACTGTCCGAGGACAATGTAACAGGAGAAGAGCAAACCAGAGTCAATGTAAAAAACGGTTAATTTTGGTTGTGCATGTTTTTTAACCTGCAAACCAAACCCAATGTAAAAAACTACAAATTCTGATCCTATGTTTTCTTTACTTGTTATTGCAACTCATTCAATACTTTTTAATTTACATTGTGAACCAAAGTCAATGCAAAAAAGACTAATTCTGACCTGTCTTAACATACTACTGCAACACGGTCGAGACTTTAAATTTACATTGCAAACCAAACTCAATGCAAAAAACTACCAATTCTGATCTTAGATGTCTTTGCGTACCAAAATAAGTCAGTCGAGACTTAATTTTCATTGCACGCCAAACTCAATGTAAAAAATGCTCAATTCTGATCCTATGTTTCTTTTGCTTATTATTGCAGCTCGTTCAAGACTTTAATTTACATTGCAAACCAAAGTCAATGCAAAAAATGACTAATTCTGACCTGTCCCAACATACTACTGCAATATGGTCGAGACTTTAAATTTACATTGCAAACCAAACTCAATGCAAAAAACTACCAATTCTGATCCTGTTTCTTTGCTTATTATTGCAGCTCGTTCAAGACTTTTAATTTACATTGCACACCAAACTCAATGTAAAAAATGATAAATTCTGATATCGCATGCCTTTATATGCTACCACAGTATTTATCAGTCACAAAAATGGCTGCAAAATCTACATTTACAGGCAGAAAACGTCTTCCTCAGTCGTATCCAAGGACAGAGAAATGACACATAGACTGGAAGAAAAATGAAAAACAAAATAAAGAGCGAACAGCATTATAGACTTTTGCTCTAACATACTTTGCTGGGAAAATACAGTAAGCACTATGTACAGCAATAATAAACAATCTATCAGAGAGTGTGTGTGTGTGGTTTCCTGTTTTACTGTGATTTCATAAAAAAACACTACTTTGGTCACAACATAAAGAGAGAAAGGTGTGAAGGTGAAAACATGCCCTGTGATTTGACTTGTTTGTTGGTTCTGACCCATTTGAGTTCACATCAGTGCAATATATATATGAATGGGTGGCCTCATTCAAGTCATTCCTACAGCTGACTGTGGCAGAGGTTCTGTTTATCAGAGGAAAAGTGCTGGTGAGCCGTTTTATTGCATGCAGTTTATTAAGAACATGTTTTTAAAATGTTGCCTTTTCAAGTCAAACGTCAGGGTGAAGTAGCACCGTGGAGTCACACTGTGAAATATACAGAGGAAAGCTGAAACACCGCGCTGGTCGTTTCGCATGTTTTTGTATAATAACTACAAATTATGAAAAGATTATTACAGTTGTGGACACATTTCCTATTAAAATAACATTTGTAAGCTATGAAAAACAACTGATAGAGGTTTGTAATCTGCTTGATATAACAAAAATCTACTAAAGCGAACCTTTAATTGTCTTTTTTTGGAAGAGATTTGATATCTGACACCTGAAAACATTATTTTCTGTTGTGAGAAACTGAGATCCAGAAGTCAAATAATATGGAAATTATGAAACAGATGTCGAAAAATCTGGTTCTGTTGGTCCAGAATCTGATTTTACATGTCTTTTAACAACTCTGTCGAGAGTTTTAATCTACATTGTCAACCAAACTCAATGTAAAAAATGATAGATTCTCATGTAAAATGTATTTTCCTATTACTGCAACTCAATCATAACGTTTACGTTGATTACAAACCAAACTCCATGTGAAAATGATGAATTCTGATCTTTCTTTGCATGTTAGTGCAGCTCAGTCGAGACTTTTAGTGAAAGTTAAAAAATAAGAAACTATAAATTTGGATTTTGCATGTCTTTGTGTGCTACAGAGAGTCGTTTGAGACGTTGCAAACCAAACTCAATGCAAAAAATGACCAATTTTCGGTAAAGAATCTCTCTGTAAGCTCTGTATCTGACACCTGAACATTTTATTTCCTATGTTGTTTGAAAAATCTGTTTCTTTTCTGCCTTTAAAAAGTTGCTGTTGGTCCAGAATCTGATTGAAAGCAACAAACTATAAATCAGCTTTCAAAAAAGTTGCACTGGCCGGTGATTTTTACACCTCAGATGCCTTTAGATTGCATTTCCTTAAATGCAACAACAATAATGCAACTTATACTTCACCTGGAGCAAAGTATCAACCCTCAGCTATCTGATTTCAGTCCTGTAATGACACGCTTGATAACCGATGAAGGAATTCCTGAAAAAAATGCGAAACCACCAGTTTGTTTTCAGTAATCTGTAACATACCTGCAGTTAAAGTGGTGTCAGCTGGTCGTAAATACAAAATAAGCAAAGTTTTATGGCGGCTGTTGCGCTAAAAATGTGTGTTTGAACCGGAGTCGTCTACTTCAGATCGATCAGCTCAGAAACGAATGTTGAGATTCATAGCTGTGTTTGACTCTTCCCGCCTGAGCCGACTCATCTGAAGCGGACGTCCGGCCCCGCTGCTGCGTGTTAGCGGTGCAGTGCTATCCAAAAAAAAAGAGGGGGTGGCACTCTCCGAGGTAGCCGAGAATGATTCTCGCCAATAAAACGGTAACGAGAAAAAACAAGACACAAAAAAATAAAACACAGAGAACATAAACAATAGCACCATTGTCAGTGATAATCTAGAGGAGAGCCGTCACACTGGAGCCCTCCTCGTTCCTCCTCCCCTCCAATACAAACAAACCATTCATTCCTAAAGCGGATCAAAAACTCTAAAAACGATGTTGTTTCGACTCGATCCTGAAACCACCAGTCATTTTCAGTCAGTCACGTGTTCTTGTTCAATAGATTTCTTTATAGATCATCTCATCCTCCATCACCTCTTTATCTTTTTTTTCCTCTGAGGCGTTCTCGTCACCTCCTCCTCCCTCCGTTTCACCTCCTCCTACAAGAGCTTGCTGCAGACTTGGCAGCGGCTGACTCTGGAGCGCTCCTGGCCTCCCTTCAGGGTCTCCTGCCCGGGCAGGTAGACGAACTCCTGTCTGGGATCCACGGTGGTGAGCCAGAAGCTGTACTTGTTGGCGAAGTAGTGGCAGGTGCCTTTGGCCCCGTTGCACTCGATGAACGGCGTCGCGCGGAAATCCTCCAGGCAGGAGCCCGGAGACACCAGGGACTGACCGCCGCCCTCGGCGCCGGCCGCCGTGTGCTGCAGAGGAGATTCACAAGAGTTTAGTCTCGGTTTTGTGAAATACTTTATTTGTTTATTTTTGTTATTTATGCTTTTTTTTATGTCCATTTATTTTATTTGTGTGCTTTTTTTAAATTGAATTTTATTTCATGAATTTGTTCTTGTCTCATGATTTTTGCCAGATTTAATTTATTTGTTTGCACATGTGTTTGTTTATGAAACAAAGCCGATGTTGGACGAGGAGTCGGGGGGTTTATTGTGTTTATCCAACTGTATCGGGGTGTTTTTGCACTCTATATAACTTTAAATAACAATAACAAACGAAAACAAAGGATTTATCTCCTCGGTTGTGATTATTTTAATTTGCTGAGTGAATTATCAAATAAAGGACATTTTATTTTGTAAAGACAATCATTCTTTGACCTGTTGAGATGTGAGAAAACACAACTTTGTATTGTATTTGCGGGCCTGAATATCAGAACCTTCGAGCCTTCAGTTTACCATGAGGAAGGAGTATCCTATCCAGAGACTCCTCCAGCCGGGAGGACAGGTCGGGATGGACAAGTCCTGGCTGTGGACCGCCACGGCCTGGGACGGCGCCTCACACACAGAACACCTGAAGAGAAACACCTGAAATGAATACATGGACGCGTTTGATCGAACCCTTCGCCGAAGCTAAAGCGGCGTACGGTACCTGCTGATGTACGGCTGTATCTGCCCCTCGGCCACGGGCATCATGGGTATGGACGCGGTCGTGGAGAGCCAGTAGGATTTGTCGTTGCGGCTGGCGTAGTAGCAGACCTCGTTGGGGGAGCAGTAGAGGAAGGGGATGGTACTGAAGCGGGGGAGGCAGGACCCGGGCTGACCTGGAGACGAAGAGAGGAGATAGAGGAGGTGTTACACCGACGAATAAAGGACTGTAACAGCATTGTTATTAAAGTGTCTCCGTACCGAGGTCCTGGTTGTGAGCCTTCTCCTGTCCCTCCACGTACAGCAGACTGTATCCGTCCCACAGCTTGGCCATGCCCTGAGGACACATGGGGACCTGGGAGTCCTGGCTGTGCTTCACCAGAGTGTAGCCGATGCTGTAACTGCGACCGACGGATCCGGGAGTGCCGGGACGACCGGCTTTACCGGGGAGACCTGAGGGAGGAGGACGGAAAAACAAGAGGAAAGAGAAAGTTTGACAGCTGCTGTTAGTGTTGAACTGTCACATGATAATAGTTTGTTTTTATTTATTTGTTTAGAGTTAGCGATAAGAACTACAGATGAAACACAGGGTTCCTTCACCTTATACATCGCCAATTTCAAGCACTTTTCAAGGTGCTTTTTCAAGTTTTTCCAGCAACTTACATCTGTGGTAAATAACATTTATATTTACAGATGTATACTCAAAATTACTATTTCACTTTAACACTTGAAATCAGATGTTATTGTGCTGTAAACAACCAATTATGTTTCATGACATCATTCCACAGAAGGGTGAAAAACAAGAAAGTTTCATGTTTCATGTGGCATTTTTCAAACCTTGAGAGTATCACATTAATTTAAAGGGTTTATGAGGATTTCCAGCACCCGTACGAACCCTGAAAATAAGTCTGTCTACGTCCAGATGATATGGCATAAATAATAAATGGCTTCAGAGACAAAGTGCTTGGAGATAAGCTTCATCTCTCACAGACAGACGGATGGATACTGACCTTGTTCTCCAGTGGGTCCAGGGAAACCAGGAGGTCCACCATCACCGATTGCTCCGGGCAGACCAGCAGATCCAGTCCTGCCAAGTTTACCTGTGGGACCGGGACGACCCTTGGGACCTGCAGCAGGATTTATCTACATATTATGTATGTTCATATCCAGGCGTGTGTGATTTTGTGTCTCTGTTTGCCGACGATGTGATGGTTTACTTTTTAATTGTTGCTGTTCTCATATCTGTCTGGCGAATAGAAAGCTACAGGCAGAAGCTAGGTAGCTTAGCTTAGCATAAAGACTGAAAACAGGAGGAAACTGCTAGCCTGGCTCCATCCAGAAGGTAATAAAATCTAACAGCGCCTCTTTAATTAACTCGTTAAGATGTTGTGCCTCGTTCAGGAGCCAGGTTAGCCTTTTCTTCCTGTTTTGACATGCTAAGCTAACTGTCTTCTGGCCCTAGCCTCATATTCAATAAATGGATATGAGAGTGGAAATCATTTTCTCATCTAGCTCTTGAGAAAAATGCAAAATAACATGAAGTAGTAGAGTATGAGAAAATGACACATCTTGACTGTTTCACTCCTCACCTGGACGTCCGGGCAGTCCAGGCTGACCGGGCTCTCCGGAGAAACCGGGGCCTCCGCTCTCACCAGGATAGCCTGCGTCTCCGTACTGTCGCGGCAACGGTGGACGTGTGTAAGGCAGCACGGTCCCAGGGTAACCCTTAAGACCCTGAGGCCCTGGAGAGGACGGGATGGAGAAGATACAGGATGAGTTGTGAGCCGAACAAAGAGGAGAATATTGGTGGGAGAGTAAACTGTGAAGTCCTCCTACCTGGAGATCCCTTCTGTCCTTTGACTCCATAGTAACCAGAGTCACCGGGGAAACCCTTGAGACCGGGACCTCCGCTGTAGCCGGTCTCACCTCGTTCGCCTGAAAAGCAGAGATACATCGTTTTACTTCATCAGTTTATCTTTCAGGAGAAACACAGAAATGTTAAAGTGTCATATTTTGGACTAAAGCCAGAACAGAGATCCACTCCACCTTTGAAACCAGGACTGCCGGGGAGACCGAGGCCTCCGGGGCCTCCCGATTCTCCTTTTCTGCCAGGGGAGCCGGGGAAGCCCGGGAGCCCAGGGTCACCTCTGTCCCCCTGGGCTGTGCCTGGACCAGGTGGCCCGGGAGGACCTGGACGACCTTGAAAACCTGGAGGAGAGAGGAGGAGAGGTTAGAGGAGGTTAGAGGAGAGGAGAGGAACTTTGAGTTGAGAAAAGGAAAATAAGAAATGAAAGGTAAGATAATTGTTTTGAAAAAAGTATTTACCATACTCTCCATCCAGTCCAGGCAAGCCAGGGTCTCCTAGTGGTCCAGGAATATCTGACCCCACAGTGGGACCTGGAGGTCCGGGCCGACCGGGGAAGCCTGGGAGTCCAGGAGCACCTGACACAAACACAAAAACCAGCCGTCAGTTTCATTACATTCAATCAGCATTCCTACTTCCCTTGAAGTCTGCCTCACCTGAATCTCCTCTCTCTCCCTTTGCTCCGGGGTATCCTGGACCTCCTGGGTAGGAGACGCCTCGCTCTCCCTTCTGCCCTGGAATACCAGGGGCACCTGGGCGACCTCCGATGTTCACACCTGGATACAGACACAACAAAACCTTCAACATCTTCAACACCTGTCGCTGCAGCTTCTTATACTTTGACTTTAGTTACTTACAGAAGCATAAAAACAAGTTAACAATAACAAAAAAACACATCATGAGTCTCGGGTGTGTGTGATGAAGTCCTTGCCTGGGGTTCCAGAAAGACCTTTAGGTCCACCGAGGCCATTAAGTCCGTCCAAACCAGGGGATCCAGACAAGCCTGCAAAAACACAACACAGTAAGCGTCTTCCTGTTGAGTTCTGTGGTCTCATTTATAAACACAAATCTCTCTCTCTCTCCTACCTTTGGCTCCAGGACCTCCAGGACCTCCAGGACCTCCAGGAGACCCGTCTGCTCCTCTTCTTCCAGGGTAGCCAGACTGTCCCTTCGGCCCGGGGAAACCGGGAGAGCCTGCAGAGGTAAATGTGTTACTATCTGACCGTGGCTTCCTCTGAATGTGAGAGCAGGTCATGTGAGGTCTCTCTCACCCATTATTCCAGGACGACCTCCTTCACCAGGAGCTCCCTTCGCTCCGGGGTAACCTGGACCTCCCGGAAAGCCGTTGTCACCGGGGGCACCATCATTGCTGCGACCACCTGAGGAGGAGATAAACACCTGGTGAATCATGGGTTTTAACCTTCTACTCAGAGCTGCGGCGGGTCATTCAAGAGGAAACACAGTTTCTTCTTTTACCAAAATCAAACACGGTGAGTTTTACCTGGGTAGCCTGACTCTCCTGGTTGTCCTTTAGCTCCTGGAGCTCCAGGATAACCGAATGTATCTCCGGGTTGACCTGAGGAACAAAACATGTTAGTCAAAGAATGGATTTATGTTTTAAATCATTCATAAATAGATAAACCCTGAATGTTTACGCTCACCTTTACCACCAGGACGACCGTACTCTCCAGGGTTTCCAGGTAAACCAGGTCCGCCATCATCACCCTGAAAGACGCCATCAGAACTTGAATCTCACTGGCTGAACTTGCCGCACGTTTCTGATTTTTAAGTGTATGTGTGTTTTCTTACCCTCGGTCCAGACCTGCCGGGGAATCCCACGATTCCAGGTTCTCCCTTCGGTCCGGGGTAGCCCGGACCTCCCGCTCGCCCTGGGAACCCAGGATCTCCCCGCTGTCCTTTACTCTGCTCGGCGAAACCAGGAAGTCCGGGGAGACCCTGACGACCGGGCAGGCCTGGAAGACCTTTGTCACCTGAAACGAATCATCAGAAAATGTCAGATTTGTAACTTGTGTCTCAGCTGTCCATCTTAAAAAACACAGGAGGCCTTGTTACCTCTGGGTCCGGGGAAACCAGGAAGGCCGCTGGTTCCGGGGGTTCCAGGTTCTCCTCGCTCAACATACTCTGCTCTCTGAGGGGGAGAGGGAGGGCCGGGGGGTCCGGGGTATCCTCTGTCACCTGCAGAGGGAAGAAATGTGACTCACGCGCTCGACTCAAGCTGTAAATCTGAACCGATTCTGAACTGCTGCGATCGCTCTACCTTTCAGTCCAGGGTATCCGGGACCGCCGGGGAGTCCGTTTCTACCGGGCCCTCCCGCATCTCCTTTCCTTCCAGGGAACCCTGGGTTTCCAGGGCGACCTGGTAGTCCAGGGAAGCCCATCAGTCCTGGGAAACCGATCTCACCTGTGGATGAACACAAGAAAATCACGTCTCTGTAAGAAGAAGAAGATGAACTGTGACAGGAAGCAGCAGCTCCAGCCTACCCTTCCGTCCTGGTATTCCCGGGATTCCCTCTCTAGTTCCCGGTCCGGGAGGTCCAGGGGGTCCCCTTGGGCCTGGTGTTCCAGAGAAGCCAGGCTGTCCTGGGGTTCCCTTCATTCCAGCGGGCCCTGGGAAACCTGGGTCTCCTCTGTCTCCCTTGCGTCCAGGGAAACCTGGAGGTGGATGGATGATGACGGGAGAGCGATCTTTAGCCAGACGCTAATAATCTGTATTTTACGTTACGTTATGTTTACCTTCTCTGAAAGCCAATAAATATAAACTTACCTTTAATCTTATTATAAATCAACTTACCTCCAACACAAATACAAAATCAATTCATGAATTATTTCTAGTCTGAACACACAGTTTGGCAAAAACGCAACAAAATTTGACAACAATGTAAAAACACAACTTACATTGTTTTGGCTGCAATTGCACTTTGATTCAGTAAAGACGAAAATGATTTCAGACAGATTTAAAGTTTACAAACGTTTGCTGGATCAAATCTGCGATCGTTTTAAATATAAAGTGCAATTCCAGACTGAATCAGCGAGATTCAACAACCATCTGAAGGTTGTTGTTCGTCCTACGAGGAGCACGCTAACTGCTACTGTTCACGTTCTTAAAAGCAGAACTCATTTTCAACACATCCACGCAGATAAACTGGACGTATCAGCCCAACTTGTCATTAATCTGGTATTAATTAAACGCAGGGGATGAGTTGAAAACGTCCTTTTTAAGAGCGTATAAAAAGCCTCTATGGTTAAACAGCATTGAGCCGTCACACAAGCCTTCTGCAATTAAAAGAAATAAACATACATCCAGTAAAGATTAGACTTCGAGGTGTGATTGAAGGTGTTAGTGCTGGCTGCAAAAAAAAAAACAAACAGTCAGGAGACATTGTTCTCTCGATAGAGCTTCGTGTTTCTGAATCGCTCACAGATAAAAATGTCCATCTGAAGCCATCGTTCTGAGTTTGTGTTCGTTTAATCAGCGCGACTGAGTCCTTCAGTCTGGAGGTGATGCGTTCACTGCCATCACAAGTCGAAACAATCCAAGAACAAAAATCTGTTTATTTTCCAGAAATATCAAGAATGTCTTTTATATTGTCGTGTGTTTATGGAGCTGAACTCTCAGAGTATTTTAAAAAAGTATTCATCCAACTATTGAAAATGTGAATCTACATTTCCATTAAAAACTGGGAGGAGGCTGGTGAGAGACGATCAAAGGAACCATCAAGAAACAAAGACAAGATAACTTAGTCTTATTTTGAAACCATTCGAAACTATTTGCTAGCATGAATTAAAGGTGTAGTTTGTAAAATGTGGCCACAGGGGGGCAGCAGATCACCAGACGTACTGACAACTGCTGCTTTTTGCTGGCTGTCCTTGGCTGTAAGCTAGCTATCATTAGCTAATTAGCTCAACTGGGCTAAGCAGCCTCATAGCTGTTGTTTCTTCACATCCTGTTGATAATATAAGTTCATTTAAATATATTTTTTTCCTTTAGCTCTTTCTTCAATGATTCCCAAAGTGTGAGCCGTGCATGTGGGCATCGAGAGGTTTGTAACTAAGTTTAAAAAATTGCAATAAGGGAGATAAATGACGAAGTTTAGACCCACGTTCACATGGAATATTTTCTGTTTAGGATATAAAACTAGTCTAAACTAAGTCTTGTATGTTGATAAGAGTTGTGGATAAAAGTTTGTGTGGCGCCTCAGAAGATTTTCTGATTTCAAATCGGGCCGCGTTGCCTCTTAAGTTCGGGAATGGCTGCCTTAGAATAAAACAAAAACCAAGAGGTTTTACTGTAAACAGAAGAAAAAGACTGTGACACCTCCCCGACTGAAAATGAACTGATGGGTGGAGATGGACATTTGTTTATCTGGCGTTCAGATGAGAAAAGTAGAGCAGGCGAAACACTGCAGTTAAAGGTCTAATGCATGAAGAGCAGGAGGATGGAGGGATGGAAGCAATGGATGGAGGGATGGAGGGATGGATGAGGGGGAGAGAGTGTCTCACCTTGGCAGCCTACAGCGAATGACCCAACACCAAGAGAAAGGATGGAGGGATGAGAGGATGGATGGAGAGAATGGTGGTGGTGGTGTGTAGGAAGGAGGGAGGAAAAACAAGAAAAGGAAGGAAACACGGGACAAAGAGGAATATAAAAACAGGAGAAGAAGACAAATTGTTGTGGGTGATGCAGAGTTTAAATAAACAACGAGAAACAAAAACTGTGGCGTCTGATTCATAGATGAAGGACTGTGGAAGAGATACAGTGAGAGGAGGGAGGGAAGGAACCAACACTGGTCCAAACGTGAAGGAACGAGAAGAGAGAAGATCAAACTAGATAATATATTTTGTTCTTTTACTATAAATCGAGCTACAGATACACAACATGAGGTCTAAAATGCTGGTTGACTGGTTGGAAACAGGATCCTTCTCCTCACCTGGTGATCCGCTCAGCCCTCGATTGCCAGGAGATCCAGGTCGGCCGGGGATGCCACCGGTGGGTTCGCCTGGAGGTCCGGCAGCGCCGGGAATACCGGGAAGTCCGTCGACTCCACGCTCTCCCTTCAGTCCAGGAACACCGTAACGTCCGTCAGCACCTGACAGAGGAAGATAGCGTAAGCATAAAAACTCGTCCCATCAGCTGCTGATGGAAACGAAGCGAATGTGAGTCTCTCTGTCTCAGAACCCACCAGATAATCCAGGTCCTCCCGGTGTCCCGGGCTGGCCCTTGTCTCCAGGGCCTCCAGGTAAACCGTCCCGCCCTGGGGCTCCAGGTGTGGCTCCCAGTACCTCTCCAGGCTGACCCTTGGCTCCAGGACGCCCTGGAACACCATCCTTTCCCCTGGCTCCGTCATAACCCTGTGCTGGACCACCTGGAAGTCCAGGGTCTCCTCTGGGTCCAGGGAAACCTGCGCGGAGAAAGACGGTGATGACGTCACGGTCAGCTTCTGATTAATGTCCAGCTGCAGAGAGAGGTCCTAGACTAATAGTCCCATGGTCCAGAAACAGGCCACCGTGCAGGTTTACCTTGTGGTCCAGGCTGGCCTCCGAAACCGGGGTCACCTCTCTCTCCTTTGGGTCCGTCAAACCCTGGACGTCCAGAGCCTCCTGGGAAACCTGGCTGACCTTTAGGACCTGACGACAAAGTAGATTAGTTAGTTTGGTCTAAAAAGCTCAAGACGACGTCCAAATATTTCTTTTTTGGTCGACAACCCAAAGATTTCTCAGTTTGCTGTCACAGAGGAGGAAAGACACCAGAAAATATTCACATTCAAGAAGCTGAAATCAGAGAAATTTTTCTCTTTTGAAAATGACTAAAACTGATTAATCGATTATCAAAAACCATTTGTTGATGCAGCTCCAGCATCAAAAATGTTCACCTTATTGTTTCCAGTGACGCACAATGAAATTAACCCATTGTCTTCTTGATTTTTAACATTTTATTCCTCCATATACCAACAAAAATGCTTCTCCTTCCATAAAAGAAACATAAAAAACAACAGCATTTGTCTTAACAACTGAAAAACCTTGGAGAGGTTGCATAAGAGAATTTTTAAAAGCTCCGGTGCACGAAAACAAAATCTAAATCTTATTTAAGCAGAAAAAAACATTGAAAGAAGAACGAAATATCTAAATATTGTGTAAAAAAACAAAAATCTGAGTTGTACCTGGTCGTCCGGGTACACCGGGCACACCGGGGTCTCCCTCCTCACCAGGTATGCTGCAAGGTAGCACTTGTCCTGGTAGCAGCAGTCACACACAGGTTAGCAATCACACTTTAAACACGTTATCAGACATTTACAGTGAAAGAAAAAGTGAACACTGGCTCATTTTCAGTTCTCTCACTCAGGCCTGGACCAAAATACGACTGCAAACATCCATTTATCTACGGTCCAAAAGGTGGAAAACATATTTTTGCTGTCCCGTTTGAATTAATCTTACCCGTCACATAGATCGAGAATATAAAAAACTAGTATTTGAGCCAGGTCTGAGTCAGTAAACAACAACAACAACAACAACACAGTGATGCTCTATCGAAGCCAGTTATTCTGAGCTACAAACACTAAAACACAGGCTTCATGTTTGATTGTCTGTCGCCTCCATTCACGCTTTCATTATGTTAATCTGAGTTTAATCATGTTGCAGGTTTGAATGTCGTTAGTAGCGAACTGATCCTGATGAATGAGGGGCAGCAATCAGAGGATGATGACGGTTATTAACTCAGTTATGTTGTTTCCTTCCCTCCCACATCCCTCACTGGTTAAAAAAGCGCTGAGCAGAAGGCAGGTGGGCTTGAAAAAAAACATGCGCCAGGTTTCAGCAGCTTTGATTGGAGGAAGAGGAGAGCGTCTGCTGCGAGATGATTGGACGGTTCAAACTGTCAATCATCGACTGACTCGGCCAGAGTGGAATCCCTGAGACGCAGGGATGGAGAGGCTTCCATCGGCTCCGTCGTGAACTGATGATTGACAGCGAGATAAACTTATAACGACTTGTCGTCTACCAGCTTTTTCTTTTCCTCGATCACCAGAGACTTTTTCTTCTGTGAGTGACGCTAACCACGTGTTCACGCTGCAAACGACTGCTGTAGTTCAAGCGTGAAAAAGACGATACATGTGAATCTTAACGGATCATTTTTTATCGTGTTTCTTCACTTGAAATAGTCCAAAAACAACTAACATCTCAGACACTGTCATAACTTTGTTGTCTCTTCTGCTGATTTGATTTTACTTTGCAAGTGCTGTTCAAGAACTTTGCCTTTAAAGTTTACAGGAACAAGAAGGTTTTTCACTCATAGCTGGCTAAATATCTTTTATTTTTTGGATTAAACGCACTAAAAAAACTGTTTTCTTACGCAGCTTCCAACTACGATTAAAACACTATTATCTGTCGAAGGAGTCGCACTAATACTTGTACAAAAATATGTATATATTGATTTTCTTTTACTTTTTCTTGCTCCCTTTTGGACAAACATGATGTCAGTTACTTTCAGGCACCCATCAGAACGTTTGTTGGCTTGTTTATTACTTAATGTCAGACATTTAATATCATAAAGAAATGCTTAAGATCTGAAACATCATCATTTTGCATGCAGGTTATTATTACTACAGCTTTGATTAATTGAATTTTTGACTTTCGAGTGTCCAGAAAATGACTTTTGTTCCTCTTAACGCTGCTTTATCCTTAAATTACCTTCATCTGAGCCTAAATCAGCCTAAAAGTTTGAGTGTTTTTTGAGCGTTTAACTTGTATTAATGATTCACCTAATAATATTTTACTTTTATACAGACACTCAAGTTTTTAGGGTTTTTTTTTGGTTTTTTTAATCACACTACTGTTCACTTACTAGCCAGAATGCAGTGACTTTTGCCAACCGAGTCGTTTGCATTGTGAACACATGAGAAGTCTCTAGCTTCACTTCCTGTCTTCCCTCGCCTCTAGTTTGTTATAACTTCCTGCTGTAATGTTTCCTCTTGCTTGAGGGATATTTTTATGAATCCACCAGTTGGCTGAAAAATAAATAAAGCTACAGCTAAACATCTGTTCCTCCCGTCCCGGGGCTCCTTCACTTTTTTCTTGGTGGATGAAAAAAGTTAGTTACCCACCCGTTCCCTCTCCGGCGTCATTAACCCCTCCACAGCTGTTTTCACCTGGACAGATACACATGCACAAGGACAGGTGAGAGAGGTGGAGGGATGGACGAGAGAGAGAGAGAGAGAGAGAGAGAGAGAGAGAGAGAGAGAGAGAGAGTGGGGGGGGTAAAAGATGGCAGCATACAAAGCCAGTCAGGGTCATTTGCATGCGCCAATAAAAGCAAATTAAATTTTCTCGTTTCATCAAACAGATATCAGCAAAATCAGCAATCAGGTTCCATTCAATTAATTCAAGGCTCATTCAAGTTAAAGCAAAAGCACATTAAAAAAATGTTCGCTTCAATGTCAAAGTGCTTAAAAAACAGGTTATTACGCAACATGAGGAGACAGAGAAGAGAGACGGTTTTGTTTTTTGTCGTCTCTCCTGCTTTTTTTTCTCTCTCGGCTCATGTGAGCGACAATAACCTTCGTATTAAAGAGCAAAAAATGCATCAGTTGTTTTAGCGTTTAGCGTCACGGTATGAGAGCACACATTCATACTGAGGATGAGAGGCCAGCTGCTGCTGCTGAGGAGGACCTTGTGTCATTTAGTCTCAGAGAAGAAGAACAAAGGAGGCAACTGGTGTCATCTAGTTAATCTACTTATGACCCAGTGAAGACGTCAAAGACGAGCAAGAAATCGTGGATCATGTTCCTGCAGAGAATTTAATTTCCTACATTTACACCTAAATCAGTCTAAAGATTTCACTGTTTAGTCCACTTAAAGATCCCATTTTGTATTTTGCTTTAATAAGTCGTTAAAAGATAGTTCAGGTATTTCTAGCGCACTAAAGATACTCTTATTCAACTCGACAGGAGGTTCTTAGAGGGCTACAGAGATACCACTTAATATTTTGCCCGCCGTATCCGATAATGTTCATGCTTTAATGTTCAAACCTCTATTCAGCCTCTGTCTGAACGTGCCTGTCTCTTTAACGCCCCTCTCCTAAAAAAATGCCCAGTCTGCTCTGATTGGTCAGTTCTCACAGGCCTGAGCAAGCCCCGCCCACATTGTTTTTCTCATCAGCTCTGCCAGTGTTTTTCCAATCTTGGCAACTGTATAGATGTGACATCACATCGTTACGGAAGTCCTGACGGCTCGTTTAACCTGTCGTAATAACCTGTTAGAAAAGCTAAAACTGTTGTTAGCCTTTTGGGCAAGCTAACACCGATATTAGCCTGTTGGAGAAGCTTGTTAGCCAGTTGGAAGAGCTATTGCTATGGTTAGCCTTTTAGAGAAGCTAACACTGTTGTTAAGCACCTTAGACACAATATGGGACCTTTAAAAGTACAACCACTTGGTTTTTTTTAACCACCAACCGATTCGTGAATGATAATCTCCACCAAAATAAATTCTTCTCACTTCCTCTGAGACTAAACGAGCACAGTAGCCTTTTGCGCGATCAGCATTAAAAAAAATCACATCATTGTGCGTCAATCAGTCAAACTAACAAAAGCAGTTTATGGATTATAGATTATTGGCTGCAGAAGAGGTGTATAAGCACATTAATGGAGACCATTAATCATGTAAGTTAACAGTTTGCTGCTGCAGCCGAGGCATGAAGGGCTGAAGGAAGCTGCAGAAAAAAATCTAACGAGAGCCGCGTCGTCCCCTCCGGGTCCTGGAGACTCGTCGAGGTGGATGGACCGGATGTCCCCGAGAAATGTCCTCAAAATGGTTTTAGGGTGTTAGGATGAGGTTGCTATGGTAACTAAAGTACGTGGAGGATGGGACTGATCGGATGATGGGATGGATGTGTGGTCAGGGGTTCATCCTGTGAGGAAAATACGACACGACATCCACACACACACACACACACACACACACACTTTCTTTCTCGCTTGTCAAACACACACGACATCCACACACACACACACACTTTCTCGCTTGTCAAACACACACACACGCACACACACACACACACACACACACACACACACACACACGCCATCACTTACCTCTTGGTCCGGGTAAACCTGGTTGCCCTGGCAGCCCAGATATTCCCGGGTCTCCAGGCTCTCCGCGAAAGCCGGGCGTTCCGACGTAGCCTCCGCCGGGCTCGCCAGGGCCGCCGGGACGACCCTTAGCTCCCGGGTAACCTGGGAAACCTTTCTCTCCCAACGTGCCGTAGCCAGCGTCGCCCTGGAGACGGAAAGGAAAGAAGAAAAGTTGCTTAATTTGAAAATAAAATCCTTTAAGATACGAGAATACTGTGTCTCTCAGCACTCACGGGGGGTCCAGGGGATCCGGGGAAGCCAGGCAGGCCGTCTCTGCCGGGTTTTCCAGTTTCACCTGTAGGTCCTCTGGGTCCAGTAGATCCGAGCTCTCCTTTCTCCCCCAAACCCAGGGTGGGGTAGTAAGACGCCCCCTTCTCTCCTTTGCGACCATAGAAACCCCTTTCACCAGCACGACCCTGCAGGAGGACAGAAAAGACAGAAAACCTTCACGCACACAGCCTCTCATATGACACAGTGAATGATAAATAGCCGAAAGTGGGATGAAAGACCAAACTTCACTTACAGGAGGTCCCTGAACGCCACCAAAGCCCGGTAAACCCGGGTCACCAGCCTCACCCTTTCGCCCACCAAAGCCGGGGACTCCGTTGCTTCCTGGGATTCCAGGTAACCCGGGGAACCCTGAGGAGCCTCCTCCGATGCAGTTGCAGTCGCCAACATCACCTGGAGGATGGAGGGAAGGGGGCAACAAAGAAGGCAGGGAGAGGAGAGGAAGATGGATTCATGAAAGACTGGATTGAGAGCGTAGAAGAAGAAGAAGACGTAAGCCTGAGCATGAGAAGCTAGCACGGGTGATAGCATGTTGGAGAAGCTAAGACTGTACAGTAGCTAGCCTTTTAGAGAAGCTAGCACTGATGTCAGCCTGTTGAAAATAAATGTTTTTGTGTGATTGTGTGTGTGTACCTCTGCCGCCTTTGTATCCCGTGTTACCGGGCGCTCCTCGTGGTCCAGGCGAACCAGGCTCTCCGGGGATACTTGAGGGGTAACCTGGGTCCGAACCTGCAAACACACACACACACACACACACACACAAACACACACACGTATTAAGTTCGATCAATTGGAGGTCGAAATGGTAAATTACAAATCCTGAGGTTTTTCAGATTTCACACAGTTTGAACTTGGAGCTGAATTGCACTGATGTAAGGAGTCAAAATATGTTAAAGTCCCATCTTGGAGGAACTTATTTTTTTTAATACAACTTTTACAGCTAAATGTTTAAATATCGTCACAACCGGGAGTCACAGTGCAAGTGCAGCTCGGTGTCACAGTGTGAAATCAGGATTAGTCCGTCAGCATGTGATATGAAAGAAGTTTAGCTGCTGCTGCTGCTGCTGCAAGATGACAGATGCTCATTTAAAAAATAAAAAAAGCATTACCTCGTTTATATTGTATGAAAATATAAAACAGAATACTCAGCATGAACCGAGTCAGTGGTTTTACATCGACTATAATGGCTCAGAGCTGCTCGCCACGAGCAGCATGCAGAGGCTGTTGCAGTTTGGCACCTACACGAACAAAGGAAACGATGGGGAAGACAAGCCAAGGTCAAAGGTCGACGTGCTACTGCACCTCATTAACTAACTACTGAAGCCCGGAAAATATTTCACCTCTGTGACATAATTTAATTAAACTTTACATTCTTGATTTGAAATGGGATGTTTGTGTTTGGTACGGAAGCCCTGAGAGGTAATAAATAAATAAATAAATAAATAAAAGAGTTTCACTTTTCAGTTATATTTTATTTATTTTTTTTGTCAGGATATTTTTTTTATTTTATTTTATTTTTTAAAATTCTGTCAAAAGAGGCAAAAAATTTGGTGATTTTTAAATGTTTAAACTTAAAAGAGGAAAAAAAAAAATGTTGTCATCTAATTTTATTTAATTATTTATATTCTTTAAAAAAAATCTTTTTATTTTCTTTTGTTTTTTAAACTGTGAGAAAAAAATGTTTTAACATATAATTTTTTATTTATTTATTTTGTTTAACTTCTGTGGAAAAAGGTGGAAAAAAAGAGTTTTAAGCTGATTATTATTTTTTTATTTGCCTTTTTTTTGCCTGGATCTTTGCTTTTTTTTAACTTTGTGAAAAAAATGCTTTGGCATATCATTATTATTATTATTATTATTATTATTATTATTTATTTTTTGAGTAGGAGAAGACTGAGGGTCGACAAAAATCAGATCAAAAAACAGGCCAACCTCTTCACTTGCAATCAGGAAAAAATTACATTCAAAAGAAAATTACAAAAATGACATTTATTTAAAAATAATAACCTGATGAGGGTCTGTGTAGTGGAACATTACTTTACAAACTTTATTAAAACTTTACTGGCTGCAAGTGAAGAAGAGTATGCAGGAGTTTTTTATTCTGAAATTGAGAAGTTATTTTTTTATTTCTCTTTTTTTAATCTCACTTTTTCTCTCAGTGCTTCCATACCAAAAACATCTAACCCACAAGTATCAAGAATGAATAATACCTTAAATTATGTCACAGAAATGAGATATATTCTAATATATTCCCAAAAACCTGAACATATTAGGTGTATAATGATCATCAGTGTTATTACTTTCTATGTTGTCCTTTGTTTTAATGCGCTCGTGCCGACAAAATAAATAAAAATTCCCCGTTTGCAAACAGCGCTGCTGCCAAGCCTTATGTCCATGTAAAATCAGTGAATCGTGTTCACAGCAGGCGACACCTTGTGGCCAAAGATGAGAAAAGCAGCCTTGGAGTTGAGAGAGTCTCCCATCCAAGTCTGAAGCCTGGAACAGCCTCCGTCTCTTCTCAGCCGTACTTACCACCGCGCCCTCCACACAGTGTAGCGGGAAATTATTTTTAAAAAAGCGGTTCGGCAGCGAGAGACTGCCTGCTGAAAGTTGTGTTTGCTGTTTTGAGTTTTCGCTTTTGCCAGGCCTGAATATATTGCCATGGCGCTCATAGCAATATGGCCGCCTTTTAGGGTACCTGCCTTTGGGCCTGGTGGACCACTCAGGATGGATGACGCAGGGCCCCTCGACCAAGCCTTGGAGTTAAACAGTTAAATGAGTCAACCATGATGCTTTAAAGTCTGCTTGTAGCTTTTTTTAGCGATGAACTGGCTTTTTTTGTCGCTGGTTAAAAAAAAATACAAGATCCATTTTTTCTTATTGCGAATTCTGTGTGCAGCCCAGTTCCAAGACGATAAAAGATGCTGTATCCTCATTTTTAGCTCCGTTCACACAAGGGATCCAGCTTTTCTCAAGACAAATAACTAACAGACAACATTAACAAGAGTTAAAGGGTAATTCTGGTATTTTTAAACTTGTGGATCCATTAGTCTGGATCCAAATGGACTCTTTCAAAACAGCAAAGTGTTCTGAGAGGTAAAATTACTGTTTTTTTTTCAATGGAGTCTGGTGCCGCCATAGCAGTTGTTTATGTTTAAACTCTTTAACCCGGTTTAGAAATGCCAGAATTACCCGCTCAGCCTCTTATTGGCTGCAGTGATCCTTTGGACCTTTATGGATTTCTAGCTGAGCCACGTCAAACCCCTCATCACGACCACCTGTGAGGGAAAAGAGCTGTTGTCAGTCGAGCCTGTGTGAACGTACTAGTAGGGCCTTGAGGTCCAGGGTTGCCGGGGGGTCCGGGGAGTCCAGGGGAGCCGGGGGCGCCCTCTGCGCCGTAGCCGGGTATGCCTGGGTTACCTTTCTCTCCCTTCGGACCTTGGGTACCAGGGAAACCTGGCAATCCACCACCTGAAATGTGGCAGGAGGACAGAGGAGATGATGGATTTGGAGTTAGACTTCTGCAGGACTTCTAGATTATTAAACCGCTTCGTCTCTAGACTGTTTGTGTCTGTGTATATCACCTGAACCAAAACCACCAACGCCTGGTTGGCCTGGTGCTCCTGGGTATCCTGTAGCTCCTTGGTCACCGCGGGGACCGGGCAGGCCATTTAGACCTGGGTCACCTGTAGGTCCTGCAGCCAATCAGAGAAGAGACGGAGGTTGACAAATGATAAATCATAGTCAGCCTCTGATCGAACCGATCGGATTTTGGGTGCTTGTGTTACCTTGGACAGCGGTGCCATAATCACTGACGTAAGCTGGAGGTCCTGGTGGTCCAGGGTCTCCCTGGTCTCCCTGTTGAGACACACACAAACAGTTTATATTTATCCTAGACTGGCACAAGAAAGACAGCGTATCACCTCAGTTTTAACTAATGCCTCCTCATATCTTTAAGGATAGATGAATTACTAGTTCATAAGGCTCTTAAAGACTCGGGACCAGCTTACAGGACTAGCTCTTTCCTTCACAGCCTCTCAGATCCTCTGCAGATGTTTTTTTAATCATAAGAAAGTCATAAGGTAAGAAACAAATCGGTCTCTCTGCAGCCCTAAAGCTCCTCGATTAATATCTCATATCGAATATGTATGCTTTAAAAACTATGGCTGACTAGCTTGTCATTTAGCTCGCTAACTCCTGAAAACTATTCCCATTAACTAACCATATAAATATAACTGTTCCAGTCAAACTATTCCTTTAAACTGATTCTATTACACAACCATGAACATAAAACATTAAACATACTAGTTAAGAGCGTCATAAATATAAGAATATCTTATTAAACAGTGTGGCGACATTTTAAATCAGCCTTGGTAAACCAACACTGGCGCCACCTGCTGGTGAAACAGAGGTGTTGCAATATAAACAGTGCTCCTAATCCGTTATATACAGTGTTAAGTCCGAGCAGGTTTCCACTAACAATTATTTTTTATTGTCCAACAATGTTTCGATTATTTTCTTGAATAATTATGTGGATGTTTGATCTGTAAATGTCAGAAAATAGATATTCGCAGCCTGATTTTTGCTGTTGATATGCACTATTTTCCCACAATGCAATGCACATTCAAGCTTCTTATGGCTGTATGCGTCAGGAACACATTAAAAGACTGACATTAACTATTGTTTTTAATATTCCCAAAACAGTTTGCTTCGTCTTTGTTAAGTTTGATCGACAAAGAATGCAATTTGATTGATGCCTGACGATTTCTTACATACTATGAACGTTAGTATATTAAATACTGTATGCAGTTAGTATGCAGTATGTAATTGGGACACAGCAAAACACTTGATTAGTGTGAAACTCTACGTCAGCAGTCATTTTACCTTGGGTCCTATGTATCCTGGTTGTCCGGCGAAACCTGAGTCGCCTCTGAATCCCTGTGACGGAAACAAAACTGGTTTAATTCACTGCACAGATTTCCTCCTAATAAATAAATGCTTCATTATTAAGAGCACTGAATGGAGGATTTATGACTTATAATAGATTATTTTTGCGACAAGAGTCGGATGCTGATACTATAATAACTGTTTTTTATTAGTACCTCAGAATCAAATTAATTTCGACTGTAGGAACAGTATTATAAAGGCCTACCGGTTGTCCTAGAACTCCAGGAGGCCCGTTAAAACCAGGAGGACCCTGTTTGGTGGAATCAAAGAAGACATCAACCACAGAGGAAGAAGGAAAGGAAAAGTGAGAGACACATTTGATTCCCGAGGAAGAACTACTTCGTCTTTAATGTATGTCAGCTGTTAGCTCTTACTCTGGCCCCGGGGTATCCAGGGATGCCTTTCTCTCCATATTCACCACGATAGCCGAAAGGTCCCTGAAAACAAGTAAAGAAAATTACCTTAGTTGAGTTCTGTAGCCAGAATTTTCTCTTATTGACCTTTTCACATGTTTGGTATGATACTCCTAAATCACAATCATCAGCATTTCTAATTATTTGATAGAAATGTCAATGAAAAGTATTTGTTTTGGAAAAAATATACTTACGGGTCGACCAGGAGCGCCGGTGAATCCTCTGATTCCTTTTGGACCAGGTTCGCCCTTTGAGAAAGACGGAGGGAAAACAAAGGTGAACTTCTGCAGCGTTTAGGATTTAGAAAATTAAATTCTGAGTAATATTTCGAGTATCCAGTGAAAAGATTGCGTGTGGCACGTTCTTTGTATCTAAACTCACCTTTGAAAGTCCATGCAAACAGTAAAATCTCACTCCAAACAAACACAACAACAAGAAAAAGCTAGTTCAAGGGTGATTTTGAAACAGATTCTTAGTTCCCATTGAAGCCACAGAGCCGTTCAAACCCCCAGAGAGGATGCACTGTGTTGGGCTTGGAACGCTGAAGAATCCAGGGTGGATGATTTGGATTATTTTCATCTCGATGGTTAGCAACAAGGGGGTTAGGGAAAGCTACCTCTGATGTTCACAGTGGGCTTTTTCCACTCTGAGAACTGACACAGAGCTAAACTAAACTGTAGTCGTCACAGATGAAAGGTAAGAAGACTGTCATGTATCTGAGATTTGGAGTAACCTCAGAAATGTTTCTATAAAGACAGTTCAACAAACTCTAAACTCTACAGTAGGTGTTTCAGTGACTCATGTCTGTATCTGGATCCGTCTGAAGTGTCGACTCTTGAGAACAGTTGCAACAAACCTGCATTCCTTTGTCTCCTTTGGGAAAACCCACAAACTCCACAACGCCATTGATCATTGGCTGGCCGGGGTCGCCGGGCAAGCCCACGTCGCCCTGGATGCCGTAACCAAGGATAGAGAGAGCTGTTTACACTGGTCAGCGTGGCGACGGGGAGAAGGCGGCAAGATGAGGGCACAGAGGTTTGGGGCGTTTATGGGGGACCGACCGGTGGATGAGGCCTCTGGAGGGGATGTTGTGCACAGAGTGAGCAGAGGAGTGAGGACATGTCGGGGGTGATGGTGAGCGGATGGTCATACCGTAGTATCAGGTTAGTTTCTTTAGATTTTAAACTTTTGTCCAAGAATCTCCTAATTAGATACTAATGATAAAAGTCGGCTATTTAACGTTATATCTTCAAAAGCTCTAAACTGCATCTTTTGGCCTGAATTTTCTCAGATTGCATGTTGACAACTGAGCAACTCCATCTCCGGAGGAAGGTCACCAGATGTGGTTGTTTGTTGACCTTTAGTTAAAGGATACATGTGATGAAATTGAGCAGCACTTCACTTCTGCATAACAAACTCCACAGTGGCAGGAAAAAGATGCTGGACTGATCCTCAGTTGGACCAACCTCTCCTCCACCCCCTTCACCTCCTCCAACTCCTCACCTCTGCACCAACACGTCCTCCCCTCCACGGCTGTAAAGTTTGCTGCAATCACTGCTCCTCTTCCTCGTTAGCCGCCTGCTGCGTTATTCACCTTCTTTTTACCACTTTTATGGCGAAACCCCACCACATCCATTTGTGTGTGTGTGTGTGTGTGTGTTGTGAAGACATCTTCTGCTCCTAGCCTTCCCTTGCCGTGTTACCTTATCTCCTTTGTAGATAGTGAGAGTTTGTTCGCTTCTTAGTGACCCGTCGCCGGGAGTACCACTGGGTCCGGGAAGACCCACGTCGCCCTGGAGTCCGAGATACATACAACACACCGTTAGCCAATCAGGAGGATTCGTGGAAGGGGGTGGAGGGGAAATAGGAAGAGGAAGGAGGTCAGAGAGGTAAAGAAGAGAAAGGGAAGGGGAAGTAATGGATGTATGGAGGGGCAAGGACGAAGAAGTAGAGAGCAGATAGAAAGATGGACTACATCACCAAAAGTATGTGGACACCTGGATATAACTCTCATATGACATCGCTTAACATCCAACACCTTTGACATAAATTAGCAGCTCCAACAGCCTCCCCTTCCTCACTGTAGACTCAAAACTTAAGGAGACTTTTTAGGTTGGGGTTTGTGCTACTGCATACGTGAGTAACAGCAGTATTAAGGTTTTTCGTGGCTCCAAAAGGAGCTGCGAGAAATCTGAAAAATTGCCTCAATTGGTTTCGTTGTTACTTGACTATCATCAAGTAACATCAAGTTACTTGACTATCATCCTTCTTTGTAATTTATTCACTTAATATACTCCCACTTGGCCCCATTATACAGAGACACAACATTTAATTATATTGCTACGCAGATGATACGCAACTATATCTTCCAGTAAAGTCTACCAAGACCACATACTTGCCCAGTCACAGAATCTCTGGGGAATATTTAATAATGGATTGCAGCAAACTTTCTCTTAGTTCCTTATCAAATAATGACTGTGAAAGACTGCTATTTCATCGACAGGCCTTCCAATAAATGTGGTGTGACTGCATCGATTTTTATCCAAAACAATCCATCATGTCTGACAATGTTATAGAGGAGTACACTTCTAAATCAGTGGACTATTAGGATATTATCATTATTTGTGTTTAATATCTATAGACACTATTCAGACACCTTTATCTCAAGTAGGACCCACATGTTTAGTCTCGCCTTTATGTCCTTTTTTATTCACATTTACTCTTTTTATGTTTGCCTTTTTTATCTGCCGCCTTGCTTTTAAAGGTGAAGGACTTGAAGGTGAAGGATCTGCTCATGGACCTCTGTTACGTACATATCTTGTCGTTTGATTGCAGAAAAATTGATGTTTATGTACATATTCTGTCTATATAAAAATCAGCCCCCAAAAATCCATTATCAGTCGGGAATTAGTCCAAAATATCCTTATATACTTTACGACTTCCTGTCAAACCCTGAGCTAAACATTCAACATGGCCTCAGATGGAAAGTGATCAAAAGCATCCACATGATCCGTCCACATACTTTTGGTCATGTAGTCTGCAAAGACAGATAGATTGTTAAATTGGAAATATAGCTAATTAACAGATAGATAGATAGATAGATAGATAGATAGAGGAGATTAAAATCCAAAAATAAATAAAAGAAGTTATAAGTAAATAAACGCAACGAGGAAAACATGAGGAAGGATAAAGAAACAGAGTGAAAGGAGAAAGAAAGAGAGAAAAGCAGGAGAAAGATCTCAGGAAAACTTTATCTTGACTTTCTTGTTGATCAATTTTATGAAATTTCGAGTCCTCGTTTTTCCCAACAGCTCAGAATCAAAAATGCCACGCAGGGGAAAATTTCATCCCACAGAAACGTCTCTCAACAGGCTCAACAGTAAATCCAGCTGTTCCCACATTCAGTTCAACCCGGAATCTGTGTTGAGTTCAGTGTTCGATGGTTTGGTTGAGCATAACATGCATGCAGTGTGTGAGGACTGTTAGTACTCGTGTGCGATTGTTCAAAAATGAGATGAGTGGGTGGGTGGATGGGGGGGTTGAGGAGTTTTAAAGAGCAGGCAAATGGACTATGAATCCCAGAGTTCACCACCAGATGCCCCAAAAATGTGATTAAGAGAAGATGTGGTGCAACGTGAGAAGTAGGAGCGAGTGATTCCAGCACCAGTTACAGTCCACAGGTCGTCCTCCAGAGTGACAGCTCAGACATTTGATGAGTTTGATCTCTTTTATTGTGGATATTTTCTTGATTTGAGGATATATTTTAAATATATATATATTTTAAGCCACTGAATGCACCACTGTCAGGCTGAGGTGAAGCATGGCGTCATCAAGATCTTATTTTCTTTCCAATTTCAGAGATAAACTCAAGTAAAATCTCTGAACTGTCATTCAGCAGGGAGGGAAACAAGTGTGTGATGCCGCTGGTCAACTCACAAAAAATAACTGAAGCAGATTTTGAATCAGTTTTTTTAAAGGATAAGTTCGCTCAAAAATGAAAATTGAGTGTTAAAGTTCTCACCCTCATGCTGATGGAAAGTCGGAGTCCTAAGAAACTAACTAATGAGGGTTAACGGGCTAACGAAGGCTTGTATTACATGTGATGAGCAGTATGGAGTCATTTTATGTTCTTTTTAATTTTTTAAAACAAGTCTCCATCCACTTCAGTTGTGTAGGAGAATGCTTCAACGCTTTTTTGTTGTGAAGCTCCAGAAATGTTTTGTGGACTATGAAACTTTACCTAACTTTCCATCAACACGAGGTCAAGAAGATACTGACTGATATTCATTTTGGGTGAACTGTTCCTTTAAAAAAACAGATCAGGATTTGAAATGAAACACTGAATCCAGATGTGATTTTGAGCGAGTTTGTTTGTGACTCGACTCAGCGGCAGCTCAGATCATTTTGAAAGAACAAACCAGACTGAATCAAGTAGAGGGTTCATGTGATCTTTTTATCATACAGAGTGCAACAAACAGTTCAGTAGTCGTGTCAATGTGGGGATGGAGAGAGGAGGGTGGAGGGTGGAGAGGATGGAGGGACGGGTGGGGTTAAGGAGGGAAGGATGGAATGGATGGAGGGTAAATTAATGTTGGACGGAAGAAGAAGTGCAGGTTGCAGAGAAACCAGCACCGGTCAGATTTTTAACATGCACGGTATTATGGCCAACCAATTCATTTTACAAGCATGCATACACACATAAATGCACACACAAACACACACCTAGGACCCAGCTAGAGCACTCTAAGCCTGCTGCTGTGTAGCTGATGTGTATGTGAAGAGAAAGTGTAAAAATCACAACTCCAAAGGTACAAGATTTAACGTAACGGTGTCCCACAGGGGTGGATACTTGGACCAGTTTTATTTTTTTCGACCTTGCTAACGCTTCATCATTTGTTCACAGAATGAAAAATAAATATTCTTTAGGAAACTTTAAGGCTATGTTGATGACCCCCATCGGTTCGTCGACTATCATTTTGACCATGAAGTGACCATATTTGGACGAGAGGGTGGAGACGGGGAGGATAACCTGACTCTGTGGTGAGAGCAACTCTTCAATCACAAAGTAGCCACGTCCTATATCACAACCTTCTTCATCATCTATTTTACTCTAACCTGGTCCATAATTTACAAAATGAATATCATGCTGTGTTGAAGAAGACTTGAAACTAGAGACTGACACCATACAGTCATCAGGAAACTGTTTACTTAGGTAATAAATCAAGTGAGACGTAGGGTCATTTTCTCATAAGCTTATATAGAATCTGACTTCTTTTTGCAACCAGATTAGAAAGAATCAGATCCATTTTTTTACACTAACCAAGAGTTTCTGAAGAAAGTTTCTTCTGCATCCTTTTAAAGATTTACTTTAATATCATTATGTACTACAGTGATAAGTCGAGAGCATGTTAGCCAAACGTAGCTTAGCATAAAGACTGCAAGAAGGCATAAGTAGATTGCTCGCAACAAATAGCTATTGAAAAGATGTTTAAAATAAATCAGAAACCACCTAAAAATTCCATATTTTGAATCGAAGACATCATTTTTTTTCACTTCCTGATGCCTGATTTTATGTTACACAAAGCTAACGCACTCCCGAAAAGACAAAAAACTAAATGATACGATTCATTAGACGAGTTCACCCAAGAGGATTAACGTCAAAAGTTTATATCTAAAGTTTGTTGTTGTGGGTTTTGACACTTTCTCTAGTCTCAAACTTGCACCTGAGCTGAAATCATGGAGGTTAATCATCCTCAGTCTCACTTTTATGTTTCATTACATCTGTACGTCATTGCTCAGGTGGGAATTAACACTAACTAGAAAATCAAATACTAACTGGACTATGATTCTTCTCTTTGTTTATGTGTTATGTTCGGATGTTTCATGTAGTTTTCTGAAACAACTGCCAGAATCAGCAAGCCATTAAATGTGTGTGATTTAATCTGTACGGACTCTACATGAGCTCTTCATTCAACAAAGCGTACCTTGTCTCCTCTCTCGCCTTGATATCCGTCACTACGGGTCCCCTGAAAACAACAAGGGTTAACTCGGAGGAACAAGAAACATTGAAAATGTCAAAACTGAGACGACAACCTGTATAACCGCCGTTTACTGTCTTATAATATAATATAATCATCACTGTACTCTGTTATTGTACTTACCATTGGCCCCGGGGGACCGGGAGGACCAGGCGGGCCCTAAAAGAGGGACGACAGAATCAGACCCGGCAACAAAATTACAAATAATATTCACAAATGCTTCAGATGTAATAAACTAAATCACAATCAAAATATTGCTTTATCGTAATTGTTGTTTTTTGTCATTTTAAAATCGTAACCTAAAATCCATTCTAACTTGTTTATATGAAAATAAAAATAAAATGCCTTGTGCCAAAAGACTTTTGGCCACTCTGAGCTTCCGTAAATCAAACAGGTTTTCTTGCATTTTCAACTCATTTACTGAGAAACATTTCCTCACTCCTCGAATGTGAAAATGAGATGTATTAAACATAAATAGTTGCTGGATATGATGTCATAGGAAGAGAAACAGATGAATTAGTTTACGTACGGGGAATCCTTCAGGGCCAATCTGACCAGGGAAACCAGGTAGACCATCAGGACCTCTGACACCCTGCAGAGAAAAAAATACATATACTTTATACTGTATTTCATACATCTGACAGCAAGCATTTAACTAACTTTGCATTTAACGTTCATTTCATATCGCTCAGCTGTGTCATTTTATATGATATATGATTTGCTGTTGCACAGTGAGCAGATAAAAGTGAAAATCTTACAGGTGCACCGTCCCGTCCTGGTAAACCTGGTAAACTCTGAATGAGGGAAAAAGGGAAAAACTGATTAATTAACAATTCATCAAAAAAATTTTTTTTCTAATAACAGAAAACTTGAAACTGTTTGAAAAAACATTGTTCATTTCTGCCTCAAAGTACAGACGATATTCTGACACAGGATTCAGACTAATGACAACAGTGTTGTTAGCGTTCAGTTTTACTGTGGCTCCACCTGCTGGCCAAACTGCAGGACTGCACAGAGATAATGACTGCATGTAACATATCAATGTCGTTACAGCTCCACAGTGACTTGACACAGCAGGACAGTAATGGAAAAATAAGAATAAAAAATAAAAATATGTCTAAATATGTTGATGCACGTTGTTCAAAATGTGTTAGGGTCTTCCTTAAATCCTTAAAGGGTTTTATGCTTTATGGTTCAAGAGTTTATCTCATTCACTCTGTCAGAAAGTATTTGATCTGAATCTGTGAGTGAGACGTTACCGTGAAGACGTCATTAGAGATGTATCGAGGTTCTCCTTTCTGACCCTTCGGCCCGGTAGGCCCCTGTTGAGGAGGAGAGGACGCCATCAGTGACAATAAACTTTATATTCTCTACATCCAAACATCCTTAAAACACGTAGAGAGGAATTAAAGTTTGTCCTCACAGAGTATCCAGGTGCTCCAGGTCCACCTACACCTATCCCCCCGTACCCGGGCTCTCCAGGATCTCCTCTGGTCCCGTTACAACCGTCATGTCCTGGTGGTCCTCTGCCGCCTTCCTGACCGGGGTGACCCTGCAGAGAGGAGGAGAGTATAATCAATTTTTGTTGTCATAAAATACAAAACAATTCACGAGAGGTCATAAAGTCATTTATCTTGTGTTTTTACTTACAGGTACTCCGTCACGTCCTGAGAAGCCCGGCACTCCCATCGGCCCCTGTGTCGGTAATTAACCCAGAGTGTTAATTATAATCATATAACCACATCGTTTGAATTTGTACATGCAGCTTTGCCGTTAACTCGCCTTGTCTCCTTTGGGGCCAGATGGTCCTTTCAGTCCACCGTGGCCTTTCTCTCCTTTAGGTCCCGGATGCCCCACGCCACCACGAGGCCCCTCCGGTCCGGGCTGACCGACCTCACCCAGAGGTCCAGGACGACCCTGAAACAACAGAGGAGGGATTATAACTACTGTTTTACTCTCGTTGTTGATTATTTTCTTGCTTGATCGATGAGTCGTTGGTTTATAAAGTGGAGGTGGAGGGTGAAGTTTACAGCAACGTTTTCGTTTTGTGGTAAACTTTCCAAACCGTTATCCTCTCCGACTACTAGAGACTGACCAACGAATCAGTTTGGCCGATTTATAGACGCAATAGGACGTTTTAATGAACCGTCGTTATCAACTGAACTCAGCTCTGATCTGTGCGCCCATTAATGAGCGTTGAAGGGTTATTTCTTGGCATGAGTAACTCATTACACTGAAGATAAATGCTGACTGTTAGGTGATTCAAAGTGCAAATGCAGAGACTTCATTTCCCTCCTTTTGACCCACATCCTCACACACCCATCGCTGACCCAATGAGGAGGGGAAACACTTAAATCAAATAATCCCGGGGAAGCCATTTTGTCTTTGTGTTTTGGATTCGATTGGGTGTGTTTACACGAGACGGGAACAAGTCCGGGCGGAAAAAACCCAGCTGTGGTGGCTTTTCTTTTTCTTTTTTTCTCATGGAGGGATGTTAACACGTGAGCGTGCCTCACAATCCCAGATCTCAGAGGGATGGTGAGGTGCTTTATGTGGGCATGTAGCTGCATGTGGTGCTCAGATGGTGGTCTGGAAGAAAAAAGTGCTACTGTGGAGAAAGAAAATGCAGTTTCTTTCAAATGTTACTCATGATAAAGTTTTAAAAAGATGCACCTTTTGGGGGGATATGTAGACAGAGATAGATTATTTTAAAGCTTTTATCTTGATTTGAATGATCTGGTGCTGCAGGTGACTGACTGTAATACCAATTCAAACCACACGATGGCGGTAGAGAAACAAAGAAGCAGCGTTTGCAGGTGGGTTTGTGCTGATTTAGAGCTGGAATCCCTCTCATAAGAGTCAAGACAAACACATTCACACCGCAGCTCCAGACACTGACAACCTGCCATTAGCTGATAATTTAGGCAGTGTGACAGAGGAGACAGATGGAGGGAGGAGAGACGGACAGATGTCTGCGTTCGGGTCAAAGAAAAGTCAGAGGAACTGATGTTCGGAGAGAAAACAGACTCCTCTTGAGTCTAAGATCTTATTTTATCAACATGCACTGAGGGTATTTCTTCTACTTTTAAATAAATGTATGTAATTTCAAAAAAATTAGGCTATGAGCAATTTTATTTTATTGTCACAGCGAGGAAATGTGCTCGTAAATTCATTCATAAAGACGTCACACAGTGATGTTAACTAGGGAGGTAAACCAGAGCTGCAGATGTACGTTTACCATTTACGAGACATTTATAGAGCCGGGATGCGTGTAAACGCTCGCATGCGTGCACGTGTGCAGCCGTGTCCTCATCTTATATCAATTCATACCATTAGCTTTGCCCTTTGCGTCACCTAATTCAAATCACAAGGAGGATGCACACATAATTACATTGGCACACTGTAGACCAAACAAGCTATGGCACACACGTGCACCGAGGTTGCACACCATTCATTATATGCACGGTAAAGGTTCATACACCCCTTTATTAGCTCCACGCACACACGTAATGCAAAAAGGAAGGCGCTTCTCTGCTCCACACCTGGTCCTATTCATATATAACCGCTCCGCCTGCAGACATGAACCCATTTAACTGCTGAAATAAAAGAATCTAACATCAGAGAAGGTCAAATACCAGTTTGAAAACAATCTTTAGCATGTTGTTGTAGCCTGCAGGAGCACCAGGCGGGTGGAGTTTATAGCATCCGGACTATTTACATAAAGACAGACAATCACATAAATATAAATGCCTCCTGACTGTCTAAACTTTATATTTTGTCCTGTGTGGCAAAGAACGAGACACCCAGCATGAATTCATCCGACCAGGTCATTTATTTATAGTTTGTTTTTAAAAAAAATGATCCTGCAAAGAAACGTACACGAGAGATTTAGATGAGAAGATTGATACCACTCTTAACATCTGTCTTGTATTTATAGAAGCTAAAGTTAGCTGCCTGTTAGCTTAGCATAGCACCTCACAGCGACAATGCCCAGGAAATAAAGGCTACACCTGCACGTAACTTCCTGTAAACCACAACTAGTCATATCTTCACTTCTGTTTTTGCTCTGTGAAACTAACTGAATATAACATGTTAGCTTTAGATGTGCTCTCAAAGCTAGGCTAAGCTAGGCTAACCATCCACTGGCTGTGTGTAAGTTTGAGGAAGCAATAAACAAGTAGTAACACAGACTGTAAGCCCACCAGGACCAACTAATGATTCATAAATACATAAATGAACTTGACTCGACATGAAGTTACTCTTTGCCAAAATCAGGTGTCAGCTGTGACATCACTCAGACATTGGTTCCTGTTCCTCTACCGCACTTGGCTTTTGAAGTGACAATGATCCCGGATTAGCCTTGACCACGCTGTGTGTCTGCAGCTCTGCCTCCAGCCCACGTGGCCTCGGGGGGCAGGCAGGTAAACAGTAATGACAGGGCTGCTGTGCCAGGTAAAGGCAGCCAGCCGGAGCTGTCTGGCTCGCACTCACGGTCACACCTGGTTTCACCTGGGGAAAATATGCGGGGGTCCCACTTTCTCTCACGCCTCGCCTTCTCTTTGTCTCACTCTTTCTTTTTCACTGACTTTATGCATCTTTTTTGTTTTCCTTTAACCTGTCTTTGCACATTTTATCCTTCGACTTGAAATACTTCAAAAGGTTGTGAGGTCGTCTCATCAAAAAGGCTCCGGCGGCTTTCTAGTATCTATTTTCAGGTCACAGGAGTCGCTTTTAAAGACTTGGCTGGGTGCTTTGTCTGTCTGGCGTTATGTAAAAAGGTGAGAGGTGAAGTGTAACTTAAGGTGAAAAGACAAGTTCGGTCTCTGAATGATGCTTTTGTTGTTCTTACCTTTTTCCTATTTGCTAAAAAGCTAATAAAACACAATAAAAAAGGCCACTAAAATCTTATCTTCAGAGCCTCTTTCATGCTCAGCTGTCTTTGAGGGTTTGAAAGTAGGAAGTGAGGTAGGTTTTCCCGAAAGGTTTATACCACCGCTGTTTATTCCCTAACATGGCATGGAATTAAATAACGCAGTCTGCAGAGGAGAAGATCACAGAGGAAGAGTGGGGAGATAAAAGAGAAGGGATGAAAGGGAGCAAAAAAGGGGGGAAACACGGAAAACCAATAAAGAAGCACATCAGATTGCATTGGAGCATGAGGCTGCTCTGAAAATGACCACTAGATGGCGATGTACGATGCCAAATAGGTCAACAACCCTCAGTGACCTCTGTATGTAAGAACCTTGCATGCCAGTGAGCCATGTATGTAATGACTGATTAAAAAAGTAGGTCAGAGCCACAAAAGCACATTTAAAACACTCAGAATAAAATGCTTTTTTAATTAAAACAGTTTCCAGTAGCTCAACGTTACATCCTAAAAGGACATATATACTCTATGGAAAGTATAACTCATGCTTTTATCTCTGCTAATGCAGCATTCATACTTTTTGGCCACTAGGAGGCAGAATCATCCCAAAACAAAGTGGTCTCTCACTTGGTAGCCGTCTCGTGTCTCGGCTGAAAGATGACTAGAAAATGCCCCAACATCTTGTTAAAATATACTGTTTTGTTGCTGCATGATGTCCTGGCATTCACTAAAACTTTTATTGGTTTAAACGGGACGCAAACAGCGGTCTCTTGCTCGGCAACCATCCCATATCTTTGTTGGAAAAGACAGCTAGAAAATGTTGTGCTGTCTGGTAACAAATACCCAGTTTCGCTGCTTCAGAAATGGCTCACTTATGGCCCACTTTTATAGGTTGAAACGGGATGCAAACAATGGTCTCTCGCTCGGCAACCATCTTGCATTTTTCGGCTGAAAAAGACGGCTAGAAAATGCTGTGGCGTCTTGTTTAAAATACCTGGATTTATTGCTGCAAAGATGGCTGCACGATGTCCTGACAGGCACTAAAATTACCCACTTTTATCGGTTAAAATGGAACGCTAACGAAGCTCTCGAACAGCGGTCTCTTGTCTTGCAGCTTGGCTAGAAAAGGTGGCTAGAAACTGTCCCTGATGTCTTGTAAAACAAATACCCAGCTTCGTTGCTGCAGTTGCGTTGCAGACTAAAATGACTAAATGAATCACTAAAATGATCCACGTTTATTGGTTGAAACGGGAGGGAAACAGTGGTCTCTCGCTCAACAGCTGTCTTGCATCGACAAACGTTGGTCTCAAACAGTGGTCTCTCGCTCAGCAAACATGCACAACACCCCAACTGTCACTAAAATTAACCACTCGTATCGGCTGAAACAGGACGTGAACGGTGGTCTTGAACAGTGGTCTCTCTTGACAACCGTCTCGAAACCAAGGCTGGAAAAGACAGCTAGCAGTGGTCTCTCGCTTGGTGGCTGTCTCGTATCTTGGCTGGACAAGACAGCTAAAAAATGTCCCTACATCTTGTGAAAAATACCTGCCTTTGTTACTGCAAAGATGGCTGCACAATCTCCCGGCGGTCACTTAAACCAGTTGAAAAGGGACGAGAACGGTGGTCTCAAACAGTGGTCTCTCGCTCAGAGACCATCTGACATCTGGACTGGAAAAGACCACCATAAGATGTTGTGACGTCTTGTTAAAATACACAGTTTTGTCGCTGCAAACATGGCTACACAACACCCCAACTGTCACTACATGCACCCACTTTTATCGGGCCGAAGCAGGACACGAACAGCGGTCTCGTCCCGTGGTCTCTTGCTCAGCAGCTGCCTGATTTGAGTTTTTATTCTGGCGAGTGGGCCGAATATTTGGTCATGGGGGATTAAAATTGGGATTTATTATTCAAAGTGGTTCACATCTGGTCCGCACACATTAAACTAATAATGTACTTTGCTTTTTATAAACATGGAGACAAATTTTATCAGAGATCAGTCTATCCAGCAGCCAGCGTCTCCCCGAGTCCCCGACACCCTTGCCAGTTGGCATCCCCGTCTGTTTTCATGCCAGCCCGTCGGGTCTCCGCCCGGCTCTTCCAGACCTTCCATCCTCATCACCTTCCAGCAGACTGGTCAGTTTGTAGGCCCAAATCCCCTCCAGCACAAAGGGCACAATGGAGCCTATTCTGGGTCGCTAAGCTCTCTGGACTTACTGCTCCCATCGGGCCTACCTCACTTCCTGATAGAGGAGAGTGCTTGGACAGACAGATTCTAGCCGCCATGCGTGTGAAAACCGGTGTGTGTGTGTGTCGTCCGTGAACGCACGCGCACGCAAACACGAACGCACACAGCCTCGGGCCCTCTGAGGATTTATCGGGACGCATTGTTTTGAGCGGCGAGTGTGCTAGGGGGAAGATTTTAGCTGTCACACCGCATGCTCACTGGGGGACTTTGATGGGAGAGGGGGGCGCTGGCAAACGTTGGGTCTTTGGGTGCAAGTTTAATCAGCGGGGCAGTGTGATAACCCAATTACGGGTCGAGCCACATGCAAACACACACCCATGACTCGGCAGAACCTCAAACGCTCTCGACCAAAAAAAAAAAGAGAAAAAAGGGCACAGCGATGGCTACAAAGTGTGCTCAAAGAACGGGACTTTTGATGCTGCTAGAGATGAAACAAGAAGTGAAAACACTAACGGAAAAGTCGGCAGCTCCCACAGCCGTCGGCACGCACAGACAAGAGGGTCGAGGGAAACCCTCTCTAGATGGGAATGTTTAGGTTGGGTCGTCTTTTTCCCCCCCCTCCTATCCCCTCCAGCGATCAGACCGCGAACCCAAACACCTTCGTTTATCTCAGACATGTTTGTCCTGCTCGGGATGAGTGATGATACAGCAACCAAGGACACAGAGATGGAGGGGAGATAGAGCACAGAGCATACGGGGCAGTCGGGATTGAATTTCTCAGATGCTTGGAGAGTGTAGAAAATAACAACCAGCAACTGGGCGCTAAGGATGTAATCACACCTGTAGCTCTGTTGAATAATCTCATTCTGGCTGATAAAGTCAAAGTCACTCTGCAAACTAACATCTTTAACAAAACTTTAAGATTTTAAAGTCATTTACGACGACGATTTATTCCTGTTTGTTAAAGTTTTAACAGTTGCTCAGCTCAGATTCAGTGACGACCCTTCCTTCTCTGTCAAGTTTCTTGTTTCACGAGAGGATTTGTTCCCCACGAGCTCCCAAACACAGAGCAACAACATATGAGGACATTTCTTGTTAAACTGCCATTAAATATAAATCAATTAGAAGACAGATAATTCACATGTTGAATACCCCAGCAGTCTTTTCTTCTCCTCCTCAGACTTTTCTCTGCCTTCACGACTGATTCCCACCCCTCCTCTCCACCTGCGACTCATCTGTTTGCGCTGATGGCGGCCATTAAACAAACAACCTGTTCTCTCTTTTCATCCAGGTGCTTTCGCCTCCAATAAAAAGCCCATTAGCGGTCGTCCCACGGTGATGACGTCATAAAGCTTTGGAGCTTTCTCAGCTGTCGGACAGGAAGCGAGGAGGAGGAGGAGGAGGAGGAGGAGGAAGAAACTATGATACTTTCTGTTCTTTTTGTTATTTAAACACAAAACACGACGAGTCTTAACAACTGAAATCTCCCACTTAAAGGTGCTCAGCATGAGCCGTAAATATAATTTTTACCCCACTTTAACTAAATGGCGTAATTGAGGCTGAAGCTAAATTAGCCTGAGGTGACGACAACCTCTGAGCACAAACAGCAGATGTAATTGGCACGTTCAAACCTTTAAGACCTTTAAAAACCGATGTACGGATGTGACTGCTGAGGCAATGTGGATGGAGATGTTTGGTAACGGCTTTAAAAATCAATCACGACGCTCAGTTATGAGTTGAGTCTCGGTGATGCTGCAACATCATCAAGACTACCTGAAGTAAAAAAAAAATTAGGGATGAAAGCGGCCCTTTGTCGAGGAAACGAGACGCGAGTTACGCCCTGTGTTTAAGATATCATCTGGAGTTTGAGCTTCAGATGTGTGTTTTGGGGAGGAACCATCAAGATAGCGGCAGGAGCGTTAAGAGATAGAGAGTGGTGAAAGAGGCGTCCCGAGTGGAGCATAAAGATCTATAGGGGCTGAGGGGAGAGCAGTGAATGAATCACAGTATATCGTTAAGGACAAAAGAGGGGAACATGTGGGAACATACGTCGGTATCTTTAGGTTTGAGGCACGAGTTATCAGTATGAAACGATCGGGTTGACCCGCTCGATACAATATAAGACCCTCGGGCTTATTTGATCTCTGTCAGCAGCCATGACGGCATGATTTATATCTTAACTGTGCAAAACTGACTTCACAGAAGTGCAATAACCCGTGCAATAGTTAGATTTCTTCACTTGTGTCTGTTCGTTGGTTTGTCAGCAGGATTACAACCAAAACTGCTGAAAAGATGGTTGGTTCTAGTTTCTTATAAATAAAAGGTTAGATCCAGATCACTTTCTTTAACTTTGCGAGATTTTTGGTTGATTTCTCCCGGAGTTATGCATGAATCTTGATGGAAACTAGAAATACTGTCTCACAGTTATATGCATCTACGCACCTGTCAAACTGCTCTTATATTATGATGTGACGGTGAAGTTGACCTTCGACCTTTTGGATATAAAATGTCAACACTTCATTGTTTTATCCGATTAGACATTTGTGTAAAATTGTGTCATAATCATCATATGAATTGTTGAGTAATGGCCAAACACTCGTGGTCTTTTTTGGTTACAGCGAGTTCCTCCTTGAGTCCGAGCGGAGATTTGTCGTACTGTGGGGTGGACGGACGATACAACACGACCCCGTGCAACACAATTTTATGACTTTATTCCCAATTCCAGGTTTTTAAAGCTAAATTGAACATGTGGATAAAAACAGGTGGATGGAAACACACACCGACACTGTCTCAGTTGTTAACCCTACATCTAAAATTTGCCTCGCATTAGTTCTGAGCTCAAGTTTTACTTTCGCTTCAGACTTTTGCTTAAGTGTTGGCTCAGAAACATCTCAGAAGCTCATCCGAGTCAAACCCGGACCGACAAACAACACTTCAGGCTGTTGACAGCAGCGCCAGACGAGAATGTGAAAGATGGCAAACAAACACGACATGTTTCAGACTCCATTCATCAGGAATGTAAAAAGAAACTACGCGGTTTCCTTTCAGGGTCACCCCTCTTTGTTTATAACGGATGAAGAGACGCGGTCGTGTTTTCCCGCCGGCGCTGACAAAAAGAAGTGAAGTGTGTGAAGACGAGCTCGATCCAGCTGTGTTTAGTTAGGTAGGGATCGGGATTCCTGCACAGTTCGTTAATGCTCTGCTAATGTGCATATTTTCTGTATCACTGTGTGTGTGTGTGTGTGTGTGTGTGTGTGTGTGTGTGTGTGTGTGCATCAGCAGCGTGGGACTCTTCTCCTCCACTTATCTGCTCCTTCAAAACAAGAGTCCAGAGACACAGCAGAGGAAGCTGTACTCCCGCCTGATACCATCTGACGCCCGCTCGACCTGCAGGTGACGTTTGTTGGATAAAACAGCACATATAGGAGCTTAAACCACTCTCGCTTTTTGTTTGGAGGTGATGAGAGTCTCTACACGTTTAACCGCGTGCTTCAGTAACGAGCAGGGAGGGGCAGCTATCAAAAAGCCATAAATGACACGACTCTGGATTTGTGTACGTGTGTGGAAATATCATAAATAACGGTGTGTCATCTTCGAATCAAATCACAAGAGCCTATAAAAGTTTTAATAATCACGTCTGTGCATTCCTGCGTTTTGTGTAAGTGTGTGTAAGACATCAGAGAGGTGAAGCCAATGAGACTTTCGTACTAAATCTTTCTTTTCTTTTCTTAAATACCGTTATTAAGTCGTCTTAATTAGACGAGCAAGAACGTAACGCCTAAAATCACACAAAAATGTAACTTACAGGTACTTTTCTTAAACATCCTGCCAAACTTCAAAGTAAAAGTACCTCAAAACTGCTAAATAATTCATATTATACTGTTATGCTTTAATATAATAATAATAATAACTTGTCACTCAACGCAAATCTTCCATAATGCACGTATAATCTCATATAATGTATATAAAACTTAATACTGCACGTAATTGCCCCTTATTACACTGTCAGTATGTAGCAACATCTTCAAGGTGTGTTCAGGGAGCGTGGGTGAGGGGAGCTGTGTTAAATTATAAAATGTAAACTGACTTGTACGATCCCTTCAATGAAAAAAATAAAAATAAAAATGAATCGGATCGCTGAAAAAACAAATTAATCTAAAAATGTGATGCATCACACAGTCTGTAAATGGTAACCAGCCTCCTAAACGTCCTGCAGTGGAGGTATGACGTAGCAGAAAATGCTAATACTCAAGTACAAGTGTCTCAAAATTGAACTGAAGCACAGTACTTGAGTAAATGTACTTAGTTACAGTCTGCTGCTGCTCATGAGGCATCTCACACTTTTCACTTCCACTCCACAATATTAAGGAGGAATATCATTATTTTATAACTTTAAAGTGTTCAAATAAATGTTTGTTTCTTAGATTAAAACAGCATCAAATATGTTTTAGTGACACATTCAGCCCGCTGTAGTTCCCCCAGCAGCCATGTGAGGGCAGTAGTGTGCACTGAAAACTGAGAGGACGCAGCAGCAGGTCTCTGATGCACATCTTCAACATGCTCTAGTTTATAATTCAATAACTAATCAGGAAACATCCTGATGAAGTGAAGCTTCAGCTTCCTTCTTTGCTTTTCTGTCTTTGTTCTTCAGCCTTTGTTTAATAAAGTTACGAGATTCAAAGTCATCGGAGAGACAAACAGGTGAGAGTGACGAGAGAGGACGGACGGAAATAAAGGATAAAGAGTGTGTGTGTGTCTGAGAGCAGCTCGAGGACTGTTCAACACACACACACACACACACACACACACACACACACACACACACACACACACACACACACATACCTTGACCTTCTGGTCTACCCTGGCCTTTGTGCTGGCTGTGACCTTTGACCTTTCCTAGACTAAACTTGGTGTCTGGTGAGTGGATGAGAGGGCTGTGAGTGTCAGGTGTGTGTGTGTGTGTCTCTGTGTGTGTGTGTGTGTGTGTGTGTGTGTGTTCAAAGCTAAATCCTATCCTTCCATCACTTCAGGCTGAAAGACAAGGAGATGCTTTTTTGTTAGTCGAGACATTTTGGACAAAGGGGAGGCAAAATGGCTGCTATACCGCCATCTTATACGTCTCTGTGTATGTATGCGTGTGTGTGTGTGTGTGTGTGTGTGTGTGTGCGTGCTAAGATGAAGCCTAAACAAAGACGACCACCACCGTTTTTAGACTCCTGCCTCTGTAGGAGGATGAGCCTGCAGATAAAATGCCATACAGGGGCCCAGGAGTGTGTGATAAGACCATCCTGTACATTAGGCACACACACACACACACACACACACACACACACACACACACACACACACACACGGAAACATGACAGTAACCACACACATATAACGGCCTAAAATACACTAACAGACTAACAAGCGCTCAGTCAGCGAAACTCGAACGAGAGAGAGAGAGAGAGAGAGAAAGAGAGGGAGAGGTTGCAGATATATTGAAAGATAAAGTAAAGAGACAGAAAAGATCAAAGTCGTCATTCAGGCTCGTCTCAGGGTCGAACTGCAGCCAACTCTGATTATCTGAGTGCAATCTGAGCCTGTGAGTGTGTGTGTGTGTGTGTGTTTGACATATATACGTCCTTTCCATCTGATTATATACCTGTGCCTTTCTTTACATATTTTAAAGGGCTGTTTCAACCCTCTGAGACTCCAGAGAGATGACAGCGACATGGTGGTGTTGTCGTGGAGGTGGACTCAGACTGTCGGGGGGGGTTCAGGGGCAGGAAAAAATAAAAGAGGACCCCGGCTGCATGTGATGGAAAACTGTAGCGGTTTAATTACTGCAACTACAAATAGACGTCCATTTTTTGAGGATGTTCACATACTTTTATCTTTACAGTTGTCGTTCTCGGTGCAGACGGCGTTTTAGAGTTATTTAGATGTAATTCTCTCACAATAGACGTAAAGAGCATGATGGGTCACAGTTGTCCTGATGGACTGCGTTGCTGCTACACTTTCATTCATGGCCTCTTATTATGTTTTATTTGGTAACAGCAGTCTGGTCTGATATTTGACTGTTTATATATCGGACTAACTCTACTACATCCTTCTGTTTCATCTCATTTTCCTCTTCTGTTACTTTATTTCCATCTTTGCCTCCGATGCATCGCCCACATTAAGTCGTCTATATTTTGTTTCCCTTCTCTTCTACCGTCTCTCTCTCGTCTTCTTTGACATTAAAGTACTTCTGCTAACCTCTCTCTCTCTCTCTCTCTCTCTCTCTCCTTCCTCTCTACCTGCTTCAGGATTAAAGCGAAGGAATTCAAGGGATGGAGAGACGCAGTCTTTCATCGAGAGGCCCCGCAGAGGGGCTTCATCCCTCCTCCTCTTATCTTCCCATCCCACCGAGACACACATCCACTATCACTTTACCCTCATCGTGTTTTAAAGGGGGGAGGCTGCCGCACTCTCTCTTTCCCTCCCTATTCATCCTTTATCCCTCACTCCCCCTTTGTTGTCTGTGAGAGACTGTTTGTTGTGTTGCTTCTTCCTGCTTTCAGCCAATCACAGCGTTTCTTCTGTTATCACACTGATTGATTAGAGAACAATTTCGCTTTTATTTTTCATTTTCAGCTTCTCAAATTTGAGGATTTGGAGGTTTTTCTGATTTATTTTATAGTAAAGTGAATATATTTGGGTTGAGCTTCCCTTACTTTCTTCACTCTCCTTGACTAATAACATCTTTAATCCACACATTGAAGTCGTTGAGTCGTGATTGGGTGAGAAACTTTGCTCCAGCGGGACACAGAAAACATTAACCCATCCCCGCTGGCGTCTTAACTAAATCAGGAAGTCCTCTCGCTGTCTCTCTGGTTCTGATTGACACACATGGAGGTCCGGCAAAATTAAATAAAGCACATCCTCCCTGACCTCTCCGCAACTTGAAAAGCTTCAGTGTGTTGACTGCTCAAACACACACACACACAAACCATCCTGTCATCCCTAGGGCCGACCTCTGACCCCTGGAGGTTTACCCAACAGGAGCGGATGTTATTGGACCTAATGGATCCAGTATGACACAGATATTAAAGCCAGGAGAGTCCAACATGTGAGCTTTCAAACACCGTATTTTCTCTAAAACTGAAGGCCGTCGGCGATAACTAATGAAACCAACTCGCTGCACGTCTGGATTGTGTCTTTGCGGTGTTTGCGTTGGGGTTTATCACCCAGGGGAGCAGGGGCTTACTCAGGCATTAGCAATGGATTTAAGAGGCCGATCAATCCTCCACATCTATCCGACACGGTGATTAAATCCCCTCGATCGTCAGGAGGTGTGTTCCTCCCTCCACATTATAACCGGATGTTTGTTTTCATGCCTCGCTACATATTTTTGTGCCTCGACACGTCCGTCCAGCCCTCCTCCTCTTTAACTAGCAACAATGATCCACTGTGTGTGCAATGCCCTTCAGAGGTTTTGGCACAGATGTTGGTAAGTATGAGCCAAAACATCTGCACAGGGCAAACAGTAACAATGGAAATATGTAGATTCCTTCCAAGACTCATGTATTACGTCTGTCTGCCTCTGATTGTTGTTATTATCATTATTATTGGCTCGTTAAAGAAATAGTCCACCGTTTTGGGAAGTGGTCTCATTGGGCTTCTTGCCACAAGTTAGATGAGAAGATTGATACCACACTTGTGTGTGTACTGTATATATATATGTATATATTAGCTTAGCTTAGCATAAAGACTTCAAACACGGCAGGAAGTCACTGTCTGAGCAGGTTTTTGTACTGATTTAACAAACAAAAGGGGTTAATTAGAGAGTTTTTGTCACCTTTAGACAGAGCCAGGCTAGCTGTTTCCCCCTGGCTCCAGCCGTAATGCTAAGCTAAGCTAACCAGCTACATTTTGAACCTGCTAACTCTAACTCTTGGCGGGAAAAACAAAGAAAATGAGCGTATTTCCAGAAAATGTCAAACTATTCCTTTAACTTTAAATAGTTGCTGTGTTTTTCAGTATTATTAATAAATAAAAATCAGACAGTACAGCAAAATTTTAACTTATACAAAAAAACAGTCAAATGCAAATCGAAATAGGTCATAAACTTAATACTATACTCTCCCAAGTAAACAGAAATAACTTTAACACTATAAAAATTTTCATTTTTCACTCGCTGGATTCGACTTTTTCCACATCTGAGTCATATATCTGTGCAGAAACAGAGTGCAGAGTGCATGTGCTACATGCTGTAGCACATGCTGCACTGTTTATTTGTCTATCAAATACCATGACTGATTCCTTTAAGAGATGAACTTGTGATAAACCCTGCTGTATCATTTGTTCTGCTTTATGACTGACCCTGTGCTCTGACAGGCGGTTCCCCCTCAGGGATCAACACAACATCACTAAACTCAAACATGACAACATTTACACCCCGTCTGTCTGTCAGACGTCAGCCGGGTTTTGATTCCATCTCATTACAGCTGTTGTTCATCGTTCGAGTGAAAGGTGCCAAAGTCTCCTGCAGGCACGGCTCCTATGTGGTCTAACACACATAAATCCAGCCCACACAAACACGAAGTCGTATCAGAACAACCGAGACGAGCGATTGATTCTGGTCCAAAACAAACTAAGCAAGCCAAGATACATTTACAGGAGAATGTATAGCTCAGTAAAGGAGCGTCTCCTCTTATATGTTTCTACTTTTCATCTCAGGAGTTATATAATCTACCATGGACTCCAACTTTCTTGTTTCTTTCATGCAAAAACTAAAAAGTAGGTGCATACACAACCGAATCGTCAGCATAAATAAGTCAATTTCTGCAAAACCACAGATTATAACTGTCTTCATGTTGCAACTTTACATTTGTTTTGGTTGAATCTTCTATTTCTCTCCTCACAACGCTGTGCTTATGCTCTGCTTAGGTTTAGGCACAAAAAACACGGTTAGGTTTCGGGAAACATCACAGTTTGTCTTAAAAAGTGTGTTTTTGTCGCCACGATCACCGATGGAGATGATTCGACTTCCCGTGAGAAACAGCTGACTTTTAGTCACCACAAAAACAGCTCTGAATATCTCGAGGTCTCCTAGAAAACACCAGGTTAAAACCACTGGAAATATCCCCAGATCTCAAGAGAAAACACACGATTAAGTCACCACAAAAATGGCCGGATATGTTTGCAGGTCTCCTAAAAAACACCCAGTTTGACAGCAAAATAACAGCTGGAAATATCTCCAGGTCTCAAGACAAAACACCCCACAAGAAGACTTTTTTTCTTAAATATTGCAAAAAAGGGAAACCTTCCAGCCCAAACACACAGCTAACCTCCTCTCCACCTGTTAACAGCTATGATGGAGGACACACCTGACCTCCCTGACCTGCGAGTACAAAAGTAAAACTGAAAAGAGACAAATAAGCACCCTAAACGTCTCCCAACAATAACAGGTGAAGTGGTTAATACAGTGTCATTTAGGCCCGAGCAGAAGGCCTGTACAGAGGTAGGTGCTTTTACCTGCCTGAGCTGTATCATTTACCTACAGGTACCTGGGTGTGAAGTGGAGGTCGTCGCTGTGTTATTTAGCTGAACAGGCGTACAGTGAGGCAGGCAGTAAGTGCAGGCTTGTGTGTCAGACAGTAATTGTTGTTTGGATACAGGCTGAAAGAGTGTGAAGCTTACAGTTAGTCTGGTTTTTAGCCAGAGGTGAACACGCACACAGACAGCTCTCAGCTGGGGGTTGTTTATTTTCATTTTTTACAGTTTTTTACCGCTTTTTTTCGTACGTAGCCTGAGAGGCAAAACCAAGGGGAAACCAAACCCTTCTAAAAGTGGAAATTATAATATTAATATAGAACATCCTTATTTATTATACTTTATTTGCACTCAACAGATAGCTGGTAGCTGTAATGTAAAATCCTATTTTCATCTTCATTCTCAGGTTTTTATTTCTAAAATCGGCCGTTTTTATAATGAGGTTTGGTGTGGCGCATCTGCGTCTGGATCTCCTACTGCCTCCTCATAACATAAAGACAAACCCTTCCACTTATTTACAGCCTTCGCCCCTCTGACCCGATGATGCTGAAGCATTTATAGAGGCTCGTTAACGTACAGGAATGCATATGAAGCCGGCAGGTTTATAGTGACGTATAAAAGGGCATAAATCAGAAAGTGGAGCTGCTCTGCTCGTCGATACTGAAGTGTGAACAGCTGACAGGTGTGTATCTGTACATGCACTGAGATAAACGTCTTGTTTAATGACATATTGTAACATTTACATTTACTCAAGTACTTCACATAAGCACTTTCCCATCTTATGCAACTTTCTACTTCTTCCCCACTTCTTCTCAGGCTGTTACTGCAGGACTTTTTCTTGTAATAGAGTATTTTCCCAGTGTGATATTAGTACTTTTACTTAACTAAAGGACCCGAATACTTCTTGTGCACTCAATCATCGATGAGCAAATCAGCTCACGCCCCGCCGACGCTTTATTGGATGTCATCGGTAACAGATGACAGGAAAATGAGCTCCTCGCCTACAGACGCCGTCTTGGATCAGGACTGTTTGAACTCGTGTAACGCAAAGCTCACTTTGATTATGTCGAATAGCGATCGTGTCTGTGGGTGTTAATGTGTGCGGCCGTGTGAGGGAAAGAGATAGAAAAATTAAAAATGGAGCCACGAGGTCAGCGTTTCTTAGCTTCTTCAGCTAATTAAACAGTTTACTGTGAGTGCAAAGAACCAAATCTACACATGAAAAGTATTAAAGTGTGATGAAGAAGGCTACATGTGCTGCGCCTCCTTCAGGTGTTCGGAAATCTGTAAAAAAACATTTTACTGTACGTGAGCCAAGCCGGCATCGTGCAGACGAGACGTGACTCACCCTGCCGCCTTTCTCCGGGATGCACTTGCATCCTTTGCTGCAGTCGCGGCCTCCACACGGCTCGTCAGACTTGGATCCCTGCAGACACAAAAAGAGGAGGAGGTTAGAAATCGGGAATAGGTGTGATGCATTAGACATTTTGGCGTTCGAATCCCGCTGTTCATGTTGAGAAAAGCTGAATAAGTCAAGCTGAACAAGTGTCTGTTCATGAACAAGCAGAAAAAATGAAAGAAAAAGGCGGCAAACAGAAGCAGAAGAGACTCAGGTAACAGCTCCATGAGTCACGTGGATGTGAGGAATCATCACAGTTGCATCAGTGAGAAGTCGGCAGATTTACAGCGATTTTAAGGAGGCAGAGGGATTCATGGGGGATTTAGAAACGGATCAGATCCAGTCAGAGCTGATAATCTGATGACTGAAAAAGTGCATGCTGTTTTAAAAAGAGGAGATCTGATTATGTATCAAACACAACGTGTGCTATCACGTTCTCCAGGTCACGAACAGTGCTCCCTTTTGTGATTACAGCCTTTTCTTTTCTGTGTTTGCTAACAGATCACAGATGAGTCGGCGTTTGACCTCCAGCTCTTTCTCTCTGCTTGTTGATTGGTAACAGAGGCACAAAAAAACCAGCCTTAACTACAACCAGAGACGAAGCTCTGAGCGAAAAGAATAGAGGCAGTGATAACAGCAAGCAGCGGCAGCCCCGGGGAAACAACTCCGCATGAGTCCTTTTCATAAAGTCGCTGTGACCTGCGGGACGCTCGTCTGGCTGAAACCACACGACGAGAAGCTCAGAGCGACTACAACACTTCCTGAGCGGTTTGATCACACAACATGATACTATAATTTGACTCAGGCTGGATTTTCACTCCCAGAAGAACGAATCCCATCCCATCAATCTTCTTATTTCTTTTCTTAGGAGTCTGACATCGTGATTGGATATCAAACCGAAGACAGTTAGGGTTAGGGTACTCATGCCACGTCTCCTAACTAGTTGTATCATTCATCAATTGTTACAAAACAGATGTCAACACTGTTTCCAGAGGGAAAGTCCAGTGACGTGGGAGTTCATTTTCACTCCTATCTTGTCCAAACCGCTGCCAAATTGACTCCCATCCCGTCCTGTTCCCATTTGCGACTTGTTTTCTTAGGATGGCGAGTCACATTGTTCATCCAGTCATAGCAAACAAACCTTCTCGACATCAGTCCCAAGGTGTTTAGGGTTTGTGTGCTCGCTCGCCGGTTTGCTATGACTGGATTGTTTCCAGTTTCACACATGTCTTGCACTGTGCAGGTAGCTGCGACCGACCAACAGCCAGCCCCCAGAGAAGCTCTTTCTTTCTTTGCTTGTTAATCAGTAACAGACACACACCAGACAGACAAAACTACAGCCAGAGTCAAACATCTGGGTGAAGAACAGACCAGAGGAAACATCATTTTTAAATCCACTTTTCTTCCACTTTCTGTCCTCGATACGACCCGTCCTACGCACAGTAAACAAACTCCATCACCACCCACTCGACATGTGTAGCTCGTAAACTCCGAGTGAACCACAGATTAACCTCTTTGCGTTCGGGGTGGCATTCCTGAGATATCTACCAAACATCATGCAGTGCTTTTTAGAGGTTATAAGCAGCAGAGAGAGCTTTAATAAGCTGACATATGAGTGGCATGACTTGAAAACGCCGCATGCTGTCCATTCACTTATGGGCTCGCTCTGGGTGGGAGGGGACGGACCACATGGTGAGCGTCGACATGTGTGATTTTTGGATGTGTCATCTACGTATTTGTGTATTTCTGCTTCTGAAACGCTGCGTGTGAAGCTTCATTTTGTATAAATATCTGATAAATAGTTAATCATCACCTCCTTGTGCATAAGGGAGCAAATGTCTCATATGAGTCCGTAGTTTTGGGGTCTCTTCGGGGTCAAACTCACAGGTCATAGCTGGCATTTCAATGTGATTAGTGGATGAAAGGGTGCTGGCGGGGTGGAGAGACGTGGAGGAGACGGGGACAGGAGGGGTGGAGGGACAAAAGGGTGTTGGTGGGGTTGCGATGGAGGCTCAGAGGACAGGGGTGGATGAGGAGAAAGTGTGAGGAGGTGAGAGGGTGTGTTAGTTCATATCCACAATAATCCACAATAATCGAGGTCAAGGACCCTCCAGGACCCCTGGAAGTAATCGTCAGATGGTCTAGTCTGGGTCTCAGTCTCATATAATGAGAGCCTGGGAAAGACTGTGGAGGTGTCTGAGAAATATTCAGATCAATCACAGATTATTTATATTAACTCATGTGACACATCAAGGCTCAACGACTTTAAACCTGCATTTAAAGATTTGTAGGCCAATTAGGGGCAGCGAGCGAGAACACAATGCTAATCATGTTTTCACCCAGAACTTTTAGACACAGAAACCTTTACTTGACTTGATTTTGAAACCAAACCTTTCAGAGACTTTAAACTAGTAAACTGTACAGTAGACTACGGGTTGTGACAAATAAAAGGTTAAAAAGGTGTCATAAATCAGGAAAAATACAGGAGAATAATGACCATGGTAGGAAACCAGGACAGGGCAGTGAAAAGTGAGAGTCTCCTGGGACAATTGGGAGGGTTGGCAAGTATGCCAGGAGCTATGTTTCAATCTACTGAAAGGCTTCTCCAAAACGCTGTTGTGTACGTTTCCACAGCGGTTTACAGACCCACAAAGATAACCGTTTCCGTACGGGATTTTGCGTCATCGGTCCATCAGGCATATGCTCCATGTTGATGTGTCGAAGCACAATAAACAAACAAACAAAAAGCTGGTTTGCAGCTGCAGATTTTCCAAAATGAGACATAAATAAAATGCTGCGAGTATACACTAATCAGAAAATGTTCAAAGCGTGGGAATCGCAGTGGTAACGCAGCAAAGGACATATTATTATACTTATATGTAGAGTTGCCTATTAACTGATGAATTTACGTGCATATAAACTCTCCTTTTTGCTCTGTTTTTGGTCTCCACCACCAAAAAGCACCCAGAACTTTAAGACCCAGAAAACCATACTTGATTTTGAGACCAAAGTTTGAAAAAGTCCAATAATCTCTTACATTTTTGCTCCATTTTTGGTCTCCACCAGCTCTATTTCTTGTAGAAGAATGATAGAAAATTCCTTTTAGTAATAATAAAAAATATTTGGTAAGGAAATTACAAAAAAAAAGACTGGTGGTCACACATTAGGTGGTAAATGCCGCAGAGGTGAGATAAAAGATTACTACTACTACAACTACAACCGACAGAATCAGTGACGGCCATTAAACCTGCAGACAAAACGACTGGAGGGAGGAAAAACACACAACAAGGAGAAAGCGAGCTTGGCACAGACAGGAGAGAGAGAGGGAAGGAGGGGAAAGGTCAGTGGTGCTGCTCCTGCTTTCTTCCCTCTGATCTCCTCAACTCCTCTAATCACAGTGACAGAAGGAGGGCAAGAGAGGGAGAAAGTGAGCCGGGGAAAACGGTGAAATTTGGGCTAATGGAGGGAGCAGAGGAAGCGATGGAAGAGGGGTAAAAGAAGTGGAGGGAGGCCAGAGAGAGAGAGAGGGAGAGGCTCAAATTGATGTTTTGGCAAAGAGGGTAAAGAAGAAGGAGCTAAAAATAGAAGCAGAACAAGCGATTTGGAGCGTTCACGGCCCGGCAAATTAAGTCGAAAAAAGAGCAACAAAGAGGAAGGAGCGGACCGGATGGGAATTTTATGCAGTCGAACCAAGAAAAAAGAAGACTTATTGCTGCTCTCTTTGCTCCCATCTCTATTATTTCGGCCTATTATCCTCCTTTTCGTCGAGGCATGAATACTTCCTCAGGTGTTATCCAGTCAGAGTGAGTATGCGACCCATTGTTCTGGGGTATAATCCAGCTTCTACCTGAGCAGGGCGGAGATGATCCCGGTTCAATTCGCTCTGTCCACACCCAGAGTTAAAAGCGAAGGATGACACAGACAGAAACTAAAGCCAGCGCCCGAGGGATGTGTGAGCAGCGATGGTGGTGTTAAATACAGAGCGGGAAGACGCAAGAAGGGAACGACTGGAGGTAAATAAACGCACGTGGAGTCGGACACGTGAGCGTGTTCACATCGTGTAGACAAAGGTAACGCTGCGTGAGTGCACACAAGGTGGTTCTACACTCTTTGGCAGGACGTTCCTCAGTCCCTGCACCAAACTTCATTCAATTTTTACTGAATTTTAGAAAAGTGACAAAATATGCTCACGTTGAAAGTTCAAACGCTGGTCCTCACAAAAGCAAGCGCACACACGACATTCTCCCATAGAGGACAAAGACTTATGAGCACAATGAGCTGAAACCCTGGTTCAACAATATGACAGCTACATGATCATCGCATCATCTTACACCCATTGAAACACAACGTGCGTGTGCTCTCGTGCTGGCCTTGCACCACCATCAGAGTTAAAATGCCTTCACCTTGAATTACTGCCTATAAGCACCAACCAGTCATCAGCCGCTTTCTAACACATGAAAAAGCACGAGAAATATAGATCCATAATCTTCCCCTCCAAACAATCACACTGTCAACATCCGTACCGCTCTGCTCTGATGCACTTCTGTCTCTTTAGATTTGATTTTGTTGTTGTGTGTCGAGCTGCAGGTGACACAAAAGACGCTTTGAAATCTGATACGAGCGTCCAGAGCGTCCAGACTGAGACGCATCTGTAGAAATCTGACTCGAATCTCAGTTTAAACCACCTCCTGATGTGTGTTCTTGTTGTCCAGACTTTCTAAAAGCAACCTGGATGCAATCATGATATGCCAAAACACAGATTTTGACCAGCAGTCTGAGCTTAGGCTATCTTTTTTTTACAGAGGAGTACAAAGGACTGAGAGAGAGCTTCGTCACATGGTGCAACATCAATCACCTGGAGCTCAATATCAGCAAAACCAATGAGCTTGTCTTGGACTACGTGCTGTCGATCCCGAGTCGGCACCAGGTATCTTATTTTGAAAACTGACCAGACTTCCTGTCTGGCTCGATGCGCTCTGCGGTCCGCTTCCGTCAAACATAGACGAAAGTCACAAACATCTTCGACCTGACGGCACAGAAGATCTCTACAAACACACCACAGATTCAAGGTGGGCACCCAAGATCAGTGTCACCTCTTCAGTATCAGACCAGATGTGAAGTATGGTCACACTCTCCGCTTGACCTTTGACTCTCTAATCCGATTAGACATATCTGTGAAAGTTTGTTATCATTAGCGTATTATCACTTGAGACATGTGACCTTTGACCACCAGATTTTAACCAGTTCATCCTTGAATCTGAATCTGAAGAAAGAAATCCTGAGATATCGCGTTCACAAGAATGGGAAGGACTGACGAACAACCAAAACCCGCTTTGCATTTTGACTGAAGTGACCCTTCGTGTTGAGGTTACGTTAAAGGAATGTAAAGCTGCCGCAGGATCAGACACGAACACTGTAAAGACAATAAGCAGCGCGCTCATAATTTAGCATCATTAGCCGACATAACGTGACGGAACAGGCACATTCCCGATCCCGAATGTTCATTCTTCCTCCCGCTCTGTCATCCCGGCATTACCCGGCTAATGTTCCCCAATCAATCTCCTCTGTTTGCTCATACTTTACTGTCCAAACACTCTCGTGTACATACGTCTGACGGAGAATTTTAAAAGCCGCCCGTAATACCTGTCTGCTTAAACCTGCCTGCTGTTCACACACCTCAGATTGGCAGCTCGTGGGTACCGGCTGACGTCTGGACACGTCTGTGCGTTCCTACAGGGTCTTGCTGATGTTATCCGGATGAAGGTTGAGTCTAGGGTTACCCAGGGTGTGATGTGCATTTTCAGAGACGTATGGCTGAGACAACAGAGCGTGATGTGACAGGACGGCCTCAACGTTTGTTTTCTTAAAAACGGCGAGATAAAACTTTGCATGCCTTGTATGCTATAGGATTCCTCGCTGCTGAGGATGATGGTGGTTTGGTTGAAGGTCAGGACAGGCATGGTTGTGATTTATCTATAGTCTATAGTTCATAAAACTGTTTGAATTCATCTGTATTGATTAGGTCTTTGAAGGAATAGTCCTACATTTTGGGAAATATACTGTAGCTCTATACTTCGAGCTCAAAAAATGTAAGTAATGTAAGGGTAGGAGTGCTTCCTGAAGCGATAGTGTCCGATGCGATTGCAGGAATCTGTTAAATCTACAGCCTGTCGATCAACATGTCATCACACGGTTAACAGCCAATGAGAGTTTAGTCAAACACCTGTCAAGCCGCTGTTGCTTTTTAACAACAAAAACCAGGTTGAGATCCACAATCCGACCCTGAGGACTCGCTTTACATTTCAACTTTGAAGTTGAGGAATGACTTCAAGGACACGAACACGATGAATGAGACTTTTTGACAAGAAAATGTAGATAAAAGAAGGAAGAGTCTGTCCTCTCTCCAAAGTCTTATCTCACATCTCTTCCTTGTTTTGTCATCCCTCTTTTTTTCTCCTTCACCCTCTACCCCTCCTCATCAAATCCTTCCTTATCTCCCCTCCTTCCTCCTCTTCCTCTCTCCTCTCTGGTCCATCTGTGACCCTGACATCCACCACAGGAGACTAACCAGCTGTGTTTGGGCCTCCAGCGTTCCTCATCTACTTCTGTTTATTCCATGCTGTGTGTTAGCAGTATGGACTGTATATAAGCACGCAATCACAGCCACGTGCACGCTTTGTGTACTTGTACACAAGCATACGTGTGTTTCTGTGTGAGTGTGTGTGTGTGTGTGTGTGTGTGTTCCTGTCGACGAGGCCACCCAGCTGGAGGCAGGTCATCCATAACTCGGTCAGACAGCGGAAATTTGCGGCGCTAAGTCGGACCCAAACAGGACGTCGCACGAAGGCAGCTGACATGGCCGCCGGCTTGAAATGTAAATAAAGTAAAGCCGCTGTTGTTGATCGAAGACAGAACGCAGACGCATCAGGAGACGGGTTCATCAGAGACTTTATGTTCATTTTCTGAAGGTACGGCAGTTTTGATCATTGTTAAGGGTCCGTATCTTCTGTCAAAATCAATTATCAGCCTTCTGAGACTTAATCAATCACATTTAACATTAAATCTGCATGTTTCTTTGACAATGTCATGTTATTTTTTTAAGTAAAGCCGCTGTTGCTGATTGAAGACAATCCCATCAGGAGAGGGAGTTTTTTCAGAGACTTACGTTCACTTTCTGAAACTACGGAAACAGTTTGAAAGATATTTTACAGGTACAGAATTAAAAAATGATTAAGAAAAGGAGAATTTTTAATTAACGGGCTGTTTTGTAAGGAGGTCATGCAGTAAGAACAAGGACACATGATTTGTTGCTGACAAGTTAAAACTAACAAAAACACTGATATCCCTGAAAAGCACAGTTGACATCAGCTGTCATGAACTTTGAATCCAGATGCATTTTGGGGCTTGATGGAAGCAGATAGTAAACAGCATCCCCCTCTCCATTGCTCAATCTCTAATCCGTGTTAAGACCGGGTTAATGTTGCGAAACGCCTTCATGTCACAAACTTAAATCTAAATCCAAACGTGCTGCACAATTTCCTGGCAGAGTCGAAGCAAAGACTTAGCGAGTAAAGCTGCTTCCAAGTGCCACATCTCCCCTGACACAGAGAGCCACAGGAACAAGCTGAAAACACGGCGAGAGGGACTACAGGTGAAGGAAATCCACTAGAAAACAAATCTCACAATGAAAAATGATACTTTGTTAGTTTCAAGTACAGTGCATGAGTAAATGTACTCGGTTACATCTCACCACCGCCGGAAGGAAAGGATCAAAACCGAACAGGCTGATGAATACATGTAAGAATTACACAATCCTGACATTTAGAAACCTCAAATTATCGTACGTATCATCAATCACTATGGATGTCAACACACTAACCCACACACACACACACACACACACACACACACACACACACACACAGGTATGTTCTGTGACCTTTCATGTCTCCTCTCGGTTAATTTTCTAACTTAATTTGATCGTATTAAAAGGATCATCATTTCATTTGTTTGTCTGCATGCACGCGTGTAAAAACCTGTACTGTTTACACACACACACACCCACACACCCACACACACACACACACACACACACACACACACACACACACACACACAGTTTCCAAAGAAAAAGTGAGCAGCGTGTCGGGGTGAAGCGAATTTTTCTAGATAAATGCATCAGATCCATTATTTGTTCTCTTACTTGCACACATGTGTGAACCTGTAGGCCTCTCACACACACACACACACACACACACACACACACACACACACACACACACACACACACACACACAGACAGATCCCGGAGCATTGTGCAGTCGTGATGGAACAGAAACATCACTATTACGCAGGATTAGGACTCGACCTGCCCGGCCTTGTTCTCTCTCTCTAACTCGGCTCTATCTCCCTTTTTTTCCTCCTCATGAACGTAATTAAAGACTTAAGGGGGGAAATTTAGCAATTTTATCGTGTTTTTTTAAGAACAAAATGAACCGGGGGCGAGAGCGGGCACGCAGGCAGAAACAGGAGCTAAGTAACATGTTCTCGCTAATAGCGCTCTGGTTCTGGTTTATGTATCCTCGGGTCCTGTATTTAAGCCCAGCCCAGATCCTTAAGTGTGTCTCTATGAGTAGATTGTTATCAGCGAGGAGGAGGATTCAGGGTTTCGTGCCCCACCTTGCCTCTTCTAATGGGCGCTCACACTCCCTTTACAGGTTAAGGGTGCTCGGATTGCTATCATTCAGACCCTCTTTAAAGCTGAAATCTTTCTGTATTTCTTTCTTCGCCCCTTCTTTGTGCCAATCATTCCCTTCATGCCGTGTAATTTCTGACTGATTTGCACCTAAACACACATTTCACCTGCCCCATCGCTCGCTCCGCGTCCTTCCCCCCCTCATCGTCTGCGCTCCTGCCCGGACAGCAGCTCGCGGTTTGCTTTGGCTCAGACCCGAGGTCTCTTCCTTTTGTCTCGCTCTGTACCGACTGCAGGTTTTTCTGCTGCATGCAACGTCTCGGAGATCTTTTTGTTTATTGCCGTCGTGACATCATGGAGCTGGCGTGAAGCTGCCTGCCGCTGGTTGTTTGTGCCCGTTTTGTGCCAGTGGGCAGCCGGCTGGCTGGGGGCGTTCGTTCCAAGTGTGTCTGCGCTGAGAGGTGGAGGATGCACAGACAAATTTAGACCTCGCCTGGAGGGCATCTTTCAACATCACGGCTTATAAAAACGATGATTAATCATCGCCACTGGCAGAGGGAGAGGTGACTGAACCAATGGAAAACATCCATGCAGGCGAGGGAGAATCCCAGACGTGTCTGACTGCCAGGAGACGTGCCTTCATGTTTCCATACTCTCGGTCCAATGCATGTTTACAAAAAAGGTGTTTCTTCTGATACTGAACCGATCGCTGCAATCACCGTCGACCCTGCGTGCCCTTTACAAGTGACTCACCGTTCTATCTTCGGTGGCTCGGGTCTATTTTCATGTCACCGTCCTGCACTCGGAGTGGATTTACAGCCTCGGCTGGAGAGCAGGCGTGAGAGAAACCAAACCCCGACCGGAAGCTGGTGTTCTGACTATGTTGGACTGTCAGGCAGCGCTTTGGCTGCAGGTCTGAATACCGGGAAAGGGGGGGGGGTTGCACTGGACCCTCCAACGCTGAGTCTGCATCGATGCAGGCTTACAAACCACACTCCTTTTTCAAGGTGCAGCACCCTCCATGCGGCGTCTCGTGTCACAATAGGCCTCCGTGTGTTGTTACCGCTGAGTTCATGCACGTTACGGCAGATACATAATGTGCCTCGTTTCCTCTGGTACACAGTTTCTAGACCTACAGCGAGTGTAAATGTAGTTGTAAGAGTGTGTCTGAGTCAGAACCAGAGTCCGCCAAGCGCCTAACGTGGGCACAGTTTGGGTTTGGTGAGTAAATCTCGTAAGGCTGCATTCAGGTGCACCTCATAAAAAAACGTAAAAGACAATTGTCAGGGCGTAAAAGTCTAAGAAATCGAAATTTTAATTGAAGCAACTGTTTATCCTTTCGTTATCGATATTATTTAATCGTCTCATTGGCAGCTCACCACAAACCACAGGGACATTGGCCTGTTTCTCTGTAAACAGGTGGGATTGATGAACTGTCTGTTTCTCTGAGGGGCTTATCGCTCTGATAAATCACTTCCCCTCTCTCAATGTGTTGATAGAACAAACTTTATGTGCGACCACAAAATGTTCAAACGCTGACAAATCATCCGGAGACAAGTCACATCACACAGCGAGACGCTTATTTGTGGTGATATAACATCAGACCGCAGAGGAGTATTTATGATTTGATTTCAATTAGCGCGGCGGAGTGAAGCCAACAAGATGCTAAAGATAATATTTATGATACACACTCAGGGCTGCAACACCGGAGGATCCATTAGTGAGGCACACTGTGAACATGAGCGGGTGAGTTTGAGCAGAGACGGTTTTTATTAGCTAGAAACAGCTTTCAAGAGTCAAACACTTGTTCTTTTAAGCAGCGCAAACAAACAAAATGTGGTCATTGTTTGGTTTAAAGTACATGCTGACGGTTGGATCGTGTTTCTCATGACTTTGACCTACTTTCTACTGAAAACTAGTGAAGAAAATACTCCTGCAAAACCAGTTTGCATCCTCCTCAGCTGTGCCTTGTGTTTATTGCTAACTATAGAATGGAAAACATTACATCGTGAGCATGTTAGCGTGGATGCTACCGGCCGGGAAGGAAGTAAACCTGGAAGCTAGGAAGTCTTTTTGACGTACGTGCCAGACGCCATCTTTACTTTTACTTTAGATTCATGGTACACGTCCACACACCCTCCTACAGCCACGCAAACATCAACATGGAGGCTCGTTTGGTAACTTTTGTGAGCGTCTGCCAAACTACAAACAATATTTTAAAAATGTAATAGATCTTAGTGATTTTAAGGCGTAAACTGGAAGACACGTCTAAACACAATGCAGGCATGTGAGGAAACACACATGAAGTCACAGTGTCCACCCCTCTCGATAAGTGCTGTGATAATCACACCTTTGAACGGAGCCAAACGCCCCTCGCCTGGAGGAGATGGGGGGGCGAGGGGCTGTAGGGGAGGTGAACGGAGAGACGGAGGAGGGGGGAAGGAGTAACGGCCTCCAACAGGTACAGATGGGATGAAAAGGCGGTGTAATGGAGGACAGGTGGGACTGATGGTGTGAGAATAATCTTCAGCGGAAAACCAGATCTGGTTTCATGTGTTTGTACCTTTAAGGGATGTGAACATAAAGGAATAGACGGGGGAATGTGCACTTACTGTACGTGTGTGTGTGTGTGTGTGTGTGTGTGTGTGTGTGTGTGTGTGTTTTGTCTATACATCACAATAAGACAGTAATTACAGCTCAGATATAAGAAGGCGGAAATCTGAGATTCAGCAAATGTGCCTCAAAAGAGCAGGTAAGAGTCCTGACGTAGACTCACACACACACACACAGACACACACACACACACACGCACACACACACACACGCGCATGCCTTCATCGGCGTAGTTTAAGGTTTCGTCCGAACAACAAGTGTAAACCGATCAGTGGGTCCCCACGCATCGACGTGAAAGGATAAATCCCCCCGTAGACTCCTATGTCTGTGAGTGTGTGTGTGTGTGTGTGTGTGTGTGTGTGTGTGTGTGTGTGTGTGTGTGTGTGTTGCTGCAGGCAGTGCACCAGGATGACAGCCTGGTAGAGATGATCCCACAGGGCAGATTAACAAACTGTCTCCTATGGGGCAGAGCAGCGATGTGACTGTTTTACGGTCTTTATGCTAAGCTAAGCTGCCGTCACGTGACATCACGTCCTCTGGGATCGGCACATTAAGAGAGCTGCAACAGTTATTTTCTCGATCGGTTGTTGGAAATGACCGGAAAAAATGTCGATGAGTGTTTCCCAAAGCCAAAGATGACATCGTCGAATGTCTCGTTTTGTCCAGAACCTGAAGATGTTCAGTTTACAGTCACAGAGGAGGAACGAAACCAGAAAATATTCACATTTAAGAAGTCCGACCCACAGATTTCTGCCCGAATCTGTCGTCAAAATAACTGAAATAGTTCACTTTTTGTACCTGAGAACTGAGAAATCCATACATCCGATACATCACATCACATCAGTGTCCTCAACACAGAGGAAGAAAACACATGAAGGAGGCAAAGAAATCCAAAAACAACTCTCCAACAGACTTTTAAACTTCCTCGTCACTAATAAACCGATGATCCGTCTGATCTGAGCTCCGCACACAAACGTATCCTCTTAAAAAGCTCCGGGATCATTGAGCCAGCGTGCACCTCAGGTTACCTCACTGTATCCCGCCGCCGTGCCAAACTGACGCCTCGCGCTGCCAGCCGCCGCTGCCAACCGGGGCCTATTTTTAGTAACGGATGTCTCGCGAACAGAGGTGCTACTTCACTCCCTTTTTTTTTTTTCTCCTCCTTGTCGAGGTGGTGTGAACACGGAGGGGTGGTGGTGATCTGGACATGGAGTTAGTGTGTCTGTGTGTGTGAATGTGTGCGTCTAGGATCACACCTGCAGGCTGAATGAAAACACAACTCTGGCACTGAGAGCCACAGTCTCTCTTTAAATCATCGCTTCCACTCGCTGTTTCCTTTTTTCTGTCTTTGACCCAGTTTTCCGTAACTTTATTGACATTTTCAAGGCCAGAAATGAAACGATCTGCTGGACAGCTTAAAGGCGTATTTGCCATTTTACCGAGAGTTAAGATGAGAAGGTGGTGATTAGCTTAGCTTAGCATAAAGACTGTGATCTGGTGGGAAACGGCTCGTCTGGCTTCGTCCAAAGGTTACCTACCAACACCTCTAGAGCTCAATAACTAAAACTTTATGTCTTGTTTGTTAAATCCTGACAAACTGGGTCAAGTGCTGGTCTTAGCGATACACCTCTGAGCGTGGGAACATCTTTAACGTCACAGTTCAAATCTATAATACTTCACTTCAGTTTAAATTTCGGCTGCAACCGATAATCTGTTAATCTGTTGATTATTTTCTTGATCAATGAGTTGTTTGGTCTATTAAATGTCAGAAAATGGTTCAAAATGTTGGATCAGTGTCAGAGAAAGCACCTTCAAACGTCTTGTTACGTCTACAACCAAAAGATATTCACATCTAAGCAACTGGAATCAGTCATTTCTGACTTTTAATTGATGCTCAAAATATCTGCAGATGATTAACCGTCATCATTTATTCCTCAAGTTCCTCCGACCTCAGCTTCTTTACTCCTCGTGAGTCAGGTCACGCAGGTAAAACATCACCGACCACAGACCTGATTAACCTTCAGTTGTGGCTAAAGTTCACTCCTGACACCAGACATCATCAAAACCTCCTCTCGTGTCTTTAACCATATTTAATGAGCTGGATTTTGTGGATTTAGGAGACAGACAAGAATTCCCCTCCGCTGACTCATCCTCCACTCGTCCGTCAGCTGCATCTGCTTCACGTGTCCCGGCGATTGAAGTCGGGCCGCCTGTTCAAACACCTGAGCCCACATAAATAACAGAGCCTGCATTTCGCTGTCACCGCAGTCTGCTCGTGCGGCTACTGTGCAGCCAGACGGAGATATCAAAACCACAAGGGTTAAACGGAGACCTGAGTCATCGTCGCTGGGCGTGCGAGGAGACACAACACTGAATCCTCGACCTCTAACTTCCTGTTTCTGACCACAGGCAAGACAGATAAGTGAAGGGAGGAAATTCATACCAGTGCACACACACCTGGGAGAGCCTGTGGCGATGTAATAAGACCACAGGCTTAAAATTTCACTTTTAACCCTCCTGACTAACAAACGACAGCAGCTTCGCTCCATTAAATCTCACTGATGATGCTGACTAAGCGTGGAGGAGTCTGCCGAAGTCTAATCTGTGGTTTTGTCTTTTGACCAGACGGGCGGAGTCGGTCTGGATCGCATCATAAATCTGACGGATTGATGTTCGTATGAGCCCAGAAGGGAAGGTTTGGGTCAGAGGTCAGGGTCGAAGACGCTTCAGCAGCACAATGTCCTCAATGGATAAAAATCACACATTAAAACGGTCATAACAGTCGTAATTTTCAATTTTTACATTAAAAACATGTATTTAAAGCAGCCACTTTTTGCAAACTGGACCCTCTCTCCCATAAAATCTGGTCTGCAGGGTCCAGTGAACCCTCCTGATATGATGAGAGCTGCACCGCTGTGATGTCCTTAAATGGAAAAGACGTGTGAAGCGAAGCGTGACGCCTGAACCTTCTGCACTATTTTTGTTTTTTATTCTATAAAACAGATCAAATAGGTGAAAATAGTGGAGCTGCGTTTGAAATCTGCAGAGTTATTAGTGATGTGAGGTGTTTCGAGGCCGAGCCGCAGCCCGATGAAACGTCCATAAATGGTAAAAAGGTCCAAAAACTCTTGAAACAAGAGCAGAATAAAGCTGATGAGTTTGGGCTGGCACGCTCAAGGAACCTTGAGGAAGTCCTTGAGATTTTTCAAGGAGCAGGTCAGCCCTGATCTTCTTCTTCTTAATGAATGAGTTTGTCTGGTTTTTGCTTATTTCTCTCCAAAGAAGAGTAATCTCTAAATACTTTTGTGAACGCTCCGTAACAGTCGGAGCTTCAGATTTTAAATCAATTTACAGAAACAGTCAAAAGATCTCGATTTGTCAGTAAACACCAGAAGTGAGCGGCGCGTTTCTTCAGAGCTGTAACAGCCGTTTGTTGTTAATTTGGATGAGTAACCGTAACGACTATCAAAGCCTTTAAACATCATTTCACAAACATTTCGGGAAATTCCCCTTTCCCTCGGAGAGTAAGACGAGAAGATTGATGTCGCTCTCCGCCGTGACTGGAAGGCGATTAGCTTAGCTTAGCATAAAGACCGGCCTGTCGAGGCGCAGATTTGAAAAATAAGACGTCTAAAGCTGAGTAATTAACGTGCTTTATGTAAGTTTGTTGTTTTTTAGGCAGCTTTAGCCCAGTTCACAGGGTTTTCTGCTAAGCTAAGCTAGGCTAATCACCTCCGTTGCTATTTAAAGGGTTACTCCACCAATGTTAAACATTAAAGCGCGTCTGCAAGTCTTAGGTAGCACCGCTGGATGTGTCAAGAAAAGTAGTATCTCTGGCGCCAGTGATGTCACTCAGTGGCTAATTGCATTGTGGGTAACGTAGGCACCAGGTTGCCCATGCACATGATTGGATGCAAAACAACTTTCGGCGTCTAGAAAACTACCTGAGTTATTGAAAACGCGTCTCACTCATTGACGTTAAGTGTAGAAATCTCTCGAAAAACACTCAAACAAATGCCGAGGCACGAAACCACAGCCGCACATTGTAACCAGGGTCGGAGTATGTCCACGTATAGGTCGCCTGCAGGCAGGAAAAAAAAAAAAAACAAGACTCCCAGCTATGCTATAGACTCCCTCCTCTCCCCTCTCCTCTCCAGTCAATCAGCTTTTCAGCAGCTCCTAAAGCAGCATGGTGAGGTTAAAATATCACCCTGACGCTCCGGCTTTTGTGATCTGATCCACCTCTTTCTCTTCTCCTGCACACACACACACACTCACACACACACACACACACACACACACACACACACACACACACACACACACAGTCGTGTGTGTGTGTGTGTGTGTGTGTGTGTGTGTGTGTGTGTGAATGTGGGAGAAAGGGAGAGACAGAGGAGAGGCCGGGGTGAGTGTGAGAACAACAGAGTTACCTACAGACCATTAGACTTTGATGGGAACCAGTAAAATACAGCCTGAAGCTGTGAATGGGAGAGACAGAAAGGAGTGAGAGGGGAGGAGGAGGAGGAGGAGGAGGAGGAGGAGGGTTCAGATATACCGACGCTCGAGGACGAGCAGGACAGAAAGAGAGGGAGCTCAATTATTTAAAGATGATCGTATATTATGACTTTGTTATTTTACCCTGATATCGATCAGTTACGTCGCTTTATTTGACACCAACAGTCAATAGGAGGCGAAAATAAACAAGATAAAACAAATAGTTTAAAAGCTGTCTTGTGTAGAAACCAAATACGGAAGCTCAGAGGGGACAAATGTCCCTAAAAAGGCCACTTGTTGAGTTTAATATTAAGTAAATCTTTAAGAAAATGTCTCTGATTCCAGCTTCTGAAACGTGAATATATTTCTGGTTCCTGACATTTTGTTTTACCTGTTTTCTGAAAATTTATAGACCCGACAACAATTAATCGAGAAAACAATCGACAGATCAATCGTAGTTGAAGCCCTAATATTAATCGTTTTCATGTATCCATAAATAAATCAAAAGTACAGCGAGGGACGCAGGAAGTCAGTCACAGACGGGGTCGCTGAGGGGTCGGTCTATATCGTGACATCAACTGCAGCCAGCAACAGCAAAGAGATGAAGAGGGAGAGAAAGTCCCCCAGACTCCCTTAAAAAAACGCTCGATTTTGTGAGTTTTGAGTCAGGAGGAACTTTTTTAACCTCATGAAACTCCATCTATGACGATTTCTTAACTATGTGGGCCTTCTCGTTAATTCGGCACACGTTACACATTAAGTTCCTCCATCTTTGTGTAAAAAACATTGCAAAAATGTTGATATTTGGGTTTTTTTGACACCTTCCGGCACACATTTGAACCTGTCTTCCACCTAAAGTTGCTGCTTACAGGTATGTAAAGTAATAATAGAGCATAGAAGAGACAAAAACAAGGCAGATCATCGTGTCACATGGAGACAATTTGGTTTAAAACCAGTCATTAAGTGCAGATACACTGTGAAGTTTGTCCTCAGGTTAGAGCTCAGAAGAAAATGAGACGTGGAAATTAACTACAAGAGAAAGCATTAGGAGATCCACAGACAGTGAAGGACTCTCTACTAAATCACAAACCTGTTGACTCCCACCAACACACCCATGCAGACACATAATGGTGAGGCGTTTCGTTAGCTGGGGGCTCCTCAGGCGATGTATGTGTTTATGTGTACGTCTAAACGAGCGAACATGTGTGAGGACGAGGCGGCTCCGCGGGTGAATCCGAACGGAGGCTGCGGTTGTGGTTTGCCTGTGATGAAAGTGAAGCACTGTAGGTGACATCGTTTAGGGCGCTTTAACCGGCTCCTTCCTGTGGCTCGCCGACGTACGCTTTAAGGTGGCGAGGCTGACGACGGGGGAGGACGTGGCGGATTAGAGAACGCCACCTTAGACAAACCAAACATCTGTCACCGCAGGTTTACAGCTCGACAAAGGAAGACAAAAAAAGATGAGGGTTAAGGGTTCGACTGGAGAAAGAAATACTGCGGAGGGATTCAACATGAGGCTGAAAGCTTCAAAAACTCCTCTTTACGTGTCTTATTTTGGAAGGAAACAGCTTTGTGCATGTTATATATGAAGGAATCTCTTCTTTAAAACATCCTACTGTTTAATTTAAGAGCAAATGTCTTATTTTAATCTTATTTTGGCGCCAAAGTCAGAGGCAAACTCATCTTTGAGTGTTTTATTTTGAAGTTTTGAGTGTTTTTACTGGCACGCGTTGTTTTTCTTCTTATTTTCGAGCCAAAATGTTTCGTGCAAATTTATGTCAGAAGCGTAAGAAGAAGAGTTTTCCTTCCTCTCTGAGGAAACAGTTTTTACCGTCCTAATTCAGTATGAAGCCTGTTAGCGAGTACTGTTTTCTTCTCGGAGCATCTTATTGGGTTACAGAGTTTCTATGACGTTGGAAGGAAACTCTTTGCGTGTCTTATTTTGAAATGTCACGTCTCTAATTTCAGTGTGAATCTCGTCTTTGTACTTTGAACTGTTTCATGCAAATCAAGCCAGAAGCAAATTCACCTTCACCTGAAGCATCTTATTGGGGAACAACATAGCTTCGGTGCGTGTCGGGTTGCAGGGAAACATAACACTTCTTCTCTGCATATTTCTGAGGAAGATCCTGGATTCTTTGCACACCTCATTTCATAAAAAATATGCTTTTGGCCTGTTGTTGAGCTGTTGCACGTATCGCGTTACGAGGAAACTCTTCTTGGTGAGTCTTTCAGGGCAAAACTCGTCTTTGTTCGTCTTATTAGCAAATTAAAATATCCTTTAAACGTCTGATGTCAGAGCTGCCGGTCTTCGTGTCCTTACAGGAAGAGATGTCACTCATTCAACCAGTCGAAACAAAGTCAAAGAGGACTTAGCAACAAATACCTTTAATCCGACTGATGTGTAAAAAGGAAAGAAACACATGCACACCTCGGTTTGCATGCATATTTCAGCATGCTGCAACAGAGCGGGAGTAACCCCAGCAGCCTCCGACACAGACAGCAGAGAGCGAGAGGCAGCGGGGGAAATGTCTCCGATACCTGCAGGCGAGACCGCGTTGACATACTTCTATTATTAAAAAAACATCAATCTGGATGCTGCAGACAACGGCTCGCCTGCAGTTACGTTCACAATAATAGGAATCACAGCACAGTTTGGACTCGGGGGCTGTTTTTTTTCACATCTGGGGAAGGCTGGGAGGTTTTGGCATGTTGAAGCAAAATGAGGGATTGACAATATCGACTCGTACGGGCAAAAACCGCGTACGCTTGCACGCTATGTAAAACACAAAGGATATAAAAGATTGTAGGGCATGAGAGGGCCGAAAACAAACAGCCATTGTATTCTATTAGCATGCAAAATGGTACTAGGAGTGTCGTTTCCTCTGTCTTTACCTTACAAAGAATAAAACAGCATGATTTTTAAAGATATTCAAGACTTTTTTTCACTTTAAAACATCTGGCGGCCAAATCAAAGCCCTCTCGTGGAGCAAGGCTGCACAAAAAGGGGCACGAGTCGGCCTGCAATAAAGCTGGAAGATAAGAAAAAGCAAATAAGTGAAGTAAAAATGCTCTTCAAATATGTAGGATCCCTACATTTGATCGAATTTTTTATAATCTGAGCACAGCGAGCGACGATTTGTGCTGACGACAGTCAATTAAAGGAAAACTACGGAAGCCCAGAGGGACAAATGAAAATAATTATTAGAAAACATTTTCTTTTCTCACAGTTATAAAATTGATTTCCATGTTTTTTTTCTCATTTGCCTCTTTGGGCTTCCGTACGGCACCATATACACGCCTGTTTTTGGCCCATGGTCGACTATTAAGTTTAAGTTTTGGCCCTCAAATATGTCGGATCCCCACATTTTACTTATTTTTTAATAATCAAAGCACAGCGAGTGACAATTTGTGCTTTAGTTTGTGCTTTAGTTTGTCCATTAAAGTGATACGGAAGCCCTGAGAGGCAAATAAAAGAGCCACTAAGAAATATTCGGGAGATTATCCTGACGAAACATTTTACTTCTTTACATGTTTTTCAGTTTTATGACTTAAGAACACATGAACATCAACATTTTTTCTCATTTGCCTCTTTGGGCTTTCATATTGCATCATTTAGGAGCGTGTCACTCTGTCAATTAAACAAATTTAAGATGATAATGAAGCCCTGAGAAGAAACTTACAAGGATTATCCTCACAAAACATTTTACTTCTCATGTGTTCTTGTCCTTTGTTCCATGTAAAGTGCTTGTTTTTGACCATTACGTTTCAGTTTTGGCCCTCGGTGGAAGAAAGTGTGATGTAGAGCTTATTTTATTGAATCAACACATCGATTGCCTTTAATTTCCTTTCCAAACCTCCGATGTAGGATGTGTAGATTCAACCATTAAAGCCTGCGAGCCACCACTGAGGCCTACAGATTTTCTCAGCGTCTCTCTGTGCCAACACATTCCTTCACATTCCTTCTTGTCGAGCAGTTTCTAAAATAAATCCCCATCATGCCAACCTATAGGTAAAGAGAAAGTCACCCTCCATGTTGGTTCCCACTGTACGCTGACACTGATGAATAAACGCGCCCTGAACACTGACTCTCAGCTGTCGGCTCGTCCTTTATGCCGCCACGATTTACCATCGTCCCCCTTCTCGGTTTCTAGGTGCGCTGCAATGCAACCGCATCCAAGTATTTCCCTCACATGTACCATGTGTAATTGAACAGTGTCTGCAGCGAGCGCGCGGAGCCAGCGGAGGCCATATATCGCGCCCAACATCCCAACCACATACCGCGTCTCGGCCTGCAGTTTCCATGTGAGGAGCATCCCGAGGGGATATTTAGGATGCTTCGGGATCAAGGCGGGAAACACTGCGCTGCGCTCGGATGCCGCGTACGTTTGATATGTAAATGCGAGCCACCTAAGGTTGTTGCAAAGAGGTGCACAAGTTAAACGTTTCCTGGCGCTGTAATTAGACGTTGTCAAGAGATTTGCGGATGCAATTATTATAATTACAGAGATGCGATTTTAGCAGGAGATTAATGCGGCTGAGCTGATGAAAGACGATCAGATATCAAGTGTAATTATTCTACTGTTGTTTTAGCACCTCTCCAACAGCATTTATACTGTTATACTGTAGTATAAATGTACTTCATGTTGATATATTACCCAGAATAATCTGAACTAGCGTCGTATGAAGCGAGGAGTGCTGCCACTCATTAACCTCTAATGAAGCCATCTTCCATTTATACACCTCCGGCTCAGGATCCGGACTGTAAGACGAGCAGCAGGAGGAGGAGGATGTAACCAAACAGACCTGGCAACAAGACAGGTCGCCCCGGCAACCAGACAAACAACACATATCTGACATGACGACGGCGTGCACTCGACCGGTCGGTCCGTTTTAAGATGCTGACACGTGCTCTTTTGGGACAATCCCGCTGAAGTTTTTTGGCTGTCACGTATTTGATTTAAGCGGCTCGAGGCTCGCGGAGGATTTAAAAAAAGCTCAGAGTCTGACGCGATAACGCCTCAGATGTATTTATTAGGTCGGGAATGTTTGTGTGACAGCCTACGGGAATTTTCAGGGTCATGTTGCTTGTTTAATGTCATCTTTTCACCAGAAACCTGGCAAAGAGATCAGCACAGATTCATGCTCGTTCCTCTAAATCCAGACGACAAGCCTGGGCCGTTACAGTCTGACACTTTGCCAGCATTTATTTGCCTAAATATGGGATTCAATCTGAGAAACATTTTGATTTAAGAGCCACAAGAATAAGTTTAAATACAGATCAGTTCTTATATTCACTAATAATCACACAGTGCCAAATCTCATCCACATTGCAAAACAAATGCCTGTCAGCTCTCTAATTTCTCTTTCCGCTTCTTTATTCTTCCAGAGAAACGTTCTCGACCTTCCTTGTAATGTCAGCGATGCTTGTTTCGACAGATAGAAATGTAAAGTTCAGACAGACAGCAACGTAATTCATTTTTCAACTTCAAACTGCTAACTTTGATTGATGATATCTTGAATTAACTGCGTCTGGATGAAGGTCAGCCATTGTGAAATCGCACAATGCACCTGTTCAGCAGTGTGGGAAGAAGTTGTGCAGATGTAGCCACAACAGAGGTCTATTGTTTAAATACACTGTATTTAAACAATCACACGAAGAGCTCCACCTTGACTTTTCCCTCCATTTACATCCATACTGACAGCATCTTTACAGAAAGTACGGCTTTGTGGTTTTTCTCACAAATGGTACCAACGGGGCCAAATACATAATAATAACTATGCCTTTGTTTGAACTGTATCCTTAAGAAAAGCTAAAAAGAAAGGGGTTACATGGCCACTAAAAAATGTCCGGCCCACCTACGCCTCCTGGTTTTAATATCTTGGTGTAGCTTAGCACAAAAACTGAATCAAGAAGGAAAAAGCTAGATTTCGCAAATGCCTTTTGAAAGCTTACGGATCGTCTTATGTTTTATCTTCAAGCTAGTGCACAGATGCAAGAATCACCTATTGATGTGTCTTTCCTTTGACTAAGCTAGGCTAGCCGTTAGCTTCTTTTTGCTGCAGCGATGTCTGAAAAAACAACAGATACAAAGCAAGCAAGTGTTTGGTGCTATTGCTAGTACGCTAGCGTCTACGCGGTATGTCACCACTTGTCCGAATCAGACATACAACAAGACAGCGATGACAAGCCTACAAGGTCAGACAAAATCCATCACATGGATAAGAAGCTAAGTGATTCCTCTCCAGGTGTGAGGCCAGAGGTGAGGTGAGGGGGAGCGAAGATGCCCCAAAAGACGGAGACAAATGGATGGTGGGACCCAGGAAGTGAAGGACACCTCCGAACCAGGTGCTCCCCTCAGGTGCTCCACTTGTCCTACACTGTGTTTAAAATGACTGATGTGAACGGCTGAACTGAGAGTGCCCTGCCACATTTGTCTTTGTGCCATTAAGTCTGTCAGCCCGACATTAGCATGTCTGGTCGGTGACGAAATGAAAAAAAACAGAGATGAACGAGACCATGAGCCGATCATAAAACAGCAGAAGGGGTAAAGAAACTGAAATACAGACGGTGTGTCACTGTTTATGATCCGTGAAATACAACTTCGGAAACCACAGAAATAACATAAAGCTGTCAAATTAAAATGTGATTAATATCCCGTCAAATGACTCCTCAACGACGTCTAATATATAGAACGGCCATTCATGCCCTCCAACTCCAAACATCAGCCTATATAGTACTCATCACCTCACCTGCTGCCAAGTGTGTGTGAGAGTGTGTGCGACACACATTCCTCTATCTTGCATGTCTCCTCTATCTCCTCACGAGTTACATGACAGGACAAGAGACGTACATAGCTGTCCCTCACCACAGTGGGAGTGTATGGAAGGAGTGTGTGCAGTCCGAATGGGTGTGTGCGTCCGAACCACACAGCTGCTGTTCCTGACACACTTTCCCTTTGAAACACACTACATGGTTACTTTCCTTCCTTCCCTCACGCACACCGTCCATCTCCTGCTTTCTTTCTCATCTCAGATATCGTTTGAACGAGCTTTGAAAGTCCTTGGAAGTTTGTAGAAGCTTTAGAAAATGAAAAATCAATCTTAGATCAACACTCTGATGGATATTTACAGATGCATGACAATGTTCAAGTCCTTGTCTTATACTCAACACCTTTAAAAAGACTTTGAATTTCCTTTCAGTGCTCAGTGCAGTGTGCTCTTGGTCCTAAACCCTCTGTCATGACAAGTCAAGCGTTGAATACTGATCATCAATCTCAAGTCTACGATCAACCAAAACCAAATCAAACCAACCAACCAATCAACCAACTACCCAAGAAACCAAGAGACCAACCTAAAAACCAACACACCAACCAAAAATCCAACCAACCAACCAACTACCCAAGAAACCAAGAGACCAACCTAAAAACCAACACACCAACCAAAAATCCAAGCAACCAACCAATCAAAATCACGTAGATCTCATTTTAAGGTAACAAAGTTTCAACAGTTCTTAGTTTTACGTAATTATACACAAAACATAAGTGTAAAATAAACATAATTCTGAATATAATGTTCCATTTCCACCAATAGATCCCACTAAATCCTGCACACTGTACCTTTAATGTTTGATTGACAGCTGATCTTTACTTAAGCAGTGCAGAAACACCACCACATTGAGTGCTTCAGAACAAAGATGGTGGCTAATCTTGATTTCTGTTCATTTAGTTATTAATCACATTGACTCTTTGGGTATCTAA
>NC_140204.1:5185985-5425985 GCF_965226575.1 Pagrus pagrus | reverse complement strand
TGAAGCAACACACACACACACACACACACACACACACACACACACACACACACACACGTCATGGTGTGTAACAGAGGAGCAGAAAACCCTGTTAAACCCCCTCCGACCGCGACAGCAGGCCTTTTGAATGGTAATGCCATTCTCTCCTTAGCTACGGTAAAAAACACCACATCACAATGCGCTGCTCATCTTCTCCACCGCGGTCCGCTCTACAGGGGGTCACACACACACACACACACACACACACACACACACACACACACACGGGCATGCACTCACAAAAGGACGGATGGGTTTTCCTGCTGAAGGAGCAGCAGCAGCATGTCGACACAAACGAAGTGAGATGGATTGTAACCTGTTGCAGGTTTTCTTTACAGGCCACACACACACACACACACACACACACACACACACACACACACACACACACACACACACACACACACACACACACATTGTCTTTCGCACACACACACAGACACACACATGTAAAGACTGTGCTCCCCTTTGAGGTTTTAAAACAGAGCAGTCCCCAGACACCACTTTGCTCCATGTGAGGGGCTTAAGGGGCCCCCGGGGGCCAGTTAAAACCTGGTGACTCTGTAGGTCACAGGCCTGCTGCTGGCCGGAGAGCGACCACACCGCTCCACTTCAACACATGCGTCTTTTTGTTTAAACACAACGCAGGGAGCTTCAAATAAACAGTGCAGATAAGGTGAAGGAGATCAGGGCAGGTCAGAAGTGAAAGCTGATGGTTTTGGTTTGATAGGTGATAAAAAACGCGATGTGCATCTTCATCGGAAAAGTACAAACAGCGTGACCGTGACGAGCGATAAAGGAGGGGAAGGTGTAGGATAAATGCAGTTCTGTCTTTCGCTGACGGTTCCTGTGTTTTCAGGTGTTGCGAGAAGCCACGCAACGCCAAGAAGTGAGAGAGGTGTCACGTAGCGTTAGCCTGGCGAGCTAACAGTTAGTGAGAAATGAAATGAATATATGTGACTTTGAGGGTCTCAGGAAGAATAAGAAGAAGAAGAAGAAGGAGATGAAGGAGAAGAAAAAGAAGAAGAAGCAGACGAAGAAGAAGAAAAAGAAAAAGAAGAAGAAGAAGCAGACGAAGAAAAAGAAGAAGAAGAAGAAGAAAAAGAAGAAGAAGAAGAAGAAGGAGACGGAGAAGAGGAAGAAGAAGAAGAAGAAGAAGAAGGAGACGGAGAAGAAGAAGAAATAGAAGATGAAGACAAAGGAGACAGAGGAGAAGAAGAAGAAGAAGAAGGAGATGGAGAAGAAGAAGATGAAGATGAAGAAGAAGACGGAGGAAAAGAAGAACAACAATAAAAAGAAAAAGAAGAAGAAGGAGAAGGAGGAGAAGAAGAAAAAGCTAGCAATGTCAAGCCAATAGCCTACAAACTGAAGCCAATTTGAATTCAAGCTAGCCGTCATCCTCAAACTGAGAACTCAGATGTGAGATCTTTCCTCTCCCAGATCTCGTCGAGCTCACAGATAACACTGCAGTTTGAATATTGGCCTTTAACTGCTTTAGCATTAGCCGCAGCTACAGGTTGGGTTACATCTAGCAGTTAGCTTGCGTGAATGGTGGTATTGTGGATGTAAAGCAGCAGAACAGAGTTAATTGGCCCCCTTCTTTCCCACAAAGCGTGATACCTATGACCCAGTAAGTGTCAGGTTGCTTTAAATCTTTACGTTTCTTTTTTTAATCTGGACTCCCCTTGAAGGGCTTTGTGAGGACCGCTTCAATAAGAAGATTTACATACAGTAGACTCTTAAATGGGTCACTGGGTTACATTCCTGTCCCCGTCCAAAGAAAGACCACGTTATTTTGTATTTAAAAGTAGCTTAGCCCTCTTTATAAACACAGCAAATTGAAAGGTAAACTGTTTAAAAAGCTAAAATAACTCGCTGCGGAATAAAACGGTGTCATGGGGATTTGCCAGTGCTCATTTGGGTCCACATGCAGGCGTGAAATAAATTGGTACTTTGAGTGATTTAAAGGCCGTGTGGGAGTGAAGGTGTGTGTTTGATGCCCCTGACAGCTCAGCTCCCTGCTGGAGGTGGATTCATCCAGGCCACCCAGGATGTAGAGGAGGACGGCTGCCAGATACTGAGTGTGTGAGGCCTGAATGTGTGTAAAACCATCTATAAATCAGTTATCGTGCTGATGAGGAACCCTGTCATTGCGATCGTACAGCACGTTCTTTACAATGTCGTCGTTAATCCGGGAACACTCGTCTTGCCGACATATGTGCGATCCCTCCTGACCCGGGTGCAAAACACACACGCAACAAACATCCTTCCAGATCTACAATGAATCAAATCCTTCCTGCACATTAAACTATGAATGCGTGTCCGCCAAATGTGCTTGGTTTTGAAATGTTAACGTCTGTAAACATCATCCGTCAGCCGCAGACTTCCAGAGAGGAACCAGAAGTTTTGGCGCCTGGATGTGCACCACTGAACCCGAATCCTAACCCTTACCAACTGTCTACAGGAGCTTGTAGCATCCCTTATAGCATTGAGACAAAGAAATACTCCACAAAAATCTTAATTTTGCCAATAAATCCCCAATGACACGACTGTCAGCTAGGTTTCTTAGCTACGAGGAGGCAACGGGACGACTTGAGAGCCATCTACGGACTGTTTTTTGTCCTTTTTCATCACAGGAATCGATCTTAATCAGTGTGACTCCATCCAAGTTGGCATCCTTGTTGAAGAAGCAAACCATAAGTGCTGTTTTTAAGATGCAATGAAACAGGAAACTCGAGCCAAAACAAGTAACGATGGGCCACCGCTGTCGCAAGCCAAAAAGGTTGCGTTGCCTCTGCTCTGGACTGAATATCTGACTATACTCTGATGTTATTGTAATAGTCTGCATGCTGATGGGAAGTGCAAGTGGGGGGGGAGGTGTGCATGTGTGTTTGCATGTTTGTTCCTACATGCTCGGGACCCCTCGGCCTGAATGGGGGGAAAGAGGTCACCAGCGGACATCACAGATCTGGGTCACAGCAGGAGAGAGAGAGAAAAGGGGGATGTATGACGGATCCATCACATGTCGTCGGAAGGAGCCGGACATGTGATCCCGTATGCAAGTTTGACTTTGAGTTTTCAGTGTTTTATTTTGTAGGTTTTATCCTGGTGTGTCACTTTTGGATTGCACTTCCTGTCTTTGTGTTTTTTCCCTCCAATTCTTTGGATTTAGTCTCACCTGATGCCTGTAAATCTTCCTTTTTTCTTAATGTCTGATCGTGTCTCACCTGTGTTTTTTGCCGGCTGTTTTGTTCTCTGGATTTCAGCTTTTGAAAGCTTGCTTCTTGTTTCTATCAATTGGGCCGTTTTGTGCTAAGTTGTGACACTAGCTCCACCAGTTATTAGCCTACAGTTTGGTTTTCTTCGAGCTGTTTCAGTTTCTTAGCCCAGCAAAGGCTCGAACGGAGACGGAGAGCATCACATCATCAGGTTACATAAACAGGCTGCTACAGTGGGTCCCTTCCCGTTATTTGGACACATTTTTGGAAAGCACGCCACTCTTGCATTGCTTCTAATCAACCGCAGATGAAAATCATCTGCCTGCACGTTCACAGATCCTCGTAATTTCATCAAACGTCATCAAATCTCTGCGAGCAAAAACCATCTCCAGTCACATTTTGATGGATCGCTCTCGAATGATAATTTACAGCCGATACATGCACGCAGATGCATAAACCTATTCCCCCAACTATTGACAAGTTTACCCTGGACTGTCATTGTCTGTACTTTACATGCCAAGGATCAGTTCTATCATATCATTAAGGGTTTGGCGAGATGTGATAAATGTTGTTTAAATCCTTACCGAGTCCTTTGCCACATAAAACACCTCCAATAAAACAGGCAATAAATCAGCTGGATGACTCTCAAATATTCCTTCCTGCTGGCTTCGCCTCAGAAAAGTCAGGCTTCTACTTGACAGGTAAACTTTTCCATGCGTGTATCCGAGTATTTCTGGGGGGATGATTGTATATGACACAGGAGGACGACGTGACGAGCTTCAGTCCAAACCTAGAGGCTGCTCATACTTTCGCAAAACGCCGATAAGGACCATCAGAAGACACGTGTAAACTCGGCCTTTCTCACACACACACTGATGTTTTCTCACAGCTTTTCCTCGACAGAGTGCGAGAAGTACCACCCACACTAGACGAGGCAGCCAAAACAGGTTGTGGCGACTCGTGTAAATCGGTCGCCTCAACACGGCAGCGATAAAATAATCATTCACCTTCCTGAGATACAAGAGAGGCGAGCAGAGCGGCCGTCGCAGTGTGACTGATGGGCTGATTCGGGCTTTATTTAACCGGGCTGAGACTGTCACACTGTGTTTGAATGGAAGCTCAAGCTTGACAAAGTGTTTTACTTCTTGGCAGAAAATCTTGCTGTAATATATCTTTTTATAAATAAACACGGAGCCTCCTGCTGTCTCAAAGAGACAAACACAGATAAGAGTTGAACACACATCATTCAGACCTCGGTTATACACTGGAGAACATGTTGTGAGTCATTCGTTGATGAAAATGATCATTTATTTAATGGTCGTCGCTTCTTAAATGTGAGGATTTTCTCTGCTTTATGTTACTGAAGTGAACATCAGTGGGTTGTTTGGACCAAACAAGGACTTTGAAGGCATCACAGCCGGTTCTGGGACATTGTGATGGACATTTTTCACTATTTTCATAGTATATTACAGACTCTCTGCACGCCAAGTCAGGTTTTTCCATCAGAAATTTAAAATTTGACTTCATGTTTGTCTTTTTTTGCATCTGTCAAAAGTCTTAAGAGGGTTGTTTGTCTATTCAGAGCCACCGTACATGCAAACATTGTTCCAGTAAAGCTTGCAGCGCATCAAACTGGACCACTAACATCCTGAAGTATACCAGCAGGTGAAACTCTCCTTGCTCTTGTCTTTTCTTTTCTTTGTCTTTGTTCAAAGAAGAGGACCAGAAAGTCCACGCTTGACCCCATGTTGTCTTGAAGTATACGTACATGATTCAAATAAGTGTTGAGGAATGTTTTGTTCACGTTTCTGCATTTGTAAATCTTCTGGATCAACACGTTTTGTGTTTTTATGAGGTAAAATTTGATGCAAACATGTCCGATTGTTATATTTTTTTTAATTTATGACATAATTTAAATACTTTAGTCAATTATTATTGTGTATTGTCTTACATAACATTTTATTTTGGTTGTACAGCTTTCAGGGACATTAAGCATCTGCAGATACTCCAAGAAATGACATCACAATGAACAAAAACACAAGTGAAGGCGGTCAGAGTTCAACAATAATCGATAACGAAAGTAATCATCACAGGACTGTAGTAACACAAAATGGTCAAACTTGTGAATTCAGGTGTGTAGAGTCACAAGAAAAGCACTTTTTGGTGGCATGCGTAGCCTTAAAAGATGTTTTTATGTTCACTTTCTGAAAGCCACAGGATGCAGAGGTTGAAAAAAGTCCCTAAAACCAAAAAGCAGCACAAAGAATACACACTTTCAGGCTTAATTTCTGTCTTAAAGCTGAAATCTTTAAACTAACAGTGAGTTTAAGGAGGTCTTCATCGACTGAATGTAAGTCGGGGGGGGATCCACGCTCATCCACCTGTGCACATGCACACAGCGACCTGCCGCGGCACGTCGACCCGCTCCACTTTTCCCCGACGCGTTCCCTAAATCGCACATTGTATAACGAAGCTCTGCTGCGTGCGGGCCGTAAATCAGAGACGTCAAATACCAGCGATAAAAAACGCGGCGGGAAACGTTACGGCTTTGGAACAATAATCGGGGGTAATGTTCGACGAAGCGAGGGAGGCGGGAGGTGTGAAGGGAAGAGGAACGTAAAGAGAAAAAAGATAAGCGAAGGAGAGGGATCGTAATCTCTCCTTATCTACTTTGTGGCGTTGTAGGGCCTGTATAAACCTGCGGCGAACAGAAGACGGGGGCCCGACTGAGCGAGGTGAATTGACAGGTAAAAACCTCAGTGTGTGTGTGTGTGTGTGTTACATATTAAAGTGCGACCAGCAGCTACAGAATGTACAGAAATTCCTGTCGAGGCCGGTCATCGTGTATCAGGAGGCTAATCCTCCTCAGAGTGCAGCCGCGGGGGCTTTTCATCACAAATCAGAGGTTTCTAGGAATCTGAAGAGGGCGAGGAGGCGAGGAGGCGAGGAGGCAAGGACAGAGGGAGGAAGGAGGGAGGAAGAGGAGAAGTTAAAGGTGCAATATGTGCTGGAATTCATATTAAAAGAAATAGGGGTAAACATATAGACGAATAACTGCTGCTAACGTTAGCTGTGCAGCTAGCAGAGTGTAGCTGCTTTGCTAATTTCAGTAAAACACATACAATAATCAGACTAAACTAACATTTCTTCACACTTTGTTGATCATTTTACTTAATTTCTTAATGTTTTTGACAAAATTCTTGAATTGCACCTTTAAAGGATCATTTTCAGGGGTTTGAACATAATTTGCAGGTTAGCCAAATGTTTCTGGAAGAGAAAATAAAGGCGAGAAGTTACATTTTGACACATTTTAATCAGTTTAAAGGCTTATTGGTCTATAAAGTCTATTTTTTAAGCGAAATCTGCTTAGAAAATCTTAAAAAACTGTTATTTCTTCACATTCTGTTGATGATTTTTGAATGTTTCAAAGTAAAATTCTTACTTATTATCACAAAATTGCAATAAACCAGAAATATTCTTTATATCTGCTGTCCTCTTTTCTGTGTAGTGCAAATAAATATCATTTTTATGCCAAAATAATCCGCCTATTATATTTTTTATAACAATAACAACAGAAAAAAGTTTAAAAAATGTCCGAGTGATGCTTAAAATCTCGTTTTCTGTCCGACCAGCCGTCCAAAACCAGAATATAATCAGTTAAAGAAGCTGGAAACATTCAATGTTTGGCATTTTTTCGGAGGCAGATCGAGGAAAAGGCCGAGTGGGAGAAAGAAAAACAGAGCGAGGAGTGCTGTTAAACAGTGGCAGAGAGTGACAGAGGAATGGAGGAAGACGGATGAATAGCGTGAGGGACATTTGTTTACCAGCCTCCATCATCACTGCAGCTGCTTGTTTTGAAAGTACAGTACTTCACCACCACCTCCGTCTCCTCCCGCCTCATTGGTCGACCCGGCCCGCCTCGCAACAGGAATTCAACGACCCGAAATCGTCGTCCGTCAATCAGCGGGTCGTTCAGAGGCTCGCAAACAATCGCAGGTAAAGTTCAGCCTTCAATCACAACCTATCAATCCGGCTATCTGGAGGGGATGGAGGAGGGGTCGACTGCGCCCCAGAGGGGATTCTGGGTATTTAAACCAACACTGACTGACATGTGCAGCTCTGAATGGGGATCAGTGTGTCGTGTGGATTATCATCTGACACATTCCTGCGAGCAGAATGGGACGGAGGATCAGTCGAGCTTTTCTTTTCAGGAGATATGAGCGGACATGATAACTGATCCGAGAGCAGCGGGTCTTTAGTCACACGACACGTTATCTAAGAGAAGAAAAATCACAATGTTTCACCAGTTATTGGTCCTAAAATCTGAAAGGTTAAGCGCCACGATCACAGACAAAGATAGTTGATTGTTGAGTCTCATTCCCGACACGTTGGGGTGGTAATCAGTGCCAAGAAGCGCCAAACTGAGCCGGTCTAGACCAAACTCCTTCATTATTTATTTACAGAGTGTAACATTTCCCCCATGAGCGAGCACCTGGCGACAGTGGCGAGAAAAAACTGGCTTTAACAGGAAGAAACCTCGAGCTAGAACCGGATTCAATGGTGGGCGACCATCTGCCTCGACCGGATCACCTTGGATGAAGGAGAAATGTTGCTGAAGTGATAACAGAACAAAAACACGTTGTTAACTAATGCACGAGTCTCCCTTAAAAAACAAATGTGTTGTGGATCCCACGCTGAAACAAAGGGATGTACTTTCTCTGTCCCGTCTCCTTCACCACAAACAGAAAACAATACGTCGACTGTAAAAGACACGTTTATCCCAAAGGGAAGAAGACGTTCAGGACGTCTTTTCTTCTTCTTCCTTTTCTTTTTTACACACCAGGCATGTGAACTGCAGAAACCTTCCAGTGCTTCTCCAAACACACTGTAATGTAATCTCTACAGCTGGCCGAGGGGAGACAAGCTGAGACACAAACACGCCGTCCAAAACACACACACAAGGATACATGCGAACGCCGTCGCACACACACACACACACACACACACGTGCACGCATGCTGTCCGCCGACTCTCAACCGCACGCTAAGTTCCTGTGGTTGTATGTCAAGTGTAGCAGGGGGATAAAAAACGGGTCGAGAAACCGAACACTGAGTTTAAACCCAAACTTCCTTCGCTACATGTGGGTGACGGGAGGATGTAGAATGTAACAACAGCTTTGAAGACAATGAATGCGAGGGGTCATGTGATTAACCGCGACTACAGGGTTCCTCCGTGAAGCTGGAGACGGGTTTTTCTCTTCACACGTGAGACATTTTGGGTCGACTCTCTCGCGATTCAAGATCAATCAATCAGAGACTTGTATCGAGCTCGTAGTATTTCATGGCTCTAGCAGATGTCCTGCGTCCTTCGAGCCATCTGCAGGTCTTTATTCTTTTTTTTTCTCCGTTCAAAACAAAACAAAGTTTCTGTGTTTACGTTCGGCGCTACCGCCCACGACTCAGCTTGGCTCGGTTTATATGAAATTATGCGAGAGGGCGGACATCAAAGCAGGCGTGACGACAAGAATGTCAAGATAACACACAAAGAAGAAGTCGTGTCCGGATGAGGACTGTTGCCAAATCTCGCACGTGTGTTAATTCGAACTCAAACACAAATCACCGGCTGGCTTTGAACGCATCGTGAAGTCTCTATCTTTGTCCATCCTGTTCATTAGCATAGCATCTGCTTCTTTTGCAGCAATTAGACAGATCCCAAACAAAGACGCTGCAAACTTCAATTAAAGCTGGACTGAATGATTTTTGAACTTTTGTCTTGAATATATGTCTTGCTGGTATCAAGAGGCCTTTTTAAGGAGCAAAGATGGCAGTTTTTACCCAACACAGCGTATTAATTTACTTTTTTCTTCCAGTTTCAGCCTTCTACATTCAAGAAACGCACCAAAATGTTGGTTTTTATTCCTCCCTTTCTCAATGGACAAGCTGTTAAGCTGTTAAAGTCTCTATCTGACAGGTTCAGGGTGAAGTTATTAATGATATGGGAATTCAAAAAGAAGGACAACAAGCTCTTTGTGCATTTTGTCCATTAGTGTAGCGTCTACACTTACTTCCTTTGCAGCAATGAGACAGATCCCAAACAAAGATGCTGCAAGACTTCAATTAAAGCTGGACTCTGCATCAAAAACTCTGCTTTTTCAACTCACTCATGTAAATATGGCAGAATAATTGATTTCGTTCAACTGCTGTCATTAAAATGTGTTACGTCTATCCACAAAGTCTTTGATGGGAGCAAAGAGGGCAGTTTAGACCCAAAACAACATATCAGCTGTCAAAAAACACACAGAAAAGTTTGTGAAAGACGTGTTTTTGAGTCTCTCCGACTTCTTGATGACTGAACTTTAAAGCTGTCATGACCGAGCACCTGCTGACACGTGAGCCAAAGAGTGAAGAAGTACAAATCTCCAGCGTAACGGTGATGAAATTGACAGGAGTCGATCCACGAACATGGTGGTGGTGTGTGTTTGTATTGGCACTAGTGTGTGTGTGTGTGTGTGTGTGTGTGTGTGTGTGTGTGTGTGTGTGTGTGACATACCGACAGAGAGACACTGCACAGGCATGCTGCGCAGGCAATTATCAAATTAGACCCTCAGTCTATATTCACTTTAAGTCCTGATGTATACGTATGCTCAGTGTGTGTGTGTGTGTGTGTGTGTGTGTGTGTGTGTGTACGTAATGTACTGTAATGGCCCTTTGGCAGCTCGTTCATCATATTTTCTATAGATCCCCTGAAGAGCTGATATAATTAATTCTATTCATCTGTCCATCTTTATCTCAGCTCCGGCTCCATGCTGACTGATTTCAAACACTCACAGCTCATTTTGAACAGAGACACGTCTGGTTATTAACTTTTAGCCTCAGGCCGGGTGATAATGGATGAAATCTATAGTGGTGATATGAACAATGTGGTACATTTTTCTGAAGCTCTGAGCGAGAAACAAACTTAACAAGTCTAAATCTATCAAATCTGACCTATTCGTTGATTTACTTCACGTCCTTACAAGTTACTTAACCTTTTGGTTGGCTCATGACTTCCTTACAGTGATGAAATATCTTCCTGCAGCCCCTCATCACATGTTGCATCTATTATTTTACTACTTTGGAAACAGAAATCTTAAGATGTGACAAATAAACAAGGTTATATGTAACATTAAGTTTCCTGCACCGATAATCATCTTGTTGACCCTTACACGATCACCACCCTGCAACCAAGTGAGGGCAGGAAGAGCAAAGGCCGGAGCAAAGGCCAAAGCTACCCCAAGAACCAAACGAGGACTTCATGGTGCGTTCAAGTGCACCTGGCAAACTCTGAAATCTATACTCGGATTGCCACAAAGGTTGTTTTAAATGTGATGTTTCTATTTTTTCCCTTCATTATCCTCAGTTGGAATATACAAGCCAACATCTGTCATTAACTTTTTTTTCTTTTAATACAAATAAAACTATTTACCGATCATTACTACACTTGAAAATCAGCAAACTCAGCCATATTCTTGTACAACAGGCCTCAAAGTACCTCATGTTACTGCAATTATTCGATCGTCACCAAGCTGCGATCTGATGACTGCATTCAAAGAAAAAACTTCTCCCTGGTCCTCGAGTCTTGCAGTTTAACACCACCCTGCTATCACAACACGCAGGGTGGGGTGGGGGGCACCAAAGTGACAGGTGCTGATAGGAGCAGGGGTGCAGATTACATAAATCCGATAAACACACACACACACACAGTCGAGGAAGCACTATTTTAACGACGGTGACGACCCCGCTCGCTGTAATTGCTGCTCTTGGTTTAAAATAACCGAGACGTGTCGGATTCTCTGCCTATCTGTTTGAGTCATCCGCAGACACAGCGGAGGAGGGGGGACGGGACTGAAACGCGCTTTTAAAGTATGTATTCATCTCAAACTTTTGTTCAAAGACAGTGGCTTTAATTTTAAGGCTAGGCGTGTTTCTTCGCCTTCAGCTTGGCACCGGGAGCCGAGTCACGGGGCTACATTCTGACCTGCATGACAAGATTATCAAAAAATATGTTTTAATGAGTTTGGGTCGCAGCCAGGAGGACGAGATGCTCCTCCGGGTTCGGGTTTGCTCGTTCGTAGAAAGCAGAGAGTGAAACAGAAGCCTGATGAGTCTGTGCAGCAGGGTTCAGCACTTCAGAGTGTGTGTGAGCGTCTGTTTGAGTCCTTAAAGAAGTGTCCGAGGTCTAAATTCAGACAGGGGTCAAGGGTCAAAGCAGAAGTGTCCCAGCTCTGACTTTAACTGCTACTTGTGTGTGTGTGAGAGGTAACAAACCGAGGGGTGTCAGAAGGAGGAAACGTGATCAATAATCATTTATTTTACTGTTAATCGATGAAGTTTTCAGTCTATAAAATATCAGAAAACGAGAACAAGTGCAGAAAGGAGAGGAAGAGGTCATCTTCTAACCTGTCTCCACCTCAACATCCAGGAACATCTTTACAGAGACCTGTCTCCACCTCACCATCCTGTAACATCTATACAGAGACCTGTCTCCACCTCACCATCCTGTAACATCTATACAGAGACCTGTCTCCACCTCGACATCCAGGAACATCTTTACAGAGACCTGTTTCCACCCCCATCTGTTTAAGATACTTGAACATGACATAACTGATCGGCTGTAGCTGAATCTCTGAAGTGTTTTTATCAACCTCGTTTCACCCTCTCTCTTGCTGCAGAGGTTTCTGCATAGATGACGATGACAAACAAGCTCACACAGGTGAAGTCTGTCACTCCTGTCAGGTGGAACGGTTGTTCGTGAGAAACAAGACCTCCACCTTGCTTCACCCTCCTCCTACTCTTATCTACCCTGACCTCTTCTTTTCGTCTTCTGCTCCCTCACTCCTTCTCCTCTTTCTCATCTTTCCATTCCTTCCTCGGCTCCTCATCCATTTCTTCTCCTTCTCACCTCTCTCCTCTTAACTTTTCTCTCCTATCATCCAATTCGTCCATCTAACTCATTGCCCTCCGTCCTCCTCCTCCTCCTCCTCCTCCTCCTCCTCCACACTGTGCTTCTCCTGAGGAATTCCTGTCTCGGGTCGCTTGCAGCCTTTGACTGCAGTTACAAGGATCTGTAAAAGCAGCGTGTTTACCTCCCAAAAGAAAGGGTGAAATTCATTAAACATCTTTTGTTGACAGTAAAAAGGCGCGGCTACGCTCGACGGAGCGTACGCTGACAGTCACCAGGTTAGGACCCGACATGTGTGTGTGTGTGTGTGTGTGTGTGTGTGTGAAACAGGAATGTGAACAGTGTGTTTGTAGTCTATAGGTCACGTCAATCTACAACTTGTTCTCTGGTTAAAAAATGACAAGCTGGGATGGATGAAGTGGAAGATGAAGTGTAGGGAGGGAAGGAGGAGGAAATAGAAAGGATAAGAATAAAGTGTAAGAGGCAACGAACATGGGAGAAAGGAGGAGGAGGAGGAGGAGGAGGAGGAGGAGGAGGAGATGTAATGTTTACATCCTCTCTCTCTCTACCTGGACGCTCTCCCTCCCTTCCTCCCTCTTCCCTTTTGTCCTCCTCACATTCCTCCCATCACAGGTCAGCCACAGCTGTCAGTTGTACAGGAATGAAAACACCAACCTCCTCCCCCATCCATACACCTCTGCTCCCATATATGAAGAGAAGCAACTATAGTCCTCACTGTGTGAGATATAAAGGGATAAAGACAGAAAGCGTAGTGTCATCAGGCCTACTGATAAAGCGTCCAAAGCAATATACAGTCAGGAGCTCGAACCACTGACGAACGAATGCACTAATGTGAGTTTAAATACCTTTTCTTGGAGGCGGACTAGAAGAGGCAGTAATCTTGTTGGGCGCTAAGAGGAGAAGCTAATACTCAACCTTGTTAGCTAGCTCCTCAAGCCAACACGAGCTATCTTTAGAGGACGTTCGATAAAGAAAAAAGTCAAGATTGTAAGTAAAAAGTCAGGATTCTGAGAAATAAAGTCAGGATTATGAAATATGTTGGTGATACAGTGGCGTTAACCGTTTTCCGTAGATATCAGAACTTCTTACTTAACAATATCTGTCAATCCAACCCTAATCGGTGATGTCACAGCCGTTCTGAACATACCGTATCATGCAGTATGTGCGTCGATACGTACCAGAGGAATGCCACATGACTGAACACGCCTCAGGATTGCCCCTTCTAGGTGCAGATAACGTGTGACAGCACTGAATTTAGTAGTTGGCATATTTATAGTGGCCATAAATAACCTGCCCCAGAGCTAAAGAGGTGAGAACTGGGGCTAGTGGGGATATTTGATGACCTACGTCTGTATTCAAGATGATTTACAGGATATCAAATTTCACTTTGAGGTAGTTAAATGCAAATAAATTAATACATCCCTTAATTTTTGGGGATAATATTATAGATACTGCATGTAAAAAATGTAAAAATAGGGAAAAAGAGCCTTTCCTGTTAAAACTATTTACATTCTTAATGATAAAATCCCTCGTGCATTGCTAAAATCTTGATATTATGCCTATTCTGTTATTTTAAGCGGGACGTGAGCAACATATAAGGGGAGTTTTGCCAAAATGTACAATAAAAATGTAGAAATTAAACAACTATTGTCATATATTTGCATTTAAAACATGAAAACACCTGGCTGCAGAAAAACGAGCCTACAGTCCTGTTCAAAGACTCCCTTCACCCTCCAACTGGCTTCAATCCAACTTTATTTGTATACCTCTGTTTACACAGCGATCCGTCACCGTATACTTAACGGCATTCCACAGACCTAAAGCTTCACAACAGCGCAAACCTCAGGTAAACTCACAGCATATACAAAAACCCCTTCACACCCTCCATCCATCTTCATCGTCTCTCTCTCTGGTTTGTGTAATCTTTAAAATGTCTCTGTGGCCGTCACAGTCGTTTTTCCTGGAAAGCTCCTCGACGGCGACATAAAGGGAAAATGTGTATAAACTGAAGACCGGACCACCAACGTCAGCCACTTCAAGGAAATCAGCTGCCGTGTCTGTGTTTATACATGTGCGACCGCACGGTTATACACTTTTTTAGTGTCTTTGTAGAAGAGAAATGTCAGAAAACACAAAAAAATGTTGATTTCTATGACTTCAAATGGCATTTTTTGTTAGTTTAACAGTCCAAAATCCAAAGATATTCAGTTTATTGACACATAATTGAAATAATTTATCCAAATCTTCACGTTTGAGGAGCTGAAACTAGGTAACATCTGGCATTTTTTGCTTAAAAAACACTTAAATCAATTATCAAAAAGCTGCTGTTTCATTTTCTGCTGTTTGACTCCTCAATTTTGACTAACTTATAGGTTTTTTGGTTCATTTCTGACATTCAGATCAAGAGTTTGATTTGTATCCACCTATTTCTGAAACTGTTAAGTTGTTAATATGTTAGTTAATGGAAAACTGAAGAGAAAGAGAAGCTGATAATCGAAGAAAATGACATTTTGTCAATTCCTCTCGAGTGTAACGGTAGTTTTCATCCTGCCGAATTTAAAGAAATAAAGACAAGATGAAAAAAAAAATGCACTTCTGAAAGTAAATGTACGGTTGTCGGGTCATTTTGCTTTTATTGCTAAAAGTGAAATCTTAACACTTTGGACAGGCTAAAAATAGAAACCATTCACTCCCATTAATCCTCAGACCACTTACTATGTGACACACACACACACACACACACACACACACAGCTGCTGAGCTATGTGCTGTGGAAGTTGGCTGTTCGGTGCGAAGGCTGGACATGAAAAGCCACAGCAATGTCACGGCAGCTTGTCAAGGAAGAGGACGACCGAGTGACAGAGAGACACTGACAGAGAATGGAGACAGAGAGAGAGAGAGAGAGAGAGAGAGTAGGTGTGTGTGTGTGCTTCAGTGAACGTAGGCATGGCGCTGTATTCGTGTGTGTGTGTGTGTGTGTGTGTGTGTGAGCACGCCGGCCGGACAGCTGGTGGGAATCTCTCAAACGTCAGCTCTGCTTGCTCACCTTGTGATCTGGCAGCAGGTTGCCGCAGCAACCATGTACATAGAGCCAATCGGAGGCGGGCTGGCAGTGTTTGGCTGACGGAGAAGTCGGAAGTGAAACAAGGACTCTTAGTTGTCACGGAGACGAGTGATTACACTTGAAATAAAGGGACAGTCCACCGAAAATAACTGTATTTTTAGCAGGGCTGGGCAATATATTGATATTATACAGTCATCGTGACATGAGTGCTGTGTTTCTGTTTACGATACAGTACGATACGATACACTGCGATACGATACGATACAGTACGATACGATACAGTATGATACGATACAGTACGATACGATACAGTACGATACGATACAGTACGATACAGTACGATACGATACGATACGATACAGTACGATACAGTACGATACAGTACGATACGATACGATACGATACGATATAGTACGATACGATACAGTACGATACAGTACGATACAGTACGATACAGTACGATACAGTACAATACAGTACGATGCAGTACAGTACGATACAGTACGATACAGTACGATACAGTACGATACGATATAGTACGATACAGTACGATACGATACAGTACGATACAGTACGATACAATACAGTACGATACAGTACGATACAGTACGATACGATATAGTACGATACAGTACGATACGATATAGTACGATACAGTACGATACAGTACGATACAGTACGATACGATATAGTACGATACAGTTCATCATTATTGCTGTAATACATCTTTGTGTACTTTCACTCCTGTCAACCATCGCTTATAATTGAATACATTGTGATCTCGTTGATCTGCTCTGTACATGCGACATCTATTGCACGTCTGTCCGTCCTGGGAGAGGGATCCCTCCTCTGTGGCTCTCCCTGAGGTTTCTTCCGCATTTTTTCCCTGTTAAAAGGGCCTTTTTTGGGGCAAGTTTTTCCTCACTCGAATCGAGGGTCGAAGGACAGAGGGTGTCGTCTCTGTACAGATTGTAAAGCCCTCTGAGGCAAACTGTGATTTGTGAATTTGGGCTATACAAATAAAATTTGATTTGATTTGATTTGATTTGATTTGAGTACGATACGATACAGTACGATGCAGTACAGTACGATGCAGTACAGTACGATACAGTACGATACAGTACGATACAATACAGTACGATACAGTACGATACAGTACGATACAATACAGTACGATACGATACGATACGATACGATACGATAGAACTTTATTAATCCTGAAGGAAAGTTGTGCCAGAAAATGTTCACATATACGGTAACATCAGATTAAAATACAAAAAAATAAACTAAAAATAAAAATAGTAAAAGGAGTAAATTGATATCTGTAATGGGACAATATCGGCCAATAATATCAGCGAACCAATATATCGGCGGGCTCTCTCACAACGAGCTTTAACTTTATTTGTGTCTTCTCGTTGCAGACGCTCTGATTTCAACAGGTTTTTTTTGCAAAAAACACAACTTTTGTTCCCCTTATTGAGCAAACAAATCCCTTTTTGTTCAAACCCGTCCCCCAACACATGATACACACGGTCCACACACACACACACACACACACACACACACACACACACACACACACACACACAGTGCCAAGAAGCCATCAGGTAGGTATGCGGAACAGGCCTGAATCCAGGAGCCACAGGTATTAAACAAGGGAAGAAGGTAGAGAGACAGACAGACAGTCAGACAGATGATACAGGAGCAGATACGTTTTTGTCTCTAACACACACACACACACACATCACACACCAATAGTAAATCACCATGGAGCGCGCTGTGCTGTGATCCGTTTAATCCACAGAGATATTTCTCATTTGTCTCAGTGCGTTAGAAACAGGCCACTGTGTAATTTATGACATGAGGCGGCTGCTGCAGCCTGTAGACACAGCAGGAAGCTCTCAGAAGAAGAAGTCAGACACGTCATGATCAGATGCAGCGCAGGCTGAGTACGAAGCTGTGGAGGTAACATGACCAACACCTCCGAGTCTGATGGTTTAATCACTGACGAAGAAAAAATGTAATTCATGTGTGAATGAAGAAAAAGCCTCGTCAGGAGTCGAGCACCCAAACCTGCAGTTCTCAGCAAACAGATCAATCAACTATTAATGTGAGAAATTAATCATTAAGGGGAACTAATCATTAGTTAAAGTCCTGCAGCTGAGTTAGAGTAAAGCCAGCCTGAGTGACACTTTAACCTTAAAAGACCAACAGAGCTGAGAGCTACGGAGTCACAGGAGCGCCATGAAAAATAAAAATGTAAAAGGTTGAGAAAATAAATAAAGCCACATTTTTCATTTACCAATTTATTATTTTATTAATTTCTCCCTATATTTACAAATGTTTTTGTTTTCTTGTTTATTTTACTGTGTTTTCCTCTTAATATTGCCACATATAATATTAATTTCTTCTTATATCGCCACATTTTTAATGTTCTTATTCATTATTTTATATATTTATCCTTATATTATCACATTTTTTAAACTTCCTTATTCTTTCATTTATTTCTCTTTATATTTTCTCATTCTTTCACAGGCCGTGGAAACATATAGAGAAATAAAAGGAATAAATAAATTCATATAAGGTGGAAATATAAAGACAAATAAATCAAATAAATGGATGTGTCACTCCTATGACTCCATAAGACTTCACTGATGAGTGATTTCCAGGAATACAAGTGCTGAGCATTCACCTTCAAAGAAAGCAAAAGTAAAAAAAAGACAAAAAACTGATAAAATATAAATGTTTTGATATCAACGAGACAAAGGGAGCGCAGTGAGATGTGACAGCCGGGTGATAAAACATGATTTGTACAACCACAGAGGAAGACGACTGAGCAGCCACAACAGACGTCAGGGGGAAATTTACGGGACTTGAAGTACCGTCATATTTAAAAATCAAGACATGTTGCAAAGAGGTGATAAGTAACTTATCTTCAGAGAGACTGATCTGGAAGTAACCCAGAGGTTAAAGTGAAACCACCACTGACTGAATCATCGTTATCAACTTCAACTGATCTCAAAACAAAAAGATGAGTTATGAGCAGATTTGAACTCATATTCACAGGCTGGATGATCTCACTTTGAAGGACATCCGAAGGATAAATTCTCCCCCCGACTCTGAGAAAACAACCTGACAACCGCAAGATTTAAAGAGTCCTCTAAAAGCCTTCCTCTCGTCATCCCCGAGGGAGTCGATCTGTCTTCCTCCCACCCACAGCAGAGTCAGAAGGTCGAGGATAGGAGGCTCAGGCCTGCTCCTGCACTGCGTCCGCACTGCATTATGGGTGCCGGGTGTTTAATAAACATGTACACAGTTTACCGAGAAGTTTTAAGCTGCGTCGGGAGTCACAGATGCAGCATGTGACAGTGTGTACACTGGGAGACGTGCAGCCGCAGCTTAACGGTCTGTATGTTTAAGAGACGGGAGGACGAGCTGTAAATATCAGAGACAGGAGAGGACGGATGAGACTTTCAACATCTCCACGTTTCATTTTTATAAAACAGAGCAGTCGTTATCGATGACGTGTGGTCTGTACGACACACTCCACCAGCCGCCGACCACTTTAGCATGACTGTGGCCGCAGGGATGACAGTTTGCACGTAGCGCACTTAGTTAACCCAGAAACACAACAAATGGTGCCATGGTGATCAGCGATCGGACCAGTATTTCGATGTAGGGAGGCGTTGCATGAAAAGATGAAGTGGCTGATGCCTCTTAGCACAGTATATCTGTAAATCAGTGCGTAGAGATGGCATCTTGCTTTTTAAACAAGACTTCATCACTCTGAAACGAGCGAAACCGCAGTGAAAACAGGGCGAGATGTGCAGATGATGGACGTCCTCCGCATTCAGCGGTGACAGACGTTTTTTTAATTCTATTTTCTTAAAGAAACGCAGGGACTTAGCCGAGCTTTACACAGCTGGCAGGCGTCACCGTTTCACACGAGGCGGGAAGTCCTGCCTGGACACGCCGCCCGCTGTCAGCCCCCTCGACTCCCCTCTCCACCGCAGGAAACCTCCACTCTGCTGCGAGGAAGGGGGGGAAGAAGAAGAAGAAGACGTGGGGGAGACATTTTGGATCAAACCACACTGAAATAATACAGAGCGACTGGGGTTAAGTGTCCCGCTGGGGAGCCGTTACAGCTCAGCCGAGGTACAGAGGGACGCGAGGATGACGGATAGACGTACGGACACAGAAACAATATTATGCATCGCTGAGATAAGATCAGAGGCGTTCCAGATGGAAGCCATTTTGGGGCTCGACCGTATAGAAATAACATAGGGTGAGTGTTTGAGACGCTGCACGGAGGGTCAAGTGCTTCACACATAAGAGAGGAGGAGGTCAGGGTCAAGATAGCTGTTTGATCCCAACGCAGTCGGAGGGAGTCAATCCCAGGATCAAACACGTTAATGCCTTAATTCATTTCTGCTTCACGGGTCTTTTCCATCGTGGGAACTTCAGGAGAAATCCAGGAGTCCTTATCGGCATTAAGACCAGAAGATGTAACGTCTAGATTAAGTTTCGGGGCCGGCAAGACCGATATCAGGCAACCAAGTCTCTCCGCTCACCTCGTTTGCGAGCTCCGTTCAGCCACCAGCGTCACGCAACATTCAAGCACATAAAACAGCAGTTTGTTGTTTTAGCACGTCGGAAAAAAAGCATCTCATAAACAAATCTGTTATCAGACACGAGACAATCTTCACCGTCCTTCAAGCGCGGCGTATTTGCAAACAGGAAGATGGAGAAGGAGCTTTATTGGAGTTCCCGAGGCGCCGTCGGTTCTGGTGGAGTTATTCTGTATTTTTTTAATAGTTTATTGTTGTTTATGATTCATTTATTTAGTTTTTTTTGGCTTTTGACTTCAGTTTAGTTACACTTGGTTTCCAGGGTGGGTCTTCTCGCTGCGGCTCAGTTTTTATTGTTGGAGAATGTTTAGTTTTAGTTTAGTTTTGTGCTTTTTAATCAGAATATTGGGGGATTTGTCAGAGGGAAGATTAATGAAGTGCAGGATAGTAACTTAAACACAGTTACTAATTACCAGATAAAGAAATGTAACCATGACAACACTTAACGAGTCTCCCACGTCACTTGTCAGTAAGATTAAATCAAAAATAAAATGTGTTTTCTCTTGTGTTTACTCGCAGATGTTTGGTATTAAAGTAATCCAAAAGTAACAGAAAGTAATCAAGTTACAATACCTTAACATTGTGATACTTGGATTATGTTATGGACATTTTTAGCGAGTAATTAGAAACAGTATCAGAATACATTTTTAAAGTAATCCTCCCGACTCACAATAGTAAAAGTAACTTGACTACTTTCTGTTACTTAAGAAATAAGATGACTTCTTGTCATGGAGAGTAGTATATCATTTTTTTATCCTTTTTCCTGAAAGTATCAGTAATCTAATTACATCTTTATTTCTGTAACTTTAAGGGAATGTAGTAACCTTTTCACACCTAGTTTAAGGTTTAAGCTCAGTTTTCGTCAAAGCGTCTGTTCGTAAGATAGCGACACCGACGCTTTGGGTTTATTAACCCACTCTGGGATCGTCGGTCGCGTCGGCCAACGTCCCAAAGCGTATTTGACGAGTCGGGAACGAGACTCAAAAAATCAAGTCTTACAACCACGAGCTTTAACAACATTAACTTTGGCTTCTGGATCTGAAAACTGTTGAGAGGCGGTTGCTGTTGACACGTTGGCCTCGCCCATCAATTACCCTTAAATGATGAAAGTAAGATCTGAGATGAAAGTGCAGATGAAACTACACATCTGTGGGGGAAACGCTGCAGATTACACAAATAGATTTATGCAGGAAATAAAAGTGTGATTTGCTTTTATTTTCTTTGGTTCGGACGTCAGAGCCGAGGCTAAAAGCTTCATTTAGCTCGGTTTCACAACAACACTCCAGAAATTCCCTGCGCGTGAGCCAATCAGTGATGCTTCCACCTGCTCGGGGTTAATTACCCATGAAGCATTGCATGTTAGAGCACCCACATGCCCGGAGAGTTCAGAGGAAGAAAAACATCCTTCTGCCTTCGACTTTTCTCCTGACAACATGCAGAGAAAACCAACACAACACGCCGGGGAAAAAACAGAGGACACTCCCTGCCAACCAGCACCCCTCCTCCTCCTCCTCCCCAGCTCCTCGCTCTTCTCCTGGTCGACCTTTGACCTCATCTGTGGAGAGGTTGAGACAAGTGGAGGGACAGGAATGCTCCGACATGGGGTCAGGACGAGGAGACAGAGACCAGGCGAGTAAATGTACAACCACGGCTCCTCTGTGGCTCGCCGCGCCACCACAATCTGCTTTATTAAAAAGGATTCCCACAACAGGCAGGTGTCCGTGTGAGGATTTAAAGGTGACAGGTGACAAAATGAATGGATGTCATCCAAAGTCAGAGTCCTTTTATGTCCAAATTCCTTCAGTAGCTGTGTCCTAAGTCCATATTACAAACTGTTTCTACTGCTATACTGTGAATGTCAACATATCTGGGTTGCAACTAACAATTATTTGCAATGTCGATGAATCTGACGTTCGTTTTCATGAGTTCTGGTGTATAAAATGTCCAAAAAAAACTTCCCAGAGCCCAAAGTCACGGTCCAAAACCCAAAGACTCTTCATTTACTGTCATAAATGATGAAGAAACGCAGCAAAATCTTGCAATCAAGAGGCCGAAACCAGCAAATGTTTGATATTTTAGTTAAAAAGTTGCCCAAAATGGGGCAAGCAGTCTGAAGTTGGCCCGCCATGAGGTTTGATTTGTCCCACCAGATGTTTTTAGAGAGAGAAAATAAATAAAAAGGAAATTATAATATGCTTTTTATGCTTTTTGTGTGGTAAAAATGCTCTTTGTGCAGGAAGTCAGTCAATTCAGGGAGCTTGGGATCCTACGGAGGCCCTGAGTGGCAAATGGAAAAACAATTTAAGGACCTGAACAATTAATTGTCATTTCTTCGACTCATTTTACGGACAAATCTACATTTTTTTTAACTTAACATGACAGAAAAGACGTTCAAGTTCACGTCGAGTTAAACTGTTTGTTTCGATGTGAACACATTCCTACTAAAACCCTGTTTCCTCTCTGAGCTGTAATGGAGGGAAACTAACAAATGGAGGTAATTTTGCACTAAAAGGACTTTAACTTTGGGAGATAACCACTTTATTTGATTAACTCCGACGGCTGAAGCCTCATATTAGCCGTGGATAAGCGTTGGAATGTATTTCTGCACTCTGGGAGGATTATGGATTTTGTCCCTCATCCTTTAAAGGGATCCTGTAAAGGCCAGTTTTCACGAGATCTGACACCTCGTTGTTGTTTTAAGACGGACTTAATGAACCCGATCCTTTGGTGCGAGCATTTCACATTATCAGTATCTCTTTCTTGCTTTCTTTAAGGTGAAACCGACTCTTTTAGCTGATCATTAACTCTCTGAGACCACCAACGCAGCATCCTCTGTCCTTAAATCTCCCCAAACGACCATCAGCTGACTAACGGATGTTAAACTTTCCCAAACTTAACATTTCCACTCAAAAGCAAACATTCAATATTTCAAACTTTGGGACAGAGTCGGACAAACGAACAGCGACGACCATTAGCCTGGAAACCGAGAGGCTAAAATGTTGAGGCGATGATTTACAGGAAGAACAGGAAGCAGGAATGTTGGCCATGTTGGATGGTTGTAGTGTCGAGGCGTAAACAATGACCCTCGGGTGTGAGAGAGCGTCATGGGAAAGTCTGTTAAGGAGAAGGAAGGCAGAGCATCGGTTTAATTTGGTCGTAAACATGCCGGCTGAGTTATGGGGAAGAGGCCCAGGGTCCATTTTGCTTTCTTTTTGTGTTGTCTCTATAGACGAGGTTATGGTGTTGAAGGAATGAGGGGCAGGAAACAGCGTCCGTGGCGTGATTTTTGCTATTTTATGTCCAATTTCTTCAAACTCCTTCCACCTTTCTGTTCACCTCGCTCTCAATTACTTTCCTGAACAACATCTTGTCAAGTTTTTGGAGGCCAATTAGCCAAAAGCACCTTGACGTGGCGCATGAAGGTCACGGGGAGTTTAGCTTAAAGCCAAATTCAGTCAAACGTCGAGCCCTTGTCTTGTGATTGGACGTGTTAAAAGAGCGCAAGGTGTTTTGCGCGAGGCTTGTCTCCAGGCGAACACCCGTTGCATCCAAAGCCGTTCCTTCGTGTTTATGAGAAGCAGCTGCCGACTACAATCATTTTCCTGAGGTATCCAAGACGATCCTTTGTCAGCCTTGAGCATTTTCAGGAGTCAAATGCCTTAAATTCTTCCCCGAGACTCATTATTGTCATCTTCAACCGATGCTATCTCCGAGCTAAAGGTCAGTCCATGACGGATTCTGAGAGCTGGACCAGAGGTCAGACTTCCTTCAGGTGCAATCCCTCTAATCAGCGACATGTCTCGGCCTCACTCACCTGAGGTCATCCATGGTCACTCGGACCATTTGAAGGAATCATTAACCCGCCTTGGTTTCACTTTTTCCATTTATTTTTGCTCTAACCTTTCTTTGTGCAGAGCGAGAGATCAAGTCTGGACAAGAACTCAAACAGTCCCTCTAATCAGCGACATGTCCCGGCCTCACTTTTACCTCTTCATCTTGAGGTCATCCACGGTCACTTGGACCAGCTGAAGGGCTCATTACCTCGCTTTGGTTTCACTTTTTCATTTATTTTTGCTTTAGTCCGCAGCTGGAAATCAAGTCTGGACAAGGACTAACACCTCCTAAGACTTTAACTTCAACCAAACATCATTTTCGATCTAAGTTATGTGGGTTTGCATCTTTTTTTGTCTACGAGACACATCAGAAACGATCGGGAACCGACCAGAAAACTGTAGAAAAATGGAGACAGATGGAAAACACTTCCGATATGCATCAAAGCATCGCAAAAGAGCCAGTGAAGGTTTCTATCGATGTCTCGTTTCGTCTGGTTTAAAAGTGAATCTGACTCTTGACGGCAAACAGACTGACGGCAGCGAATCACAGTGTTTAAACAAATGATGGTGTTTTTGAAAGAACGCTGGGTAATTCTGGTCTCCTGCTCACAAAAATAAAAGCCAGAAACTGTCACTTTCAACAAAAAACAGTCAAAGCACGACGGCTCGTTTCGATCCAGCCGCCACAAGATTTACCGCCTCCCCTATCTGTGGAGTCAGCAGGTGAATCCGTGGTCACTTCCTGCCGTCACGCTCTAATAAACCCTGAGGAAACTCAACTTTGAGTCCAATCCGTCATCTCCCCTCTTATCAGCTACAACCCAAAAGACAACACACTTTCCAACTCAATAAACAGATAAACCTGCGACCTCTGCCACGGTCCTGAAAGGTCACCTTTATGACACGCTGCGCACAACCGAAAAAATCCTGAAAAGCGTGTGAGCTCTTGTCAACGAATTCCTGAAGGTGACATGTAACGTTAAGTAATTGAAGTCCTTCGTTTTAATGGCGACCCTTGTGCAAAACCACACAGCCTACCTGCTGGCGCTCGCTCACCTCCGACCTCCAGCTCTCGCTTTGACCCCTCGCGGCTTTGCTCCGTGACCCCGGGGATTAGGTTCCCACACAGATGGATTTATGGGTATTGTAGTTGTTTAAAAAAGGGGGGGAGAATTCACCTGTGAAAAAACCATCTGCTCGAGGACGCACGTGGAGGAGCGAAGAAGAGGAGAGTGAAAGGAGACGCTGAGGAATGTCTGCGAGGTTCTCAGTTATCCAGGTTATTGGATATGAAGTCGTGAGGCTGAAGCAGCTGCGGTGCGTCGTCTCTGACATGTTTTTTGTGGCTCTTTCAAGACAAAACATCTCCGAGACTAAACACAAGAAGAGCAGCGGCCTCTGACTCACTACCAGACCGATACTGAAGCTTCAAGCAGCACTTTTTTCTATGTAAGATTACACCTGTCCTCTCAGCTCAAATCAACCAAAAGCAGCTTCATGAGAATCCAATCCTCACCGACTGAGACGTCGTGTGTTCGTCTCCTGTCCTTTTGCTGACCTTTATATTGAAGCCATTACAGAAGGACGTGGTTTACATGTCCAACGTTAAACGTCTACAGTAGATATTAGTCTTCCTCAGAGTTTCACAGATTGTGTAAGACCTACAATACATAAACGATTATATAAATGTTTATATAAATGAGACGAGGGCCGGCTCAATAACAGAAACATCTCTCGGATTAATTCAATAAAATACAGCCTCTGAAACGGACGTATAGTTGCATCGGTGGGATTGATTGCAGGACTTTCAGCTCGGTGGAGTTGATTTTCATGAGCTAATCCTGTCCATGCCCTTAAAAACTCACGTAAAGAGGAGTGTCTCAGCTTTTCAGTGGTCTTGTTTGGGCGTTCAGGGCCTCCGTACTGGATGTGATTACGCCATCATGTCCTGCAGCATTGATTCATCAAGGAAAACACCCAAGATCATATCTTTAAACAAAAAGACTAAACCTCCTGAGGTCCTGTCGGAGTTAACAGTAAAAAAAAACAAAGATTTTGGGGAAATTCACCCATTCTCAGACAAAGGAAATGTAAAGTTTGGACTTTAAACGAGTCAGACTGAAACTAACTACTCATGAATTAGATGTTTCTAGAGAAGGAAAACAAAATAACTACAGGACATCAGGCGCCCTGAAAGTTGATCTAGGTCTGTGAGGGTTTAAATTAACTGATCAATTAATCGTTTGGTCTGCAAATTGTCTGAAAATGGTGAAAATCCCAAGATGACACCCTCCTACATCAAAAAACCCACAGTTATTCACTTTAAATGTACAAATTCGAGGAATATTTGTGTTGAAAAAACAGCGACGCTACAAAAATACGATGATGTCATACAATCTGATGATTTGCTGCAGATTAAGCGAGCCAGCCGTATATAAAGTAGCTAAAATTAGCTTAAAATGCAACTTGCACATTAAAACATGACATATAACAACATTGTACTGCACGGTGAGTACTGTTACTCTTAATACTTGCTGAGAATACTTTCACTTTATTACTAAAAATCAGTGAGGTCACTGAGTTCAGATGAGATATGAAGGACGGGGGGAGGTGAGGAGAGGAAAGAAGAGGTGCAGACAGGTGTGCGACCTCTTCAAGGAGCTGGAGGGCAGCGGGGGGGGAGGTGGTGATGGTGATGGTGGGGGGGGCTAGTAGCTACGGCGATGACAAGGAATGTTCACGTCGCCCCTGGCAACGGTTCATTAGCTATCGGCCCTCACAGGCTGACGGGTCCTAGGCCCAGACCTGTTCCTCCCAAACCGTCTGTCACGAGGAATACCAGAGCGGCGCTGACGGAGGAGGAGCGGCGCTCGAGGAAACGTCACGACGACGGCTGCTTAGTTACGCCATCTTCTTTCTAGACATGTTGTTGTCAGTGATGGAATGTAACTAAGTACATTTACTCGAGTACTGCACTTAAGTACGATTACTTAAGTTGAGGTACTTGTACTTAATGTTACTCGAATATTTCCATTTTCTTCAACATTATACTTCCTACTTTATTTATTTGATTACCTTAGTTACTAGTTACTTTGTAGATTACATGCTGCCTGATCAAGTATGTTTAATATCAGATACTTTAAGACAATATGTTGTACCTGGAGGTTAATCAAATGTTAGTTTATAGTTATTTCAATGTTAAGTAACAATAAAAATTGCTTTATAATCCATTTATCAAGCAATTCTTTACTGCAACTGATGTTTATAATACTTTTTTAAATGGTTAATAAACAGTTAATAGTTAAAAACGTGTCACTAAAGTTGAACTGATTATAAATAATGTTGGTTATGATCATAAAGTGTTACTAACACAACTCAGTAAGGCCTGAATGTGATTCAGTGTGATGACTCTGCAGGTTATTTTCTCAATCCGTCGATAAACCATCAAAAAACATCAGAAAACTGTGAAAAAAGCTCAAGAAGCCGACATCAGATGTCTTGTTTTGTCCGAGCAACAGTCCCACACTAAAATATTTAATAAACTGTGATACAAGATGAAGCAAAGCAGCAAACTCTCCCGTTTGAGGAGCAGGAGCTGTCAAATATTTGACTAATAAATCAAATCTCCTAATCGCAGCGGTTCCTGTCTCTTCACAAAGGTAAAAGCAGTTTGGAGACCTGGTCGGAAGGTCAGCGTGGCCGCGAGGAGACCTTCCTGTGATGTAGGTACTGTTTTGAAATATGCACTTAATAAGCTTACGCTGTGTACAAAATACTGCACATACCTCCTCGTGCCGCCACGCAAGCTGAAAGGGTGAGATGTATGTGGAAGCTATCACTGCTCGGTGACGTCGCTGTGCAAAGAAAGTGAAGCGTGACAAAGACAAAAGGAGTGGAGGTGTGAAAGTTCGGCAGTCTGAGCTGGTGAAGGCTGCTCTCAGTGTGTTTCTGTGCTGTTAAATGTCAAATGAATCCACCATTGTCTGCACTTCGTGCTCTTGCAGGCCCCTCAAAGTTACTGAAACGCTCTGACAGTCAGATCTTTGTATCACTTCATCTCGTAGCCTGCAGACAGAACCAACGACAACACCACCACCTTCTCCTGCAGTGTGTTCAGGCCTGCAGGTTTCAGTTTGTGTGTGTGTGTGTGTGTCCTCTTTTTAAAGCCTTCGAGCCACGAATCTCTGAGCCATGTCAAACAGCCAATAAGATCCAAAAGATCTGCGAAGCACTCAGTCATGAGATAATGGAAGATGTGACAGGCGATAGAGGAGGTATGCAACATTATAACATGTATAATGAAGGTTTTATTGTCTCCTTTGCCATTTTCATTTTACGTGAAATACAGCAAATGTCAGAGAAGTTGCCGGCTGTCGATCACTCGGGGGAAACATGCCGGAGCAGAGCGTAACGTCGCGTCATTGGCCGAATTCCTGCGAGCTGCTGTAAGGACTCGCCGAGCGCAACAAGCTGACAAGATATACGCTGTTAAAAGGGCAATAACTGTCTTTTCTGTTGCCTAATTGATCCTCTGTGCCCACGCTGACTCACTTCATCCTCTCTGACTACACTCACACACTAATTTAACACATTAAAGTGTGTGTAGGGTTGAAACAGTGTGATATTTTCATGGTATGACCCCTAAATGAATGAAAAAATGACTTAAAACACCACGGCACACCTAGAAAACGATGTATCGCTGCACTTTTTTCTCTCCTTTGTGTTATTTTGATTGAATATCACGAGGTTGTGGACTGTTCTTTGGATAAAAGCAACATTTTTCTGACATTTTATAGATGAAACAGTTCAACAGAGTCATTAGTCGCAGCTCAAAACCAGAGTTATGTCAGTAAATCTTAAACTTTAGCGTCTCCTCAGAGTAAATATTGTCAAAAACACGCCGCACAGACAGAATTCAGTCCACAAACCAGAGTCAATATCCAAAATGTTGTTTTTTCAGTCGACCCTGCGCTGACGATCACTTCACTGACCTCCTCAGCAGCATGTTTGTGTGATTTCTCTGTCACACACACACACACACACACTCACTCACCAGCACGCTGACCATTCACAGACATAATGAAACCTCACCCCCTTCTTTCACTTGGCCCACAGTTGAAGCTGCTCTCCGGCCAGCGGAGGCTATTTTAGGAACAAGAAGAGGAGCCAGCTAAATAAATATGAGGGGCAACTGCACTCTGTTGACAAACACACCGAAACAGGACGGCAAGAAGCAGAAGGAAGTGACCGGCGGACGGCACGGGAGCCTTCCGGTTGAGGGCGAGATGTTCGCCATCAAGATGATAAGAGAAAAACTTGACCGGTGGTGTTTTCGCAGTTGGCACAATGATCATCTGTCCCCCCTCATTAGTGGCCGTTTGGGGCCACGGTGGGCAACAGGGAACTCAGCCAGAGGACTGGCTGAGGCCCTTCGCTCCGTAATGAATGGGAGTTAAAGCTAAGAGCACGAGGCTCAGGGTGAAGTTGAAGGGAACGGTGCCAGGTAGTGCTAAGCTGCGAGGCACTTCAGTCAAGGCGCTACAATGAGCACTATGCTGGGTAACCTCTGTTAACTGCTTAAATGGATGTTTTTAGGGGTGTGAAGCGACCCAGAGCGAGTGTGTGCAGTTTTAAAACACAGCAGTTGTCAAAGGCGAATTATTACTGATGTAAAGCGCCGTCTTTCTGTGTTATTTTGGTCAACATTGTTCATTTTTATCTCATTTTTCTGCGTTAAAAAAGCACAAAAATGTCACTTTTCACCTGTGAGATCTGGGACAACATGTGAAGACAACAGCATGTTCGCCAGAAGAAAACGTCGGCATTTTACGCTTCTCAAACCGACGGATGTGTCCGGGTTGGTGCTGTTACAGACAAGCAAGACACCACTGTTCAAGGCTGCGTTTCAACATATGTAAGCGTGAAACTACTGGATGATTTTAACGAGAAATCGAGACGTTTTACAGCAACATAACAGGATATTTTTCAGCTGTGTTTGTGGCAATAAAACAGGAAAACTTTGATCGGATATCAGGACAATTTCTAACCATATTTCTGTGACAAAACTGGACATTTTTGACAGCCACATGGCACTTTATGCTTTCTATAAATCACTTTTAATTGCCTCTGTGTCCCAAAGCTGCACAAGAAAACCAGCCCACGCCTTAAGATATCAAACAAAGACGTAAACACTGAAGTAAAGTTGAGTCGACTGTGATTTAAAGGGACCTGGGGGGGAACAGACACCTGACAACAAGAGCTCTTTGTTAGACGTGACGTGAGCGCTACACCTGCCAACAGTTGCACTCGCTCGCAGTCCCACAGCCAGGTATGAGGCCTGAGTTAGCGCTGGAGAAACTGGGCCGGGGGGGTTGCGTGTGAGGAGGGAGTCCCGCCGGCAGCAGCGGGTCAAGGCTGTTTCATGGGCGCCTGCCAGAGGACGGAGTGACCCAGCTACTGGAAATACCCCCTCCAAGGCCTTTAAACGTAGCCGCTACTCCCTCGTAAACAAGATACTGTATCGCTGTGGGAGTTCCCCTCATGAATACCTGAAAATTCACACGCTGCGTATAAAAGTTATACGCCGATAATGACTTGTTAGACACAATCACAGCTTTAAGAGTCAGGATCATAGAAGTAAAGACTGACAGCTGCTCATCAGTCCCGTCACAGGTGATGAACAGTTTGGCCGGTGGGGGTTCAACTGCAGGGCGTGGGTGAGAGCTTCGCACTCAGCTACAAAGCACAGTAAATTACACCTGACTGATGTGGTATTTTCCCCCTCTGGATAGGCCCAGGAGACAAATTGGGAAGCCTTCGTGATTTATGACCCTTCGCATGACAATGCTGATTGACAAAGGTTACTTAGTGGGTACAAGTGAAGAGAAACAGCCACGTCTTTAGCTCGACCGCCCTGAAACGGCCGTAAAACCTCACAGATAACCATCAGTTTTGCAATATTTCGTATGCAAATTGCTGAAAATATAAGTTAGAAAGTCTCCAAAGAACATTAAAATATAAATGTATACACTATAAACTATATATAAACAATTATTCTGACACAAAAACATCAAAAAGACATAAAAAGAAAACTTGAATGTCCTTTTTTTTTGCAATCCACAACATATCTGACAAGAAGTCAGCTCTGAAAAACATGTTTCAAGGCATTAAATCAACAAGTATTTGCCTTCATACATGTGTCTGCTTATACAGCAATAAGCTGGGGCACTTCCATAGCCAGCGGCTGTGTTTTCCTCAGAGCGGTGGCATCATTAACTTTGGCAGCCGCTCCAGCGAAGCTATGACAAAAGGGGGAAGCGAGACAAACACAGACAAGCTGGCATCACGGGCAAAACATCCAATAAAGTGGGAACCCGATGCACCGACGTTCTGCAATTCCTAAGAACCTCAGAGAGGAGAGGAGGGAGGCATATGGCGGAGGTAGATACCTGGCTGCCCGGATTACCTGGCTGGCACAGAGGAGGCAGCGAAGGATGAGTGTGAGACAAAGAGGTGGAAAAACAGAGCGGAGGTATCCGTAATTACAGGGACAGGCAGAGACACAGTGAGGTGGTAATAACTGACACATCTGATGTGCCAATGATAGTGTTCCTATCACACTGGGACGTTAGTGGGCTGAGGCCGGGGCTCACCTCACCATGGATACGGTAACAAGGTGGGCCGGGTTGGAAATGTGTCCTGGTATCAACCATGACAAAGTGAAGGGAAAGTTTTGCTAATGAGAAAATGTTGTTTCTGGAGAACTGGAGAGATAATACAGAGAACACACATGGAACTGTTGGTGGTTGAGGTGCATTGTGGGTAATGTAGGCACCAAGTTGTAGACTATTGGTGCTTTCCATTTGAACTTGGAAGTTGCCAGCTGGCAATTTCAACAGGAACGACTCTCCCTCGACAGTCCCAACCCCAAAGATCCAAGCTATGCTAGCACGCTAAATCAACTGAGAACGATTTAAAATAGCCCAAGATGACGTCCTCAAATGTCTCATTTTGTCGACGACCTAGAGATATTCAGTTTACAGCTGCAAAACTGCCAGAAACAGTTGTATGATTGTCTCAAAATGCTAACTAGCTAACAGTAACTCCTGGTCTGTTAGCATGGTTAGCATGCATGGTTGATTAAATCCCTTTTTTTAAGCTTTAACAGTTCAACCAATGTAAAAAAAGACAAAAGAGAGAGAAGGGGAGCTTTTTCACCCTCCTAATGAGTTCAAGCTAACGCTGCAGTGCTAAAGGCAAAGTTAAACAGGATATTAGCGCTGTGCACACATTTGTTTTGGTTTGGTTTACATTAGCTGCCGGCCACATTTATCTGGCTGCGACGAAATGGGCAAATATGTGCACCTGCACCTTTATTACCCACAACAATGACATTAATGAGGACTAAAGTATGTAATTACAGACTTGATTCAAGAGCATTAATGGTAATTAGAAAGTCACTCAAACACACACATAGCTACACACACCTCGTCCCTGTAAGGGCGGCTGTTCAGACCACCACCACCACCACCACAGTAAACTGACAAACAAAAGAAGATGTGTTCCCTCTGCACAGGCATGCATATGATAATTGCAGTGAGGAGGAAAAAATGTTTGACTTAAAGGGCTGATGTTGGTGGCTAATGCCAAAGTAATGATGTTGTAGGGGAAAAAGTGCAGCATCAAAGCCAAGCGGGAATTCAACCTGTCAAGCTTCCTGACTTCAAAACAAACTTAAAGTGCCCGAGGGGGTTAAGTTTCCATGCTTTCATTGACGATAAGAGGTTCAGAGTCTGGTTTATGAACTTGGATAGAAGAAAAACGTAGTACTGATAGACTTTTAATCATATATTAAGTTTACACATTTAACAGATTTGGATGTCTCCTTTTAGCTCTGTTTTTGGTCCCCACCACCTCCTTAGAGAAATATCTGGCTCTTTAGCTGCTAACTGCTTCACTATGTTCTGTACTGCTATAGTTGCAATCTGTGTCGCTCTGCTGTTTGGTGGTGAACAGGTGGGTTTTTGTTTTTTTTTAGCTTTTTCACTATAAACAGCTGCCTGCTAGAAAGACGAGCTGAAAGACGCTATAACTCATTGTAGGGCTTGTTTGTTTGTCAGTTGTTTGGTTGATTTGTTGGTTGGTTGGTTGGTTGTTCAGCAGGATAACACAAAAACTATTGGATGGATTTTCACGAAACTTGGATTGAGGATGCGTCTCAGCCTAGAAAAGACCCCACTAACGTTTGGTAAAGATCCGGATCTATTTAATATACTTATTAAGGTGGCAAATGCATTTATGAGTGAGTACTGTTGGGTCTAGGCAGAGGTTTGTGCTCTACTAAGTGCCATTTCAGTTCTCTACAGGACTCCTCTCATATTATACATAGCCATTAAATCCATTGTTAATACATAAATATAGATTAGGGCAGCTTCAAGTCACCAAACGTGAGGGACTTGAGGGAGTAAAATGTAAAATGGGTCAATATTGGGGAGTTACATGAAAAGTAAAGAAAGGAGCAACGCGTGGGGAGGTTGAAAGGAACAAGATCAACAAAAAGGAAAGCAAGAAAAGAAAGAATGAAAGACACACAGAGGAGAAAACCCAACAAATGGGGAGAAGTAGATTGGAGGTCTAATCCTTCAGAAGTGCAAACAGCCCTGAGGGGAGCGATGGCATTAAGGAGAAGGGACCGGGCACGTCGAACAAGCCAAGACAGCACTCCCACCGAGCATCCAGCCAGCCAAAAACTGCCCCACCTCAGCTCCTCTCTGACAAGCCTAAAGACCTTCACAAACACACCCCCGGGGCCTGCAGACAGATAGAATAACCCCCCTTTTCTTCCCTCCCCTCTCTATCGGTGCTGTTTTTCGCTCGTCTGCCTTTCATGAGAGGCAGAAAAGCAAAAGACAAAGTGCGATAAACAAATCTGGAGAGAGCGGGCGATGGAATGTTAAGCCGTCGCCGCGGCCGCGAGCCCCTGCTGCCTTTGTGCTCGGACGACCTCTGACCTCGGGAGTTCACCGCGACCAATCGGGGGACAAACTGACAGCGTGTGCTTCGTCAGAAAGAGAAGGAGGCGGAGGGTCGGATATGTGAGAGTGGATGTGCCAAGGCACGGCAGATGGAGGGGGATGATGTGGTGGCATGAAACTGTTTCCTAAACTCGATTGTTTGGCGAAAGCTCCGGTTTGCGCCAGCACCCAACAGCTGCCAAGACTCCCATTAATCCCAATCACAGCCCAAGATCTTCAGTCCCATATCAACTGCAAAAACATTCAATTTATCAGATTACAGTCACTCTTATCAATCATTGCAATCAACCTGTTGTGCATCCGCTCCGGAGATGTTTCAACAGCGATAGCTACAGATCTTTAAACTGTAACCAAACAGATGACTCGAAGGGATGCACTGAAAGATGGATGGAGGCCAGAGCATGTCATGGAGGCTTTTCGGGAAGGATTGCCCAACGCAAACACTGTTACCAAGTGAAAGCCCAACACACAGATGAAGAGGAGGGAGAGGTAGGGCAGAAGGCAGCGTCTGTCAACAGATACGCCAACGTATCTCTTTTGCTTTGTTGCTTTTGGATGCTTTAACACATTTTTTTGACTTTGGCATAACAGTGATCGCATTACACTCCTCCATGATCGACCTGGCCCTTGCCATGTTTTGCAGATCCCAAATAAATATCTGCAAGGTCACTGTCGTTCACGGTTTTGATCTGTGGATGATGAAGATAATAATGCTAGTCAAACATGTGTACCTTCAAAACCTTGTCAGGTCCTTCACCTGACAAGAAAATGAAGAGAGGATGACAATGAACTGATTTAATTTGACGTTCAGCTCACCCAGAAGGCAAAAACATTGGTTCCAATTTTAAAGTAATATCTTTCATTTTTGCACTGTTGGTCAGACAAAACAAGAACTTAAAAGTAACTAAAATGTCAGTTTTTCCTGTTGACAGGCATTTTTCAATAAATCCTGACCTTTTACAAACCAAACAATGACTCACTTTATAGGAAAAGTGGTCAAAATGATGCAGAACAAAGTCCTGATTTGGAGTTGAAAGTTGAAATTATGAGATAAATGTGGACTTTTAATGTTATAATTATGATCTGATCACATAATTCTGACTTTTTATCTCTTGATTTCTACCTTTTATCACATATCTTTAACTTTTTAACTGGCGGAAATGGAAATCTTCCAACGTGACATAACTGACAAGAAAACAATAAGTTTAATTCTCTAACGGTCGTTATCTCATAGAAAAACTTCCAAACAACATGCAAAAAGTTCTGTATTGTGTTAAGTTACTTTGATGCTTCTCTAATGTGGTTTTTGGTTTCACTCATTGATCTCCTCTGACTGCAGATTAGCTTTATTTGTGTACATTACTGTGACATAGAGTAGCTACAAAGCCCGGGTGTACTCTTAAATAGTATCGTCGGGGTATTTCCCAGCCCTTCATCCCACCTGCACTTGCAAAAACACAGAGACGTATACGACTTTATGGGGAAACGTGCATGAGTGCATGTAAAAACCACACAGGTAGAGGAGTCTTAACGGTGGGCGTGGGAGAGAAACAGCAGGGGCTTTTCAACGGTACGTTAAACCTGCTATATGTGCTTTATAGGTTTCCTAATGCACTTACGGGCTAAGTGTTTAAACCTTCTTCTGAGGAAACTGCAGAGGGAGAGAAGCTGGTAGGAAAAGGGTTATTCCAGCTTTTAAAACATGCAAAGAAACGATCTACATCCTGACTCCTCCCGACCCAAGACATGCACCACAAACTGAGAGACGAGTAGCATGACCCGGTCACATCAACCCACAAACACGCAGTCTCCAGATTTACCAGCCGGCTCTTTACCTTTGTCAAATTCCAAAACAGCGTCAGATATTTTCCCTAAACTCGACTAATCTCACCCTGACCCAAATCATCAGCCCTTCAAGCCTTCGGGGGAAAGTAAACTACAGCACGGTCACATCTACAACACGCCGGTATCGTCACATGCGTAACATCTCACATATTTAAAGTCATAAGTTATGTTTAATTGCGCTCGACAGGCGCCTCTGCACTGCAATTATGTTGTTTCGGTGCTTGTCACCTTTGTTTTTCTCACACAGAGCAAACATGTGAATTTCATTGGTGTTTAATGTTGCAAAGTATAAATCAAAAGCACTTAAAAAGTAGAAAAAGAGTATTTTGATGATAAAATATAAGATAAATCGTGCAAAAAGGCCTTAATTGCAACTGCAAATAACTCCAAAACAATAAAAACATAAAGTTTACTATCACATATGACAAAACACGGAAGCAAATCCTTAGATGAGCGCTTGTATCTAAAGCAATAATGAAAGATTGATCTTCCTTTGCAAAGAAAGAAAGAAAGAAAGAGGAAGGGTGAAGAGGTTGTGAGGCACCACAACTCGCAAATCAAACCACAAATCAACTGGTAATGGGTTGTCAGAGTCGTGGAAGCAGCGAGGGCAAGAAGTGATAGGAAAGTGGGGTGTGAGGGGGTAATGATCGGGTGAGGGAGGGAGGGAGGAGGGCAGAAGGGAAAGGAAAAGGAGGTGGGGGACTCCGTTTCGTCGGGGAGGGTCGAGGAACCACAAATCAAGCAGCGATCAGTCGCCTCACTTAGTGTTTCTGGAATGTTCCAGCCTATAGCACCTGCAGGGAGCAAGAGACAGCCTGACAAGTCCTGCCAAGCTCTGGAGGAATTCAACGGAGGGGAGGGGTGAGGAGGGGAGGAGAGGCAAAAGGTAGTCCCTGCAGCATTCGTCAGTTCGTGCAATTAAAGTCTGCGGCATCATTTATGCAACAGAACCACCTCTGAAACACAGATATGTTAAGATGTCCCACGTTTTCTGCAACAACCTCCGGTTAGACACCACTTCTACACCATTTCTTTGACTTTCAACAGAGTCGTCGCATCAGTTAATCTCCTATATATGCTCAGCTTTTCCACAAACACACCGAAGTTGATGTATACGACCACACCCGTGTTTTTCCAGCCCAAAGAAGCAATCTGACAGAAAAATCAGCGATACTGATAAATGCTGAATGAATATCGTACCTGATATTCAGAGATGTTCATCGGTCTACCCCTAGCAGGTACACCTACCTAGCATCAATAAAGAGCAATAAAAGTCAGAGTTAGGGGTCGTTGGACGGGTCGAACACTGAATTTACGTTACGTTACTGTGAGTGACGTATGCGTTGCAAACTCATGCAGAGTGCATTTCTGGATGGTTTCCCAACTGTCCAGGTACGGCAGAGAATCACTCCCTCCAACCTTTTGTTTCCCTCCTCTCCTTCCCGTCATGCCCCCTCCCCTCTCCTCACCATTCCTCCTCACCCGTGTGTGATGTTTTCCCTGTGCCAACAGCTGTGTCAGCCCTTGCAGACACTTTGGAGGAGCTCCTGCAGGTTTTCTCCCTCTCTAGGTTCACTGAAACATCATTTTCAATCACGGAGGTTGAGCTGGGAAATGCTAAAAAGTTGTGAGCTAGCTAAAAGAATTGTTGTGGTGTGAGTTTGGGTTTTGAGTCTCCCACAAATCATGTTTGTATAATGCTAACTAAAGCTAGCTTCTTCTAGGTGAGCTAACTAGACAGTTAACAATAGCTAACAGATGCTATGGTTAGCTAGTAATGAGTAATGAGTAAAAAGGACATCCAACACCAATCGTGTCTTCCAGAAATTCATTTCCAACAGCAAATGTTTTCCAAGAAATGTAGCCTAGCTAGCGATGGCAGTTGTTTTCCCTCCAATTTTTGCAACTGGAAACTCAAGCAAGATTTCTATAGTTTATTAGAATATACTGTATGCTGTTAAACACAGCTGCTGCTAAATGCTAATGCTGTTTTGTACATGAAGCTGTAACACTGATGTCTTCAAGCTTCTACGCCAAATTTCTTGGAAAACAAGAGCGATTAAAACAGTAGGATAACTGAAATACAAGACATTTTCTATAAATTCTGGTATTGTTTGCAGAGAAAGAATCAATAAATCAATATTTTCATGCATATAAGTCACGCTACATTAACCTTACAATGCCACTGCGGTGTCAATCATGCAAGGTAGGCTACAGTATTTCCACTCTGAGACAAACGAGTATGTTTGTGTTCAGTTTTATCTCCTGACGCTGATAACATCTGACTTTGTGTGCTGTCACTGTACAGTAGGCAGGCACAGAGAGATAATCACCTCCACATCTTGATTTAGCCCAAACAACACACACACACACACACACACACACACACTAGCTCAGGGCGCGACCATCGCCACATCACCGCGGCGCTACCCACCCAAGGACCCAGTTACCGCGGTTACGGCAACCCAGACCACCCAATGAACTCATCTGTCAGTCACTCAAGCCCAAACACACACACACACACACATATCCATGCACTCAGCCACCCAGTCACCCACACACACAACACAAAACACCAGGGAGGTGGGAAGTGGGTGGAGGAGTCAATTCAAAGTCAATGCAGCTCCATCAGCTGAGTCCTATTGAGACGCAGGAAGCTTTTTGGCTGCTGACTCGCTTTAATGTTCCCCCGTCAGCGTCTCTGTCGCAGCCGGCGACGACCTTACTGTCACCTGTCGCTCAGCTGGTGGAGCAAGGCACTAGCACTGCAGGGTTGAGGGTTTGATTCCCAGTACATTTCCCCAAATGTGCAATTTTTACATGCTTTACTTAAGAACGTGCTGTTTTACACTTAAATTTTACATATAAAGACCAAATTAATCATAAAAATATGATGCACTTTTGTAAATTTTACTGCCATCTAATATATGAAGTCATTAAAATTAGCCCCAACTCCACCAATCATGACTACAAGACACTTTGGATAAAAGCGCACGTGAGATTTGATTACTTCTGATGCTGATGATACTACTTTATATTTACTTAACGACAATGTTTTAACTACTTTTACTTGTACCTTTATTTATTACATTGAGTTACTGCTACTTTAACTTAAAAGAAAAAGATATATCAATATTTCTTCCACCACTTATTATAAGAAACTTTAGATAAAAGCACACGTGAGAACGGATATTGGAGAAGAGAACTTAAAGAACGAAATTAAAGATTTTGAAGCTTTAACCTGACGTCAACTAAATGAAGTGACGGTGTAATGGAGATCGAGCTCACACTTTTGATTCCCCTGAACCACAAGTCCTGACAAAGCGACAATCAGCCTCCTATCAGCCTGAATGACACCATCAAACAGCACCACTGCTTTCTTATTCTAATACGGGAGGTAGTGGGTGTGTTGCTGCGCTGACCCTTCTCTTCACAACTTAACCTGATGACCCTTGTCATCACAGATGGTCAGCCTGTGTCTCAATAAATGTTCTGTTGTACATTTAGTTGAGTCGCACTCGTATAGTGAATCGTCACGGCCCTGTGAAATCCATGCATCGCCAAAATGTCAACTTTTCGTGCGCTGAGAAACAACAGCCCTTATTCCAGCTGTGTGATAATGCACTTTCAGATAAACTGAAGGGTTTTTTCCATAAACGAACACTTAATAGTAGTTTACTTTAACCCCCTCTACAAACTGCATTTATAAGCTGTTTATAAACCGTTTTGTGAATCACTTACAAAACACTATAATGTAGTTGTAAGCAAACAGGTGTTTGTTAATGTGTTTGTCAACAACTGTGACTAGTAAGTAAGCTAGAGTATAAACAGATAACTGATGACAGTGTAGTAAAGTCAAGTCATCAAATAGAGCAGCTTTAAACGAGGACGTTTTACCTCTCTAGCGCAAGTTTAGCAATAATACGTAGCATGCTACGTCTGCTTTGACTTTCAAAATAAAGCAAGCTGACAAACAGTTCCTCAATTATGACATGTGATGACTTTTGGGGGTTATTAACATTGTAACCAAACAGTCGAGGTTAGGTTTAGGAAAAGATCGTACTACGTTCAGTCTCGTAACTTACGTATTGTTATTTACAAAATTGACTGAACATTATATGTTACATAAACAACATAAGCACTTCACTCATTTTATTACCTTAACTCAGCTACGTAACTTTACTTGAAAACAAATAATTCTGCATGAGAGGGTCACTTCAAGAACTAACCCTAGAGGGGTAACTACAGCGTCACACTTAGCGGCAATACAGTAAAATACAGTTGTTGTAATGTAAAAGATGTCTTCATTGGAGAAGTCATAACTGTCAAAAAAAAATCTAAAATGTACTTTTTTCTTCATACGACTACTTTATAGTGCTTTCAAATGCTGACTGGTGAGCGTTAAAGTAAAGTGTTGCCCTAAATTCAAATTTGGAGATACATTGAAGGTAGAAACTTGTATTTTCCAGTGCTTCCTGTAACAATAATGCAATAAATAAGCAGCTACTAAACTGTGGCTGGTGGTTCTGATTATATCAAAAGTCAGAGAGACATCCATCATATTTGGAGTTCAGGGTTAATATAAGAACAACAGACTCACAGCCCTTTAAAAATGATGTTTCTTCAAATGTGTCTACAAAATAAAGACTTCAAGAATGCAAATATGTAACTTCTGAGTGTCAGTACATCAGATGTTTGCTCGCCCTCTCCAGCTGCAGCAGCAGGAGGAAGTCTTGTATAGGTGTGGCTTGGAAAAAGGCACGTTGCCACTAATAATCTCCTTATCCTGAATATTCATCAGCTGAGGGGGGGCGGGGTTTGAATTGCAAATAACTGCGAGCGGGCCCACTCAAAAGTGAACTACTTTTTTCACTCCCTCGGGCTACTTATAAATGCAAACCCCTTCAGTCCAAAGCTTTTTTTTTTAAAAATGATCCACTTAGTCTGGAGAGCGTTTGGCACAAGTGGTGCGACATTAAAACGCACTTGGAAGTTTGAATATCTATGAAATGACAATGATAAAAGTAGGAGAAATGAGCAGCTGAAGTGTCCTTAAAGGAGAATATTCTGAAATGTGTCTCCTCATGCGGCAGGCTGAAGACACCCACAGCGTGACGCATCGAGGAATAAAGGCACGTAGGAGCAGAACCTGTGCAGAGTGCAGCTCTCTGCTGGGGACGACATGCACGAACGCCACTTTAAACACATTTATAATGCAACAAGCTGAATATTTTCTATTAAATCGCATTTTAAAAAGTGCTTTTTACGCCCCGTTTGACCAGTTGAGCCACTTTTACGCGCATGAAACGTGTCTTCTACCAGCAATCACACATTACGCAGCCACCATGCGAGAGGAAGAAGAAAAAAAAAATTCAGATTCATCGCTGATGCGCTGTAAATAAACTTCCCCAAATAAACCAAAGTGGACAGCCACTTCACGTGAAGGAGGATAGTAAACAAATGGGACTTACTCCGTGCGCAGATCTCACCGCCACGGCGACTGCTATCACACAAATCCTGCAGGAGAAAATAAACATTTCGTTAAGAGTGTGTTTTCCAGTGATTATCAGGCAGGTAGAAGCTGCGCCGGAGCCGGGCCAGTGGAGCCCCACCGCCGCGGACAACAGCGCGGCTTGCTTGCTTTTGCAAAGCCGAAAACTTTTGAATAAATTAATCTGAAGATTTTTTTTAAAAAAGGAGAAGAGCTCACAGGAATTTCATCTTGGTCCGACTGGTAGAGGGGGAACCGCAGGTCGAGACTCGACTCCCTTGTCTTCACCAGCAAGGCACTTCAAACGCGCTCATCGACTGCTCCAAAAAACCCTGTCATCTACCCGGAGACAGAGAAAGAGAGACATAAAGTAGTCCCACCGCCACACACACACAACACACCGCCTGTACGCGCGCACACACAAGCACAAGCGTCAAAAACACAAGCAGCCAGAGGAAAAATCACAGCACCTGATTTCTTTCATTAAAAACGCGAGCTTATCCAACTCACCAAAGTTGCAGCGGTGAAGTCGCTGCTGCGCTCTCCGGGCTGTTGCGCTTCAACTCAGCAGCGCACCACAGCACCAGGAGGAGGAGGGGCCAAAACACATGTCATTCATGCCTCCATACCTTTTTGCTGCCACGGGAGAGTTTTACCACCGCTCACTCTGGACCAGAACCTCTGCGCACACAGCACAGGAAGACGTCTGGGTCTGGTTTCAATCCATGAAATAAAGAAAAAAGGAGGAAAAATGGTCATTTTATGAAAACCTATTGTCATTTTATGAAAATCTATTACGCACAATTAAGAACCATAAAGCACATTTTCGTATACTTTTCTTCACTTTATCAACTTTATGCACATTAAAAGTTATGTTGACTTGCTTGAATTTCTTGATTCGAGCACATCCAGTTGCCTCGACACACCTGGATGACTTAAAAAGTTAGTTTTACGATAATTACTTAACTTCAACGTGACCTTATGAAGCTTTACGCAACATTAACACCCATATAATCAATGAAGAAGGCCCAGTTCTGCCAATATCTATGTCTGTCTCTTCATTTAAACTTAATAAATCAAATACATTTTTATTATATAACCCGAAAATCCCCATCACATCGCCTCAGTGGGTTTTACAATCTGTGCAGTGAACATCCTCCGTCCTTAGACCCTCGATTCCAGTGAGGAGACACTCATAAATATAAATATAAATACATCCTGGGAATAAACAACATGATTATCTTCACTCTCTGTCATCATATTTGTCTTCAGATTGAAATCAAAGACTTTGTTTGAGCTCGTCTGTCCTGCTCTCCGCTCTGAACGTGCTGCAGACACACTTACTCAAGTTGCAAACAGTCCTCTTTTAGCCCTCCGAGGTTCTATTTTGGTTCTACTTGACCCGAGGGAGCCGCCAGCTCGGTTAATCACACCATTCATCTCCTGATATGTTTTGTTGAAAGTGAGCTCGTGTTCCTGGATAAATATTGTCTCGTGGATAAAGATATCGTTGCTCTGCAGCTGCGGTGTTCCACAGGGATCGTACCCGGGACATGTGTAGTTTGCATTAAAACGTACAAATTTAAACGCTTATTATTTGTTGTCATGCATGAGTTATTACTATATTACTCACCCGCAGGGCTAGGTATCGAGTTTTGATGCTTATATGGCAATGACTGAAGTATCAAAAAATGTCTTGTCATTTGATTTCAATCCCTGAGGAGTTAATCCAGTCAGCGTCAGTGAGCCAGTGAGCATGCATAATACAAACGTTGTGCCAAGGTCTCATAGAAATAGAAAAACACCAGGTTTCTCCCAGAGACGGGGCGCTCAATATGTGTAAGGTAATTTTTTGTTAAAGCGGATTTCATAAGATTTGTATCGAGAAATGTAACATTCAGGAACCGGTATCAAAGTCAAGGTAAAGGTATTGATACGCAGCCCTACGGTGTGTTCAGACTAACGGTGATAAAGCAACTTCACCGCTGCGTGATGAGTGCGACGTGCTACAAGTCAAAGCTGCGCTGGCTTCAAATTTCTTGACTTGGCGTCAACGTAGCTGCTCACGTTTTGTAACTTTGTCGTTCATCGTGTGAATGCAACACAACCCTCAGCCCATTAGAGGACTTTCTACCATCTAAGGATCGCTCAAGCTCCTGTTGGTAAGATAGGAATACTGACACTCCTCCTAGGTCGGGTCGGACGCCACCCATTTATATGGCACCTTTAAAACAGAGCTATAACATGCTGTGCATACATGCAATATAACAAATGAAGAACTGTCTCACTAACAGGAGCTTTAGGTTGATTTGACTTCTGCCTGTGAACCACAACCTGCATCATTGAGATGTTCTTCAGCTGTATCCCAACCTAAAGTCCAAAGGCTTGCAGAAATACTTGACAGCTGAAACTCAAAACTGTCTTCAGAGTTCACCAACACTCACTGAATGTTGAGTTCATGATCATCTCTGCAACGTTCAAACTCTTCAAACTCACCTGCATGAAAATATCAGGCAGGTAGGCCTACACTAAGTTCCTCACCTCATGTAGATGTAGACGGGGTGGACAAAATAATATAAACACCTCTTAGTAGGACACGGTTCAGTTCAACTACATTCAGCCTCCGAAATGATCACTTGAATCAACATCTCTTACAAAAAGGACTGTTGCATTCGACTACATCAGTTAAATAAACTGACTGTCATGAGGAGAACATCAAGTCACACACAACTGCAAAAATGTCAAGAAAAACACAATAAAGTCCAAGATTTATTTCCATTTAAAGGTCCAGTTCCTAAGAAAGTTGATTTTTTAGTCTCAGTCCTGTCAGATGCTTTGGGATTGTAGTCCATCCCAAAAACTCAAGTTGGGAATGAGACTCAGAAATCAACTTTCTTACAACCTCGACCTTTAAAATAAAGAAAGCAAAGATACGGGGGAGGAATGAAGTCAAACATCCAATAAAGTTACATTTGCTGATATGGTACGATGTCACACTTTTAAAGTTTCCCATTAGCTACAACTTGTCCTTCTTTTCAAATGTGTGCTGGTTACTTCTCTCAATATCTTTTTGCAATGAAAAAAGAGCAATTCCAACACACACTTGACACTTCACCTTCGCATTGACTGATTTATTAAAAAAGACCTTCCTGAAGATGATACCTGTCTTCTCACAACTCGAGGAAGGTCTCTGAGACCAAAGTGTCGACCTTTTTCAATAAATCAATCGATGCGAAGGTGAAAAGGTTTGTGCGGGAAATTGCTCCTTTGCTTTGGAAATGTGATTTTTATGAGGATTTCAGTCGCTGCAACACAAAAAGACTCAAAGAACAGATACTGATGTTGGTTCTGCAAGCAAAAGTCTGCCAGACAGTTGGTTCAACACTCTTATCTGGTTTCAAAACTCTGAATACAGCCAGAAAAGTTTGTTAAATACAAGTTGTAAAACAGATAAATGATCATAAACTTATTGCTGCTTCACAACAGCTCGCCCCCATTCAGAACCTCATTTGCGTTTTGGCTGATTTAGTGCTTTCATAACTTATTGTCACGAAAACTGAAATTGAAATGTCAGTAAATCAATTTCATGTGTCCTCTGGACGTGTTGACGAACTCGTCCATATAGTTTGAGGATAATCAGTACCAGCAGGTGTGAATGTGACATTTTCCAGCTAATCTCACAACGCTCACATCTGAAGGAATGTAACAGTAAAATGAGAAGCAGGAGGGATTACACACTTTATTCTAAAAAAAAGTGTCATTTTCTTCTATTCTGCCAGCAGCATCCCTCTGTCAGGAGTCAGAAGTGAGTATTTGACCTTTAATAATCTGGCAGGAATGTAACGTGTCCGGGCGTATAGAAAATGTCAAATAAAGGTTTAAAGTCAAAGCTTTTTGTGCAGCCTCAGGCCTTGGGTAGGATTGGATAGACAGGCAGGGAGGAAGGCAACATATCCATCCGCGCGTGAGAGGTCCTAACATCACCAAATTCTTTTTATACGAGCAGAAATTAAAACAGGAGACGCGAATTGTTGTCTGGAGTCACTTTTACGCACGCCCATGTGCAGATTTTAATGCGCGAACCGGCCAGAAAATGTACTTTAGATGACTTGTGTGTGCTGCTGTAGGTGCATGGGGGCGATATCAGTGCGCCATGGGTGTTGGGAAGTAGATCCGGCTGGGGCAGGTTTGCAAGTCGAGGAGAGAAAAAGTTAGAGAGGGGGACTGCAGAGGCGCACGGTGCCAGAGCCAGGTCCACTAGGAGCCTCTGCAAGCGCAACACGCCGAGGAGGGAGAAGAAGGGAGAAGAAGACTTTCTAGTTATTTCTATTCCGCTGAGTGTGCACGGGGGGGGACAGCAGCGCTATGACATGCGAGTAGAGAGCCGTAGAGTTTGAGTGTTAACGCAGGCGGATCCTTGTTTTATTCCCCCCAAGATGAATCAAGACGTGAAGAGCCTGCGACAGCTCGCCGCGCCGCTGCTCTTCTTCCTCGCCCTGTGCGTCGCGGTGCAGCGATCCGAGTCTATGGTAAGTGCGTTTTCCACTTCTCCCTCTTCTCCTCCTTTTTGTTTCTCCTTTGCACAGATTTATTTAAAAAAGCTTTTGGCTGATTTCACCCCGCAAGATGAAGAAGCGGAGGGAGAGAGAGGGAGAGCTGCTGCTCTCAGTCAGCCGGCGCCGGGACACCACCGGCTCTCCCAGCAAAAGGTTTATAAATAGAGAGGGCGCGTTAAACAAGTGCCTCTAATAATAATCCGCACCTTATTCTCCTTTTTGTTGCATTTTGGAAGAATAACCACACAGTCAGGTTAGTTAAACACCTCTCTGGGCAGCTTTTTATGGCACTTTTTTTTTTTTTCCTCCACCGTCGAGGACTCTTTGTAGTTTTCTGGCGGACGGAGTTTCTCTCCGGCTCCCCTGCGCATCACGTTTCTTCCTCCCTGTGCTCCCCGCGACAACCTGTAGCAACACGCCAGCCCAGTCCATCCCGATCCTGCATGCGTCTTTATCACGTCAGGAGACATTTCAGACATATTTTTCAGAAGAAGAAGAACAACATAAACCGCAATATTCCTGGTAAAGCGCGTCCTTATCCGAGACATGTGGTGCGTAATTTAGTTTGGTGACAGGGAATGTGTGTTTTTTTCTTCTCTTCAGCAGCTTTTATCTGCCCTGCAGGTGTGTTATATGTTGACAGCACCTGGTTCCTCCTGCACAGATGAATAAATCCATCTTTACTGGATGATTTTTGCTTGATTCGTGTGAGAAAACGTGACTTTAGTGGCTTTTTTTAATCAGCTGTGAGGGTGAAACTCGTCTTTGCACTTGTGCAGACATCCAGGAGGTGTGTGTGTTCGTGTCTGTGGGCGCGCGCGCGTGTGTGTGTTTGCGCATACTTCACATTTGTTTGACTTATCTCATCCCAGCTGCGCCTCTTCGCTTAACTCGAACATCTTTGACATCCCTGAATCACCAGAGACACAAATCAGAAGAAGAGTCTCAGTCTGACTTTCTGCTCATGTAATATTCCAGCAGGCTGCGTTAATGTATGTGATGAATATTCACGCCTCATTAATAATTCATGAGCTTGATTCCACAGCGGCTCCGCCCACACACCAGGCGTGTCCAATCAGGGCCTCATCATCAGGATGAGCAGAAAACTCTCACATGTCTCCGACTTTAAAGACATTTAGAGGCACAAACAGAGCAGGAAGTGAGTTTTTAAGGCCAGTGAACTGACGTAAAGTCACTTAAAGTAAGTTTAGGTTGAGGTCAGAGCGTCGGCTCACAGTTTATAGAGATCAGCTTTGGATAAATAACAAGCCAGGTGGCTTCTTCTGCTGAGTTTATGCATCTTGGCTGCAAAATATGCAGCTGAATGTGAACTTTGAGACCTTCTTGTGCTTACAAGTGGCATTTTAGACATTTATTTACACGCGTGAAGAATAAAAAAGCAAACATTTACACCTCCTAAAAGATTAAAGAGGCTCTTTTAGTAGAATATTTACAATAGTTTCGATCTCAGTCATTATTTAAAGGAACAGTTCATCCAAAAAATGAAAAATTCAGTAATCATCTACTCACTCGCATCCCAGAAAATGCAAAAGTCAGGTAGTTTTGCAGTCTGCAAAACAGTTCTGGAGCTTCACAGTGAAACAGCGTTGCAGCGTTCTCCTAAACAACTGAAGTAGATGGGGACTGGTTTTAAAATGGTTAAAAACAGGCAAAAAATGGCTCCATACAGCTTCACAGAGAGCCCAGATTTATTATAAAAGTAGGTATTTACGCCCTCAATGCTAACACTGTTAGCTTAGCAGCTGCAGGGAAGATTCCAGCTTCAAAAAAGGGCGTAAATAACGTCTTTTCAAATCAATTTGAGATCTTGCGGCTGTATGGAGCCACTTTATGTTTCTTTGTAACAAGTCCCCATCTACTTCAGTTGTTTAGGAGGAAGCGTGACGCTGTTTTGCTGCGAAACTTCATCCATCGACACGAGAGCGAGCAGATAATGACTGGATGTTTTATTTATTTGTGTGAACTGTTCCTTTAATGACTTTTCATTCACAGGTAAAAGCGAGATAAGACAAAATTATGAAGGCGTACTGCTGTGTGCTGTTATGTGGCTGTTATTGTTGCCATGGCGATGTCAAAGGGGTTGGAGGGTGGTGGTGGTGGTGGGGGGGGGGGGGGGGGGGGGGGGGGGTTCAATTTTGTCAGAGAGGAATGTGGCGGACCCCACCCCTCCTGGAGAGGATGAGGATGAGGATGAGGGAGGAAGCTCTGAGGTTCATAAAAGACATTCTTGACCTTGGGGACAGAGGAGCTTTAGTGATGATGATGATGAAGAGAGGAAGATGTGGACGAAAAGGGAGGTAGATGCAGGTGTGGTCGTCCTTATCTCCCTCTCTCTCTCTCTCTCTCTCTCTCTCACACACACACACACACACACACACACACACACACACACACACACACACTGTTATGTCTGCCCTGTAGTGCTCTCACTGAGGCCCCCTAGTGGCGTCGGTGTGTTTGACACCAAACCACCAAATACTTCCTCTGATTTCAGCTCGTCTTCATCATCACCGCTCTCTAGAAACCTTGTATCTCCAAACACGCTGACGCTTTAAATATAAATGAAGCATAAAACATTTAATTTATGGCATTTTTGTGTCAAAATGTCGCACAAAAACCCTTAAAAATCCACGTAATGACTTCATAAACACATTTTATCTATCTTAAAAAAGCCATTTTTGTGTATGAGGTTGTGTAAAGTTGAGATTTGGAGATACATGGTTTTTATAGGACAGTGAGAGGATTACACACACACACACACACACACACACACACACACTGAATCTCATTTAGTTTGTGATCATTAACTTGTTATAAATAGAGCGTCTCAAACATCACTGTGTCATAGTTATGTGGTCGTGTGTGTGTGTTAGTATGCATGTGTGTTTGTGTGTGTGTGTGTGCAGTTTTAATCCTCGCCCCAGATATGAATCTCTCTTCAGCCAGGTGAGGGAGTTCAGCTGTAATGTATACCTGGAGGTCTTCCTTTGAACCCGTCATGCTGCGCAAACCGCAAACACACACACTTAATTTGATGCAAGCTTTTCCTGCGCACGCACACACACACACACACACACACACACACACACACACACACACACACGCACGGTTGCACAGCCACCCACAGCCTCACGGGTTCCCTAACCTTTCACCTGACCCACATGTGTGTGAGAGGGAGGCTGTTAGCCATAACATCCTCAGATTGTGCAGATAAATCTGCGCTCTGTTAGCTAAACACATCGTTCAGTGACAGACTGAGACGAGGTCGTTCTCCAGAGAAATCCTTCGCTGTTTTATTCTCATCTTTGTCTCCAGTTTTTCTTCTCTTTCCTCTTCACCCGTCTGTTGATCTCGCTTCGTTTCCCTGAGTGCAAAAACACAAAAAAAGGGAACTAAGGTGTCCCACCTGGAATTTGAAAGATTGGATGTAAATTAGGGAGATTTATGTGCAGTTTGGGTTGAATTATAAAAGCTGTTTCCCAGTTTAAGCTTCACTGCAGGTTCATACTGAAAAATAATCCAATTTGGACCCAATTTAGTTTAAAAATCCAGCCTCAGTCTCCATAAATCGCCAAAGACTGTGTCCCAGGTTTGATTCAAGCCTGTGGCCCTTTGCTGCATGTCGTCTCTTAGCCTGTCCTGTCGAATGAAGCCATGAATGCCAAGAAAGGTTGATTTAGTTGATTGTTTAAAATTAATCAGTAATGTTTCATTCACAAATAACAATCATTTGCTTGTTCTAGCATCTCAAATGTGAGGATTTGCACCTTTTCTTTGTCTTATGTGACAATAAACCTGAACATCTCTTGGTAATTTATGAGTTAGTAGGAGAAGAGACAGGTACAGATAACGATGTCTGATCAGTTGTCTCTGTAGAGAGCACAGTGCTGGACGTCAGCTTTAATTAATTGCTTTTGTTGTGAATCAATTAATCAGTTTATGTCATTTTTTAAAGAAACAGTAAAAAGTCTGTGATTTCAGCGTCTTTAATATGAATAGTTTCTGGTTTCTTTCCTCCTCTATGACAGTAAATGGAGTATTTTTGGCTTTTTCACCATTTTCTGACATTTTATAGACCAATCAATCAATTGATTAATAAAGAAAATAAAAGTTATTGTTACTTGAAGCCTCCTGGAGCTTGTTAGCAGCACTACTCAGGATACAGCTGCCCTACAGTCTAAATAAAGGGGGGAAAACACCCATATGTTCTTGGCGCTACCAGCAGAAGGTTTTCCTGATCGTCGTTTACTCTGATTTATTATGTATCCAGATTACCAGTAAGTTTGTGTATCAACTAACTTAACTTAAACTGTTTATCACAGTAGTTTATCCATAAATGGATGTTTATTTCACACGATTTCTTCAAGTTCGAGGCTGTTTGTGGTCATTTTAAGCCTAAAAACAAACCTCAACCCCTATGAGAGCTTGTGAAGAGACTGAAAACAGACTACATCCACCTCCTTCAGTATCTCCCGCCTCCCTCCTCCTCTCTTCTCTCCCCCATCCCTCCCTCCTATTGTGTCTGCTCTCCAAGGCAAATTCCACCTTTATCTCACCTGCTCTGAGAGCAGGGCTCCTTAAACAGGCCGCCGAGTGGGCAAAAACACGTGTGCACAAGCAGGTACATCATATTCACTCCTTCATGCTGCAGCTACTCAGGCTAAAGGAAGGTATGTGTGCTGTGTGTGTGTGTACATAATGTGTGGGTGTGTGTGTGTTTCCTGGTTGAAGTCACACTGTGGTGTCAATGAGCCGAAGATGCCGTCAGGATTAACAGGTGGACAAAAGTCAGTGAGAGCTAACGCCAAATGTTTAGACAGCTAATTACCTTCACACTCCTCCTCCTCCTCCTCCTCGTCTTCATCCACCTTCTCACTCACTCTCTCCTTCAGGAGTAGCAAGACTTTGGAGTAGTAGTTTGTGGTTTTAGAAGTAGTAACTGCAGTAGTTTCAGTCGCAGCAGGAGTATTTGTAGTAGTAGAATGAGTAACAGCAGTAGTAAGAGTTGCAGGGCTAGCAGTAGTAGAAGTACCAGCAGCATTAGCAGTAACAGCAGTAGCAGTATTTATAGTTGCACTAGTAGTATTATTAGTTTTTAGTTGTAAAGTTATTTCAGTACAAGTTGTAGTAGTGTTAGTAGTAATAGCAGTAGTCTCAATCACAGAGTAGCAGTAGTAGTACCGGCAACAGCAGTATTTATAACAGTAGCAGTTGTAGTATTGGTAGTGGCGGTGATAAAAGCAGGAATAGTATTGGTTTCAGTACAAGTTGTAGTAGTAGCAGTAGTCACGCTAGTAGTTTGGTAGTAGTATCAGCAGCAACAGCAGTAATAGTAGTAGTAGTAGTAGTAGTATTTTCAGTAGTTTCAGTAGTTGTTGTTTAATAGCAGTAGTTTAAATAGAACATCAACAGTAAATGTAGCACTAGAAGTACTTGTAGTGATAGTAGAACCAATAGTCCCAGAAATAGTAGTAGTGGGAGTTGAAGTTGAAGTACCAGTCATGCTAGAATTAGCATCATAGCATTAGTAGCTGAAGCTGTAGAAGTAACAGTAATAATAATAATATGATCCTCAACCCGGCTTGGTTTCCCTTTGCTTTGGGTCATAATCTCATTTAATCTCTTTGCACAAGGTTTCGTCTCCTGTCACTTACACTCGAACCCCATCATCACCCCTCCTCCTCCCCTGTTGAGCGTTAAGAGGAGGGTAAACAGGGTGTGTTTGTTCGAGACTTCTTTATTTACTCCATCCTTCACTGTTTGGTTTAAGGCTTTAAAGGTCAGCATCTCTTTTTCCACCTCTCCCATCATCCATCCATCCGTCCATCCGTCCATCTTTCTTATTATATTCTCTCCAGACCACCATGCAGTCTAAACCTATTTTTACTCGTTAATGACCCCCTAAAGCAGCTCATAGTCGTTGCTATTCAGGGCTCCCCCCACATGACAACAGCTCTGTGTGCTTCATGTGACAGACTTTAAGTTTCTTGGGATCTCTTTGGGGTTATAAAAGTCAGGAATCTCAGATCTGGAGGGTTAAACAGCAGCGACTTAAAGGTCTGAGAGGAACTTCCTTTGAAGAGAAGTGAGACTATCCAGATTAAAGCAGAGCTCTTTGTGGATTTGGCCTCAATTAGGTTACAGATTAAAGTTAAAGAGCCTTTGTTGGAACCTTTGAATGTATAGCACACATAACTGACCCTTTAAGTCCTGCTAACTGTAAGCTAGTTAGCTCAGTTAGCCATGTAGCTAGCAGTCAGGAGTGGGAGCTTGGAGCACCAGGGACCATCCTTGGTACACGTGTGAGGACACAGCCTTCTTTGCACATGGGTGAGGACTCAGCCTCTGTACATGGGCGAGGACACAGCCTCTGTACATGGGCGAGGACTCAGCCTCTGTACATGGGCGAGGACACAGCCTCTGTACATGGGCGAGGACTCATCCTCTGTACATGGGCGAGGACTCAGCCTCCTCTGTACATGGGCGAGGACACAGCCTCTGTACATGGGCGAGGACTCAGCCTCTGTACATGGGCGAGGACACAGCCTCTGTACATGGGCGAGGACTCATCCTCTGTACATGGGCGAGGACTCAGCCTCCTCTGTACATGGGCGAGGTCACACCTCTGTACATGGGCGAGGACTCAGCCTCTGTACATGGGCGAGGACACAGCCTCTGTACATGGGCGACGACTCAGCCTCTGTACATGGGCGAGGACACAGCCTCCTCTGTACATGGGCGAGGCCTCAGCCTCCTCTGTACATGGGCGAGGACTCAGCCTCCTCTGTACATGGGCGAGGACACAGCCTCCTCTGTACATGGGCGAGGACTCAGCCTCTGTACATGGGCGAGGACACAGCCTCCTCTGTACATGGGCGAGGCCTCAGCCTCCTCTGTACATGGGCGAGGACACAGCCTCCTCTGTACATGGGCGAGGACTCAGCCTCCTCTGTACATGGGCGAGGACACAGCCTCCTCTGTACATGGGCGAGGACTCAGCCTCTGTACATGGGCGAGGACACAGCCTCCTCTGTACATGGGCGAGGCCTCAGCCTCCTCTGTACATGGGCGAGGACTCAGCCTCCTCTGTACATGGGCGAGGCCTCAGCCTCCTCTGTACATGGGCGAGGCCTCAGCCTCCTCTGTACATGGGCGAGGACTCAGCCTCCTCTGTACATGGGCAAGGACACAGCCTCCTCTGTACATGGGCGAGGACTCAGCCTCTGTACATGGGCGAGGACACAGCCTCCTCTGTACATGGGCGAGGACACAACCTCCTCTGTACATGGGCGAAGACACAGCCTCCTCTGTACATGGGCGAGGACACAGCAGTATGTAATCCAAACCTGCTCTTATGGCCATCGATAGTAAGTTTAACTACTTTTGGCTCTTGTTAAACTTGTGGTTGGATAAATAAACAAACATGTCCTAGGCTGTGAGTAAGCTGCTGCACACATACGGGCGTCTGTATCTTAGTCTGAATCTGCTACATCTTCTTGTCTGAGTCTTAGTCCATGACAATTTTAGATCTTTTCACGCTCAGAGGAGTGTTTTTCTTTTACTTTAAACCAGCTGAGAGAGATTTACGTGGGACTGAATGTCTTTTGGTTCTGGGATCAGCTCTGTGGTGGCGACCCAGACCTGGAATTTCTGCCGTTTCACAATGTGTTTTTCGTGTTTTGTCTTCTTTTTGAGCCAACTTTTATATTGTTTTCATGTGCTGATGGAGAAGTCAGACGTCTGGAGTTTCAACTTTTAACATTAGTTACTGTTGATAATCTGAACCGGAAGATGAAGCTGTGCGAGTAGAAGAATCATTTCATTGATGGAGATGTTTCCAACCGCATGAATAACTTGTGTGTGAGATATTCAAGCCTCAACTTGTGATCAAATGTTTCCTTTGAGGAGCTTTATCTGAATTTCTCTTGTACCGTTTCTGTGTGTTTGTGTGTGGCTCCGATCCAACGGGCTACCTGACAAGTCCACCTACACAGAGCAAGTCACAAGACATGCCGTCCTCTTCACCTCCCTCCCTTTCTTCTTGTGTTTTCCTGACCTCCTTTTTTTCTGAAAGAACATCATCCCTTTCATCCTTTTTTTCCTCTTCATCATGCTTCCCCTTTTTCCTCATAAAACCTGTGAAAGAAGCAAAATTAAAACTCTCGAAAAACGAAGTAAATACAGGAGATGGAGATTGAACAGCGTTACATATTTCTCCTCTGAACGAGAGCATTTATTGTTTTGCATTCTTTCTTTCTGCAGAAGAAAAGGGAGGTTTAATCTGTCTGAGATCAGCGGGCAACCTTGATCTACAGATGTCTACCTCTTTCCCTCTAACCTCTTTAAACTACAGGCTCAGTGTACAGTATGTATTGTACGCATCCTCTCCCTGTCTACCGCCACTTCTCGTGTCTTTCTCTCTGCGTCTGAATTTGTCTTTAAAAATTGGAAGCTGAACGTAAAACACAAACTGAACTGTTGTTTCCAGTCTGTTGTTTAATCTGCCACTTTTCACGATAAAATGATCAGTCTTCAGATTATAAAATGTCCAAAAGTTAGCACAAAGTTACCATTGTGCTTTCAAGGTGGCGGTTTCTTATTTACCTGACAACGCTTTGAATGCAACACAAAGGCTTTTTTGTTACTTTCCAGCTGGCAAACATTCACTCAGTTTACATTAACTGCAAATGTAACGTCTTCATATTACTTCTATTGTCCGACCAACAGTCCAAACCCAAAGATTATTCATTTGCTTTCATTGAAAGTAGCAAATCCTCAAGTTTAAGAAGCAAATGTTCGACTGAAATGATTCATCGATTGTCAAAACAATCGTCACGTGCTCCGTTGAATGCTGGTGTCGATAGCTGGTGAACATACTGGAGCGTTTAGCAGCTAAAGAGCCGAGTACTGGCTCTGATGTTGTTGTTAGCAGTGCTGCAGGCCTACTTCCATCTGCCATGAGATAAAGAGGTCATAATTCTTGGAGCCACAAGAGGCTCTTGGTGGAAAAAATGTAAACATACCTCAATTGTTTTTAGGCAAGGAGGAGGAAAGGTCTGGACGAGTATATAAAAAGTGATGTGTGTAACTGTATACGCTGAAATATGTAAAGAAAGTGAAACACAAAGACACACTCGCTCATACCATTTGTCCCACGAGGCGTTCGGGGAAACACTGTTTCCTCCCTTGCTAGTGTGATGAAAGAAACAGGTGGAAGAGAAAGCATTAGAAGAAGTGAGGGAACAGAGAAGAAGAGAGAACCAGACGCCCTCCCACGCTACGAAAAGGTCGATTCAGCCACAAACGAGGCTCATTTGTGTGTTCGGTTGCGCCAAGCGACGCAGTCAAAACAGCTTTCTGCCGCTCTGAAGCAGCTCCGATGACGTCACTCTGAGCGCCCACAGACGACACGTTAAGCACACTAAGCTGTGTGTGTGTGTGTGTGTGTGTGTGTGTGTGTGTGTTACAGCAGCATGAGTGTATGTGTGTGTGTGTTATCGCTCCTCGCCATCGGTCGCTCTCAGGCAAACATGGGATTGTGGTGGCTCATGTGAGATGAACAGATAGAAGGTTGGGTGGAAAAGATGGAGGACGGTGCAAGAAGGAGGATGAGGAAGTCTTATTTCACGACTTGAACTTAGCTCTTCCTGTTTATGTTTCAAATTAAAAGCCCTTTTACTACCATAACATAAACAATTGTATCATTTTTCAAGCAAAAATGTCAAACGTTTGGTGGTTACAGCTTCTTAAATGTGAAGATTTGCTGCTTTTCTTTGTCATTTATGACAGCAAATAAAGAGTGTTTGTGTTTTGGGGCTGTTGGTTGGACAAAATAAGAAACTGTACGACTCACTAACTCAGTCAAATGGTTTTAGTGCCTAAATTTTAACTGTATTGACTGATTTTTCTATGACTTGGCGGCAGCAGAACAAGCTGTAAGCACAAAATCATATCCAAAAAATCAGCTTTCATTAAGACTTGTGTGTTTGTTGCCACTTGATACATATACGGCTTAAAATGTATCTACTTTTTGCTCTGTTTTTGGTCTCCTCCAACCCCAAAGAAAAATATCCAGCTCTTTAGCTGCTAAACGCTGCACTTCGTTCCCCAGCTTGATGCTAACTTCATCAGGTTGTCATCTTCGGCTGGAAATGAGGAGGATAAGCGCAGCGGAAGTAAATTTGGGGTCCTTTTAAAACCAAAACAAGAGCTGAAAGATGATAAAAATGCTCAGTGGAGCGGAAGTGTTGCCTGATGATCCTCTGGCCACTTAGCTCCACGGCTAATGAAGCTAACTAGTCACTACTTACATAACTTACATCCTTTATTTCTGACTCGTTCTGTGTTTCCTCCTCCCTCTTCATCAGATCAGACTCCGGTCAAACCCTAATAACTTGTACTGTACATACAGAAGTCACAAATACTGTTTGGACTTTACACTAAGCCGCACACCGCTGCGTTTCAGTGTGTGTGTGTGTGTGTGTGTGTGTGTGTGTGTGTGTGTGATGCTCAGGTGGAGCCCGGTCGTAGTTAATCCCAGGTCAGTGTGCCGCCTGGTATGCAGCTAAGCCTTTAGCATGCAGTCGGAGGATAATGTTCAGCGGCGTAGAGCGAGCTGCATGTTTCTGTCGGGGCATTTTTCACATTGTTGAGTGACAGAGGGAGGCAGGAGGCGAAGTCACAGGAATCAATTCATGTTTATTTATTAGTTGTTGTTCTTCTATCTTTTATTTTGAAGTTTTTTGGGAGTTTTTGGGGACAGCTGGAGCATTTCTGACGTACTTGTTGGTGTCTTCTTTCATTTCGAAAGACTTTGCGACTTGTTTTCTTTCTGTTTGTTGATGTAGACGCACAGATTGGTGACAAATTAAGGAAAAATCGCCATTAAGTGTCTTTATTAAAGCTTCCAGAACAGCTTCAGTGCTTGTCGTCATAGACTCTCAGGACTTTTCATTTAATTTGACACCTGTTTGCGCCAATTTGTGGTAGAAGTGTGATTAATGGCGAGCTTTTAATTTGAAATAGTGTTTTCCTTCGCTCTTATTGTTTGTTGAACTTCCTTTATTGTCTTTTGTCCGACTTCTATTTTTTACAAAACAATCTTGAATGTTTTTCAGATGATGTCCTCAGATATGAGTGTGTGTTGTGTGTGTGTGTGTGTGTGTGTGTGTGTGTGTGTGTGTGTGTGTGTGTGTGTGTGTGTGTGTATTGGCAATACAGAATGAAATTCAAAGTATGAAGACTAGAGACATACCTTCATTTATTTATTCATTTAATTATTTTCCCGCTTGTGAGAGAGAGAGTGTGTGTTTGTGTGTGTGTGTGTGTGTGTGTGTGTGTGTGTGTGTGTGTATGTGTGGGTGCACATGTGTGTGTTTGTGCGTGTCAACACTGAATGCACGGCATTCCTCGTGGCCTCTACACAAACAGACCCCCGCCGACAAGATCGACGGGAAATATCAGACATCTGTCACAGCACAGAGAGGGAGAAGAAGAAGAGGAAGGAGTGGAGAGGCTGAGGAGAATGTACTCCAGTAGATCTTTACTCGAGTATTTCTACTCCTTACTCATTGAGGAACTGGTGGGCTTTGGGATTTGCTTTTAAAATGTTGTTTTATGCAAGAAAAAGAGGATTAAATATGACTTTATTTGTTGCCGTGGGCTAAAACACCCTCTAAAAACAGATTAAATTATCTTAAAGGTGCAGTGCCACAAAGCTGGAAGGTGAAATATGTGTATTCGAAACAAATAGAGGCAGAACACCATTAGAGTAACTGCTAACTGCTGCTAATTGTATAGCTTATAGCTCGGTTAGCCGTGTAGCTAGCGGTTTTGGACTGGGCCGGGGCTAGCTGGTTAGCACGCTGACTTCAGTAGATATCTCTGAAGACATCATAACGTAATCTGTTGTTGATCATTTAAATTAATTTTTGAAGGTTTTCAACTAAAATATTTGCGTATTGCCCCTTTAAAATACGTTTTTTTTCTTCTTCCTGAGAGGTAAAGATCAGGATTACGTAAAGATAAAGAAGGCTTTACTAAATGACTGAATATCCACCATTTTAAAGCTAAAAGCTAAGCTAGAGAAGCTAATCTATAACAGCACACAGAGCAGATGTTGTTGAGCATCTCCGGGTTGAAGTCGTCCACGTTTCCCCTCAAAATGTTTCACTTTTTCTCACTTTTTCAGCGCTGAGAAGCTGCACAGTGGATCTTCCTCTGTAACATTAAAGCTACAGCGCTCAGATATGTGTCTGTCCTCATTAGAAAGCAGTTTTAAGTGAGGAGGATATTAAAGAGAAATGTAGGCAGGGCAGCAACCTGCCGCGACCTGCCTCTCCACCAGATCAGATCAGACATTCAGGACACGGGAGAAGCAAGAGAGAGCATGTTGAGAAGCAAACTACAGCAGGAAAAACACAGTCAGCAAATAAAGTGTAAATGTTGCTCATTTATAAACCAAACTGAGGCCGAGTGACACGTCAGTTATCTTGTTTAATCTGTCTGAGCTGGATTTGCAGCAACAGAAGCAGAAAAATTCATCCAGAGTGCTATTATTTATTACTTTCATGTTTTGATTTCTTAAAAAAAGGTATTTTTTAATTGATTTATCAGCTTCTTTATTAATAAATGTCTAAATAATGGAGTCTTTATTGTGGCTGAGGTGCTTCTCATCACTTTACCTCCATGTTTCCTGCTGCCCTCATGTGGTGGAGACGTGTAACTACAGGCGAACAGGTAGAAAGATGGTATGTGCAGAACGCCTCTTGGTTTTAACATAACCATCAGAAAAATATTGGCCAGGTGAGCTCATAGTGGAGAAAGTTAACCACAGCATGGTGAAAAAACTCTCTTATAAGTAAAACATGTCAAACCAGCTACGACGATGATAAATCCAAAGGTTCAGAGGGTTCAGAAGGAAAAAAACAAAACAAAAGTTGTCTCTCGCCAGCGGGCACATTCTCAAACAATGTAATGTTTGCTTCCAAGTTTTGTGGCAAAAGTTTTCCTGTTTCAACATGACAGCGCCGTCTGTGCACAAAGCCCGGTCCATGAAGGGCTGGTGTCGACTCCAACAGCCCTGGGACCCACTGTGGGTCAAATGGGAGTCAATCACAGCATGAAAGTATGTGATTCACATGTGAAAATGTCCTGTTCACATGTAAGATGACTTTATGTTGTTACGGCTCTGCATCATTAACTCTCTCCGTACGATCTGAATCATACGTGACGTCCTCAGATCTGAGCTCAGATCCGTCGTATGTTCCTCCTCTCTGCCGCTCTAGCTCCCTGATACGGTATCAGGACATCCTGCGCTCATCTTGTTTTGTCTACAGCCGAGGCTTCTGGGTAAATATTAAGGTTAGGCTGCAGCTCATCCAAACAGCGATACACCTCTCGCTCGGAGAAGTTTGCTGCTTGCTCGAAGGTTTATACAGATGTGTAAACATCGATATGTTCGAGAGGTAAACAGGAACATTTATTTTCTTGTGATGTGTTCAGGCTCTTCTGGCTGACAGAGACTCTTTGATCTAAACCCTGGATTACAGGGATTCCTTCAAACATAGATTAATTTGTCCTCCAGCAGCGCCTCGCGTCAGGACCACCGGACTGAAACCACGAAACGCTTCAGCCCGGTGATCTTCACACCTCAAGTCCAAAGAAAGAACAACATGTCGGACCACACAGATTTGCGTTTGTTTATTGTGGCTACAGTTTCTGACCGTGACCGTGAACCTGAACGCATCGCGTAGACCAAATCCTACACGATCTTGTTTTAAAGCACATTCAGAAAGTACAGGTATTTTCCACCTTTCACTTCCCCGTCTGCTTCCCCTCCTATAGCTCCCCTCCTACCTGCCTCCTCCCAGTCCGCCCCCAGGCTGCACATATCCAGGTATTCAGCTGGCGAGCTGCCGCTCCCCTCTCTAATTTCTTGTTGCCCGTAGCTACAGCGCCGCGTGCCAAGTGGTGATGTATGTGGAGCGCTGCAGAGGGAGGCAGGCGGGCATGTGTGAACCTGCGGTAGGCAGGGCCGGGGCCAGACCTGGGCCGGGCTGAGCGGGGCTGGGCGAGGCCCGGTTGTCATATTTCTCTCGGGGAAGGAATTCGAGCCGCCGTAGTGAAAAGATTCACGTGGTGAGGACAGTTTCTGGAACAAACCCGGGTAGAAACCGCTGATATGCATTTTTTTGCATTTTCCGCACAGATTTATATTCGATATTGAGAATTATTATGAGTGAATTTGAGCGTAAAATTCAATTTAAATGAGTTGTTTGAACATTTTTATTAGAGCAAAGAGAAGTGAGCAAAGGCACCGACATTTTCAATGATATGTCAGCGAAAAGTGATCAAATTTGCAGCGTTCTGGTGATTAAACTCAGAGATCACAGCTTTAAAGTCCAAATTCTGAGTTAAAAGTCTGAATTCTGAGAGAAATTGTCCCTAATCCTCTTCCGTACCCTTCAGACACACTCTGAATCAATCCACGCAGCTCAAACTCCCAACAGTTCGTCTTGTTTACCTTTCTGGTCCAAACCCGGATGAGCAAACACACTCCTGCGGTGTGAAAACCACAGTTAGAGATAAGATAAGTGGTGACCAGATGCTGTTTTCACTTCTGAATATTAGTGTCCGTGTGCGTGTGTTTACCTCAGCGGACTGTTTAGATGATGAAGTCCCGTCTGGAAGGTCAAGTTGTAGGAACGCCAAACACATCTGAGTGAGAAGAGGCAGATTTTGACCACGTTGAGCTACAAAGTGACTTTTTATTGAAGTTTTTATTGAAAATATGTTAATAAATGTAGAAATAAAGGAGTAAGTGAGCTGCAGGTCTGGAGGGGGTTTGCAGAGATGGTGGTCAGCTGCCTCACAGTGCTCTCCCTGCAGGTACCTCTCAGTGGGAGGTCACAGGGGTCAACATTCATTAGACCAAATGAAAGGAGAAGAGACGAGAGAGGAAAATTGCATTGAGAAGAAAGAGAGAATTCCCGGGAATATCAATGGGATTCCTGGACCGGCGCTGAGGCCCGATGGCATGTGTGTGCCTGCGAGAGTCGGGGGGGTTCTTCCTCTTCCAGAGGCTCACACATGGTCCGGTTCTAGTCCGAGGGAAAATATTTGGTTTGGTCGTCGCTCTCGGGGGCGTCAGCACCTTGAAGTAGTGGAAGTCCAGCGGCGATGAAAAGGGAAGGTCGGTTCTGACGCAGCGTCTCGGAGCCGCTCAGCTGAAGAGGATAAACACTGTAAACACACTGATGCTGAGCAGTGAAATGGTACCAGTACAGTAATGTGATCTGTTGGGGTTTCCTCTTACTGGATCTTTTGTTTGTTAGGCACGAAAACTACTTGGTTATGTTCAGGAAAACATGGCGGTTTGACTTAAATAACTACGTCACTTATGTATCTTCAGTTATGAATGCACGTGACGCAAGCTAACTGTGAAATAACTCCGTTAACCATCTGTTCCCGTTGTTGCTCTTCACACTGCTCTGCCCGACTTCCTCCTTTGCTGCCGTAATAACAGCTACGTCCACTAGAGGGAGCTGCCTGACAAGAGACGTCAGAGGATACGTCTCGTTGGGAATATCCGCTCCTCGTTTCAGCCTTCGAGGTGTTTAAACCTCGTCATGAACAGGAAATCTTCTGACATCACAGTCAGGAGTGACAGAAGGTGCTGAGGAGTGTTTGTGTGTTTGTGTTAGTTGCTTATTAGCTTCTAGCTTATAATTTTTATAGCTAGTTCAGCAGGAACCACCTTCTTCATGATGACGGCCTGCAGGTTCATGCTTACAGTCGGACTTTGTATCATGCTAATGAATATAAGTGTCAATAATCTATACATTTGATTGGATTCTGATTTATAACACAAGTTGTCCTGAGTTATGCATGTTAACTTGATTTTGATAACAGACCAGAGGTAGAATCCAATATATTCAGGATTTGTTTGGTTGTGTGCGATTGTAGCGTGTATCTGTGTGTGAGTGTGTGTGTGTGTGTGTGTGTCACTTTAGAGCAGGTGTGAACATGTTGACTTAAGGTTGCGGTTACTGACTGCCGAGCTGAGCTAACTGTCGGTAAGGAGAAGTTAACAGTTGTGGTCAAATCAGGTCCAGTGTGTGTGTGTGTGTGTGTGTGTGTGTGTGTTAATGATGTTCAAAAGAAAGAATAACTCTCAGATTTATTTGTCTTTGCAGCTGTGTGTATTGTTAATGAGATTATTTGTCTATCTGCTGTATGCATGTGTGTGTGTTTCCATGCAGCTTGAATGCATATGTGTGTGTGTCTTTGTGTGTGTGTGTGTGTGTGTGTTATGGAGGGCAGGGCGGTGTGTATAGGTGTCTAATCATCAGTCTTTGATGAGCGGGGGAATTCCAGTCTCGCCAGTCTAATCCCCGGGTGCGTGCCTTCCGCCCGCTCGTCCTCCTCCCCTTCCTCATCTCGCCCACCCTCACCTGGCTCACCTCGCCATCAACCCTACACACCTACTGTAGCTCCTTTTAGCTCCATTTATTGTTTTATTGTGCCAACTTCCTCCCAAACGGCGTCATCTGCCTTCGTCTGTTTAGGTCTGCAGTTTAGCTGGAGGTAGCAGTTAGCGTCGTAGCATGTCAGATATACAAATTGCACCTGCAGTTCCCAAGATGCTAAGCTGGGGTCATAACTGAAGATGGCTAGATACATATGATAGAAGGGACGGTGTATAAAACATGCCAGAAGTTGTTAAAATTAGCTTAGACACACACTATATGACTGCTGTGTTGTTTTATTGTTTGCTAAACATGCTAGAAATTACTTAAAAGTAAGGTTAGAGTTTAGAGAATTGTTGGAAAAGTATTTTTCCAGCTATAACACACCTCCTAGTCATCTATGATAGACCTACTACTTTGCTAGCTATAGCTACAACCCACAAGCTAATGGTAAAGATTGGTTAGTTAGCTTGATGAGAGTATACATCTCTTTAAAGTCACTATGAAGACGGTGAAGTGTTTTTCCAGCTAACATTTGAACACACACCTTCTAGCCTGCTATGTTTTGCTAGCGAGCTACAACCCCCAAGCTAACGGTCAAGTTTGGTTAGCTAGCTTGACGAGTGTTGACATTTCTTAGTGTTGGTGCAAAATGGCCGCTCTTGAAAGTCACTGTGAAGCTCATAAAAAATGTAATTTTCAAGCTAACAAGGTTTGGCTAGCTAGCTTCTGGGTTATTTCCAAATAAAATTGGTCATTTGAGTACACACCCGAACTAAGATCATAATGCCACAAGCTAACGGTCGACTTTGGTTATCCAGTGGTGCTAAATCACCATTTCCTGGATTGTGAAGCAGCTTCACTTGCACATACCAACACATTTAAGCTACTTTCAGGCGACTTCCTGCCTCTTCTTGACCTCATATTCAACAAACTGAATATCCAGACCCAGTGTCAGAGCTCTACCTGAGCACTTACGACTCTGTCTAGTGATTACCTGTCCTGTGCCGACCTCCAGCGGCAGGCCTGACTTCACCTGATCGCCGGGTTGGTTGGCGTGACGGAAAAAAATGTGGGACGGAGGTGAGGAGAGAGCGAGGGAAGTGATAGAGGGAGGCAGACGGCGGAGAGAGTGGAGCAAATATCTGCAGCTCACTGACCTTTCTAAGTGGATTACATGCCCCGTCAGTGCTGCGGGGGTAAACGAGGGGCGGAGGGTAGAGAGAGGGGCATCAGGCATGGACAGAGTGAGAGAGAGAGAGAGGTTTGCTCAGTTAATTTCAGCTCTGTTATTTTACAAATTAGCAGTAAATGCACCTCACAATCATCCAAACGTGCAACAAACCACCAGTTTGGGCATAAATAATACCTTTATTAGGACTTTAGAGCAGTTCTGCTGTCGATATCTATAGATTAATAATGTAATAATATAGATTATATCATAATTTAGCCTGTCAGTGTTACTGCATCATCATATATCTAATAAAAAGGTGTTAATGCTCAATATTAGAAACATTTAAAGGCAGGAAATCAGTGTGTGGTTCCCAAGCTGAGGTCAGGACCCCCAGAAAGGGGTCACGGGATATATGTGAGAGGTCATGAGATGATTCACAGGATGGCAAAGCAGGAAAAATATAGAATATAACGCACGTAATAGCACTTTAGCACACACGTTGAGAGAAAAATGATAATGTATCATCACAATATGGTACAAAAACAGGTTTATGGACCTTTTATGTTAAAGAATAATCATGTTAGAGTCGTAAGAACGTCGTTGCAAGCAGCTGCTGTGTTCAGTTTGAGAGAGTTGTTTTATTATTCATCATTTTTATCATTTATTTATTATTTAGCGTTTCATAATCTGCTGTTTTTTGGTAGAAGAAGTGAACATAGCGTCGTTAGCTTCCCTGAAAGAGCCCCCGGGGTTTTCACTGAGCATCTTAACAAATGTTTTAAAGCTTTATTAGAGCAAGTGATCTCTGTCACGCTTTCCTTTTTTTTTTTTTGGATGAACACATGTAGGAGAGGAGGGGTGGATGGATAGAAGAGGGAGAGATGAGATGAGATGAGATGAGTGAAGGGACGACGGGAAAACAGATGGATGAAGAGAAAGAGAGGGCGAGCTGCAGGCCTGGGCGTGGGAGAGCAGACTGCATTGAGCTGAAGCAGACCAGAGACTAATCTGGAGATTCAGGGCTTGTAAAAACACCTCCACACACACACACACACACACACACACACACACACACACACACACACACACACACACACACACACTTGACTACCCAGATGTATTCAGGCATGTGTGTGTGGGCTGCTAACTCGCCTTTTTTTGGGTGTTTGATGCCAACATGCGACATTCTGTGTTTCTTTTCGATCCAAAGCTTTTGACTTTTGACACGTTAGTTCAGTGGGAATCAAACCTGCAACCCTGACTGTGACTAGTGCCTTGCTCTGAGCCTCTGAGCCTTCAATAAGTCATTACGTACAGACGCTGCTGCAGCTCGCATCTGTGTGGCGAGAGAGGATCTGTGGTTAACACCTGGTTTATAGCTGTGGACACACACACACACACACACACACACTCACACACACACACCCTTCACTGTTGATTATTTTCTCGATTAATCAATAAGTCGTTTGGCCAACAATGTGTCAGAAAACGGTGATGCCGGGTTCGAAATTGTCTCAAAACTGATCTTTAGATGAAGTGTTTGAGTGTTTTGATCGTTGAAATGTCAGAAGATTGTGAACGTGACGTCCTCAGATGTCTCGTTTTGTCCACAACGCAAAAAATATTCAGTTTACGTTCACTGAGGAGGAAAGAAACCAGAAAATATTCACATTTAAGAAGCTGGAATCAGAACTTTGACTTTAAACGCATCATAGTAAGACGTGTTTGATCCTAAAATGATCAGTAACAGTTACATAAATTGTCTAAAAGTGGATTAAAGCTGCAAATGATTATTTTTCATTGTTGATTAAGAGGTCAGGTCAATTATTAAATCTATAAAAAGTCAGAAAATAATGTCAAAAGTCCCCAAATGTGACCAACAGCAGGAAACTCAAGTATATTTAAAGTACGATGATGTAAAAACAGAGATAAAAGCATCAAATCTTCACATTTAAGAAGCTCAGACCAGAAAATATTTGGCATTTCTCATCAATAGTCAATGGTCTGATGTCTGAAAGGTTTCTATGTTTTGCTGTGTCGGTACTTTTCCTCCCTCGTCACTGCTGCTTTAATCCGTCCCTGTGAGGTAACTCTGTTTTGGGAGTCAGTCTGTGTTTTCACAAAACAAATGACTTCCCTCCAATGATCTCACTGTGCGAATCACTGGGCTGAGACTGACACATGTGCCTCAAAGTCACAGTTTGTAACTCGTTAAGCCCTTCACACCTCTCTCTTTTGTGTCTAACGGAGTTTCAACGATTAATTACAGGAGTAATCAACAAATATCTGCGAGGATTTGCTGCTTTTTCTGTGTTTTATTGGCCAATCAGTGTCATCAACCCGCCCAGTTTTCCTGCAAACCTCTTCTCCACGTTGCAACTTTACTTTTCTTTTGGTTCAGTTTTCTATTTCATGATGTGACGTCACTGTGATTGTGCTCTGGGTATGTTTAGGCACAGACACCACCTGGTGAGGGTGAGGAGAAGATCACGGTTTAGCTTTAAAACACCTGTCGTGGTCGCCATAAAAACACGGCTGGAGATGATCCAACTTCCGTCAAACGTACCTGTTTGGTCTCCATGAAAATACCCGGTGTTGTCGAACCTAACTCTGGTTAGGTTTAGGCACAAAACCCACTTGGTTAGGGTGAGGAGAAGATCATGTTTTGGCTTTAAAATACCTGCTTTTGTCTCCAGAAACACAAACACTGAAGATATTTTCCGACTTTCTGCCAATAATAGCTGTTTTTTGATGCCACGGACAGGAAACACAGTCTTGAACTGCGGTCACTGGCTTGGCAGCCTCGCTAACTCCTCACATGTTTATGTTTGTCTTGAAGTGGAGGTGAATGAGGCAAAGTAAGCAAGTGACCACCGCTCAAGACTACGTCTCAACATTTGTAAGCACGACAAGCAAAACTTCTGGAGAAGTTTCCAGTCGTATTTACGGCGACAAAGACCTCAGGACCAAGTGGTTTTTGTGCTTGAATAACCCGACCGTGAACACATCGTCCTGACACGTGTCTTGTGAATTATAAGAGGGACTTTTCTATATTTTGTCGACCAAACACTGACTCGTCATAAGAAGAAGTCAGATTGAGTCACAGCTCTTCTGTCTGCGCCGTCCAATAAAGCAGCAACACACCGTCAACACAAACACGGACCCACAAAGAGGTTTGTGCAGACACAGAAGAATGCTGACTTGTCTGTCCTCTCTCTCTCTCTCTCTCTCTCTCTCTCTCGTTCGCTCTCTGCCTCTCCATCTTTCTCACAACCTGGCTGCCTGGCATGCGTGCAATCGATGCCCGTCTGGCATCCGCTGTGTCAACAAGCATGGGAAAAGTTAATCAACAGCTTGGCACTCCCCCGTCCGCCTCCCTCCCCTGCCTCCCATCTCGGCTTTTCCTTTAACCACAACTTTCTCACCCTCCGTAGAGTCCGGCGCCTGCTGAGAAAAAGCGAAGACAGATATTTTACTTTAGATAGAAGTGTTTTATTTTGGCGTGTTATCCGACCTCGTCACCTCATCATCAAACAAAACCTGCGGGGGAGTCCACAGAGCTTCTTCTCTGTGGGAAGAGGTGCAGTGGTGCAGTAGCGTGATCACGGAGCGCCCTCTAGTGCCGATGTTGCCCAAAATGTTCCCGTGCTGACTGACAGAAATGCATAATGTAAGAGGAAACATGCACACAAAGATGATAACGGCTTCTACCTTTTGATTTCTGTGAAAATATATAAATATTTAAGGTCTTTTTGTCTGTAAGTCTTTGTTTTTGTTGTCAGCTTCGACTACAAGACTCTCTGAGCTGCAACCAAAGGATTGTTTTCATCGTCCATCAATGTGTTGATATTTTCTTTTAATTGTGTGGTCTATGAAATGTCCGAAAACGTTGATCAGTGTCTTTGTTTTGTCCACAACCCAAAGATTATTTAGTTTACTGTCACAGAGGAGGAAACAAACCAGAAAATATCCACATTTAAGAAGCAGGAATCAGAGATTTTTGACTTTTTTCTGACACAAACCGATCACACGATTGTCAAAATTGTCGTCCTCATCTCTCTCTTTTCTTTTTCTTGTTGTCCGACAGTCATGCCACGGATGTTCGGGACCCAAATGTGACTGTCCGAACACGAAAGGAACCAAGGTTGGTAAAAAAACACACACAATCGATTGCTTTTACTTTAATCCCTATTGAATAAATGGTTTATATCACATCATGATGTTGTTTTACACATAAAAAGTGTCCACATATCTATTATAACATCGATGTTTTACTGTATTTTCATATATTATCTGTTCATGCTGCAGCCCGACTGATGTATTGGTTAATATTGGTGATATTAGGAGCCTGATGGATACTCTTTAGGTTCAGATATTTGATAAATCAGCAGATATACACAGGTTTTTGGAAAAGGATCCCTAAAATGTGATTATCAAACGCTTCGGTGCGCCGTGGTCGCTGCTGGTTCAGAGGACGCCATCGTTCTGCCCTCATAGGCCGATATAAGTGAGTATGTTCAGGGAGATATGTAGAAGAAACATTTTGTGTTCATGTCTTTGTGTACAGGGTGAGCGGGGTTTCCCAGGTCTCACCGGACCTCCAGGGGTCCCAGGATTCCCCGGACCTGAAGGGCCCATCGGACCCAGAGGAGAGAAGGTGGGTTGGAATCGACTTTAGTAGTAGTTAAGTATTTAATAACAGGAAGTCTAGTTCTGACGAGGGTCGGTTCCTGTAGGTGTGTTCAGGTAGAAAAGGTGATAATATGATTGTGTAATCAGGGTTTTGTTTCAGTGATCTGATCCGGTTTTTGTCTGTTCTTCTTCTTAGGGTAGCGATGGACCGGGTGGACCGGGTGGTCCAAAAGGAATAAGAGTAAGTACATCACTTTAATTTCTTTTGTTTCCTCACAAACGGCAGCGTCAGACTTCACGTTAGAAACTGAAAAAAAACAAATTCATTCCTTCTCCTCACGTCAGGTTTAGTTCAAGAAGTTTGATTAAGTTTGCTTCATTTTGCTCGTTGATTCATGGAGGTGAATTGTCTGAGAGATTTCAGGTTGTAGTACCTCCTCCTGACCAGCAGGTGTCCACATTTCATCTCAAACAGAGTCATGAAGAAGTCTTCTGTGGTTGTGTTTCTGATGGTTCTTATTCTTCTCCTCCTGACAGGGCCCGTCTGGATTGCCAGGATTTCCAGGAACGCCAGGACTTCCAGTGAGTTTCCTGTCATGAAAAAAATCTGACTACTTCGCCCCAAAAAACCCAGGTTACACGTGTGATGTAACTTCCTGTTTTACTTCCTGTTTCCCAGGGTCTGCCCGGGCAGGACGGACCTCCGGGAACGAGAGGAGTGCCAGGATGCAACGGCACAAAGGTAACTGTTGTATCTGATTTAGATTGATTTGATTACTTTTGAACAGGTATAAGCTCATAAATGACTCAATTCTTCTTCTCCTTCTTCTTCTTCTTCTTCTTCTTCTTCTTCTCCTTCTTCTTCTTCTTCTTCTTCTCTCTAGGGTGAGCGGGGCCTCCCAGGAGGAGGAGGAATCGCAGGACAGCAGGGACGGACGGTGAGTTTGAAGAGGAAGTCTGTTCGTTATCAGACTGTTCGACACATTAATTAATTAATGTTCCCCATTAACAACTTCTTCTTCTTCTTCTTCTTCTTCTTCTTCTCTTTTTCCTCCTTTCTAGGGTCCACCTGGTCTTCCAGGACCAAAGGTGAGTGCATCATCATCATTTCATCTTTTTTTTGATTAATATTAGATTTAAATTGAATCAGATTCAATGAAAGAGGGCAAACAGAGCAGATTTTAAAGGGAAATATGTGGCAGCATGTCGACTTCAGCATCACGTAACATAAGAAAAATAATAATAATATAAATATGAAGTCATTGTAAAAGTGAGTACGCCTCAGACAAAAATACTCCTTTTGTTTAGTCGGCTGTTCTTTAAGTTAATTAAGTTTTTATGAGTCGATTTTATTAGAAATGTATCTGACTTTATGCCTTTGCTGCTGTTTTTTGGCCACAAGATGGTGCTGTTGTCCGACAAAACAAACCTCAAAGAAAAAGCAAATAGATTATTGATAGTTTAACATCCTCTTGTTGCCCCTGACATTTGTTTTGTCCTCCGCAGGGCGACCCGGGCGATGTGATCTCCACCAACCGCTTTGGAGAGAAAGGAGCAGTGGGGCTGCCCGGGTTACCAGGAGTTCCTGTGAGTTTAACTTCTTTACAACCCAAACACACTCGGTCGAACCCACTTTTAATCTTTTATTTTTAAATTCTAGCATCCAACCTGAAGTTGATGCACCAGAAATCTTTAATAAAACAAACAAAATCGTCTTTCAAACTTTCACCGCAACTCTTAAACGTCTAAACGTTTTATGTTTTTAAGACTTTTTCTGTGTGTTCGCGTCACAGGGCACAAGCGGACCCCCCGGTTTACAGGGACCACTCGGCCCTCCAGGACCCAGAGGCTACGAGGTAAAGAAGCCGCTACAAAACATCATTTCGCTGACGCAAATGTTGTATTTCACGTTTATTTTTATTTCAGCTGAATGAAAAATAGAAGAGTTAAACTTCATGGTAACTGTTTTCTGGTGTTGTTTTTCAGGGTCGTCCAGGTCCTCCCGGTCCTCCTGGACCAAAGGTGAGTTCAAACATTGACGAGTCCGAAGAGAGACAGATTTTTAATTGATCTGACAAGATGATGATGCTTTTGAGAGCTTTTATGTTGGTCGTTAATATTTCTCTGCTTTCTCCTACAGGGAAACATGGGACTGAACTTCCAAGGACCCAAAGGAGAGAAGGTATTTACTGTTGACCAGTGAAAAGGTTTGTTGTCGTCACCCTTTGCTCGGTTTATTGTAAACCCTTAATCTCACCCGGTGTGTGTCTGTGTGTGAAAACAGGGCGATCCCGGTCTGCCAGGACCTCCCGGTCCTCCCGGACAAGTGGGAGAACAGAAGAGACCACCTGAGACAGAGATCCAGAGAGGAGACAAGGTAACGCCACCAACAGAGACCTGAGAGTGACACCGATATCTCATCTGATGCACCGAGCTTTGTATTCAAGACATTTTACAGTAAAGCTGCAGCAGCAGAGCCGGTTTAGATCTAATCTGACAGGTGACAACAACAAGAAAGCAAAGTTAAGAAGCTGTAAGGTGACAAAATTAACTAAAGCTAAACTAATTTATTTAAAAAATGTGAACTGAAACAAAGAAAAAAGTCAAAAGAAAACCAATGTTTACTTCAGGGTATGTTACTGTGGGTATAATCTATTTTATATGAACAGATGTAATAAAATGTAAGGACATTTATCTAAACATTTAAAATGCTGGATGCTGCAATCTTCACTTCAACCACTAGATGGCAGCAGATCATCTCTGCAACAGTGTTAGACACTTCTTCAGACATGTATTTACTTTTTTACTGTACTGGATGATAATGGCTATTATTATAAAGGTTAAAAAGCTTTTAGTTTCTAATCGATTCCTTCTCCATGGATTGACATTTTCAATCAGTCGAATTGTTCGATCGAAGCTTCGAACTCTCACGTTTTCTCTTCTGTGTGTTTCCTCTGCAGGGCGACCCAGGACCTCCCGGACCAAGAGGCGATTCAGGCTATCCAGGACCTCCGGTAAGTATCAGATCCCACCTGTAAAACATCATAGCCTGTAGTCAAAGTGCTCCACGTGGTGGAAAGTTCACTCGTGAGCTTCTGCACTTTTGTTGACGTGTGTCCGGCTTGGCTTTATAGGGTCCCTCAGGTGGACAGAGAGGAGAAAAGGGAGAACCAGGAGAAGCAGGCAAACGCGTAAGTAGATCTATACTCATGGTGAAGACATCATGTATGTCTACCCCTAAACTTCTCACAGCTTCATTCTTCAACAGTGGAATAAGGGAGGGTTTGCATCAAACAGTTTTAGTAACTTTTTCAAAGAAATCTGACAATCATACCCGGCTCATTGCAGTGCAGAGGTGTGCACAGGTGGAAAAGCCCCTCTCAAGCTTTAATTTTTTGGATGTGCAACCAAGTGCAACTCCATGAATTACTTCAAAAACAGACAGTCCGAAACTCGGCGTCATTATCCTGATTTTTACAATTAACAGAAGACAATGAATTCTTGGGAAAAGCAGGAGGGACGCAGCCACGAGGAAGCTGTGATGGAGGACATATTCGTACGTAATGTTGTCCTAGTCAGTTTGAACCATACTGACGCCTTGACAACGAGTCCTAACACTTCTGACAAGAATGAGGAAGGCCAAATTGTCCTTACTTTCCAAATATATCTTCATTTCTGAGGTAAAGACACTGAAATCTTGGTGAAAGGGTTTGTTGTGCAGCCAGGGGGAAGCTATCATTTGAGCATTGGCCATAGACATATACAGACCGAGATTTTGAAGCATACAGAGACCTTAACAATAATCCTTGAACAACGTCTAAACTGTTTTTTGACAAGGTGAGGAAAGGCTGAATCGTCCTCACTTTCCAACCATGTCTAAACTTAAATTGGACATATTTGTATGAAATTTGAAGCACAGTGAGTCCTTTAAAATAACCTTCAAACCGCTTTTTGGGCTGAATTTTCAAATATATCCTCACTTTTAAGGTCAAAACTTACATTGGTCCTTGCAAAGATAGAGGTACAAGATTACTTTTAATACTTTGATTTAGAAAACAGAGTTGGACCTTCTCCTGATCAATGTTTTCTCTTATCTACAGGGCAAACCAGGCAAAGACGGAGACCCTGGTTCTCCAGGATTCCCTGTGAGTTCTGCAAACAACAAACAAAAATTAAGTTAAAGTCCTTTTAGTAAATCTCTCACTCACATGTCTAACTTTCTTTTTTTCTTTTACTTGTTCCTATCAGGGAGTCAAAGGAGAATCAGGCTCTCCAGGTCCTCCAGGCAGGGACGGAGAGAGAGTAAGTTTTCTTTAACTTTATAAATAAATATATAAATAATGAACATGTCATAACTGTGCAGTCATGGGTTGTTTTGCTAACCTGTCCCTCTCTTTGTAGGGATTCAAAGGTGATCGTGGATATCCAGGCCCACCAGGCGTGGTGTGTATTCTACGTTCTTCTCATTTATTGCTTTTCGCCCTGAAGCTATCAGCAGGATCTCAGTCTTCATCAGTAGATAATTTGCTAAATTGTCCATGAGTTGTTTTTTTAAAAACAACTCAATTATCTTCTAAATTTCATAATTTCGTATTCATGCAGAGGAATCTGTAATAAGGATTTTCTGTATGTATCGTCCAAGTACTTTTCAAAAACCCAGTTTAAGTACACTACATTCTTCCGACCACTGTGTGGGGACATTTCTCTCCATCTAGCTTACCTCGTCTTTTACATTATTTCTTAAGACAAAAAATACTTTTAGACCACGACTATCATCTCATTTGGTGTCTCATAATGAACTTAATTTATACAATTCAGCCAAAAAGGGGGGAAATTATACAAAGAAAATAATATGTGTTCAGTGCAGTACATTCTTCTGACCACTGGGTGGTGACACTTCCCTCTCTCTCACCTTGATTTCATTTTGTTCACCTATACCGTATATCAATGTAGTTAAAACTGAATATAAACAATCTAAAATAAACAAATAAATAAAAACATCTTTCAGGAATCTGAGTGTGATGCATTTCTTTTGAATTTATTTGTTATTATTCCACCAGGTGATTGGCGGACAGACAGGAGGTCGAGTCGGTCCTAAAGGTGAGGCCGGGTACCCCGGAACACCTGGATCCAAAGGAGACAGAGGACCACAAGGTAAATAAGCCAGTCACACAGACACAAAACACTTGCTCAGCCCATTTTGTTTGACATTGAGATGCTATAATGCTAGCTAAAGAACCACAGATACCATTGCTAAACGGCAAAATAGCTTGTATAATTTGAATGTGAGTAAAAATTTTAATGTGTATATCATCTTAATTAATTTGTGAAAGTACTATTTTGTTTTTCCTAAAAAGGGTAGCAGGTTGACTTGTTGTCCTACCAAAGATATTGTTAACATAGCTGTAAGCTAATATGTTAACTTCTTATTATAAAAAAAAGATGGAGCTAAGCTAACAAGCTAAAATTAAGTGCTAGTGTTAGCTTGTTAATGTTAGCTTGTTAGCTTATGAGTGATTATGTGGCACTCCCCTCAGAGGTTTAATTGACTGTAATATTTCTATTTCCGGGTAGACCCAGTCAGCTAAATGGACTGCTAGCTACATAGCTAACTGAGCTAACTTGCTAACAGCAGTTACAGTTAGCAGCAGTTAGTGGTTACTTATTTGGAGTATGAATTCAACAGGTGGCAAATACGAACATATTACACCTTTAAACTCTACCGTCCTGTCTTCTCCAGGTTTAACAGGCCCTCCAGGAACACCAGGACTTCCAGCTGCTGGTGGCGGTGGTCAGCCTGGACAACCAGGCTTCCCAGGAGAGAGAGGTCTGAAGGGTGAAGCTGGTGTTCCAGGGATATCTCTGCCCGGTCCCCCAGGACGTTCAGGGAGTCCTGGTTCTCCGGGTTCACCAGGTCTCCCTGGACCTCCAGGCTTTTCCACAGCGGGACAAAACTGCATCCCTGGAGAACCTGGGCGTCCCGGTTTGCAGGGAGACAGAGGTTACCCAGGAGAGACAGGCCAGAAAGGTGAGAGATGATGGTGTTCATCCAGAAATCAAGGTTGCACGGGTCAGTATTTAGACACTGACCTCAGTGATCTGTTGCTCTTTCAGGTGATAAGGGAGACACTTGTGTGAACTGCTTTGGTGGTACCAGTGCTCTTCCAGGACCCCAGGGACCTCCAGGACCGCCCGGATTCCCAGGTAACACCACTCAACTTTCTACTCAGTTTCAGAGTCCCACCAGACAAAGTATTTTCAAATACTTTCTGTAATGACGGACAGACAGGAAACCCTCCATGTGGACAAAATGAAACGTGAGCTCATGCTAGCTAATGTTATGCTAATGTTAACTCAGATGATTTGGATGCCAAACCTTCAGATTTGCTCATGAGGAGATCATTATTTTTCTTTAATGATCTCTTGTGTTAGCAGGTGAAGTTAGTTCCCTCAGAGCCCCGAGCATTTTTTAGCTCCTGTTGCATTTTTACTCACTGTGGACTCATTTTCCACTGCGGTATGTCCTGCAATAAGTCCTGCACTGCTATAGAAACAGCACAAACTTGGTGAGAAGAAGATAGAACTCAAAGTTTGATATTAGACAGTAGAAAAGGTGGTTTTGATGAAATATTATTGTAAGCGTCATTATTTTTAAGAAAACATGCTGTGGGATTTAGAGGGTTGTAAAGGGACTCAGCGGGTCTAATAAACGGAGTCATTTAATATATAAATAGACAGAACAGAAGTAGATTTGTGAAAAACAATGAGCCTTGGTTCTACCTTGCTGCCTGTTTGTCGTTCACTTTGGACAATGTAAATCTATATTACACAGGAGATCATTGCATCATTATTACAGCATGTGTTCCCCTCTCCTCGATCAGGAACTCCTGGTGGCCAGGGTATCAAAGGAGACAGAGGATTTCCAGGAACGCCCGGTGGCGTTGGACCTCCCGTGAGTACTTCTTAATTTTCCTCAAACAGCTCAATTCATCTTAGAATTTATATTCATAACATCGGAGAATTGTAATCTGGGAATTTTGGCTTTAATTTGAATGAATAAATACTTTTCTTTTGTGCCAAAAATGAAAAAATATCTAACACTATCGACAACCTTATCCTCTTTTTTTTTACTTAATCTAGGGTGGTCCTGGTCCTCAAGGTGCTCCGGGATACACCGGAGAGAAGGGAGATCCAGGTGATGCCATCTCAGTGAATGGCGTACGGGGAGAGAAGGGCGACACCGGCTTCCCTGGATCGCCTGGTTTGCCCGGTCTGGATGGACGACCCGGTCGTGACGGACAGCCTGGAAATCCTGGACCCAAAGGAGCATCTGTAGGTGGCTTTCACTTAATCCCTCCATCATGTAGATTGATCCATGATCCATTCCATGACCAATGTGTGTTCAACAGGGCTCTTTGCAAGTGAAAGGAGAACGAGGGCTCCCCGGTGATCCAGGTTCCCCAGGTAATCCGGGCGACAGGGGTCCTCCAGGACCACCTGGCTTTGGACCTCAGGGGCCCTCAGGAGAGAAGGGTATCCAGGGTGTATCAGGAAGACCTGGAGGTCCCGGAGCACCCGGTAAGAAGACAACTTCAGGATTACGGACTGCAGACACTTGAGCTTTTCCCACAAATTCGTGCCATCCTTGTTTTCACCTCTTTCAACTCTGACTAATCCCTACTGTCGTTAAAGGTGCAATATGTAAGAATTTAGCTTGTAAACATTCAACACTTATCGAACATTTATGATGATATGATGCCTTTGGTTTTAGTTGCAAAGCATGTGAGCCAGCTCGCCCCATTACGTCCCAGTCCAAAGCTCCTGTGCTAGGAGTGTCAAAACCAACACTGCTAGCTGTACGGCTAACTGAGCTAACAAGCTAATGGCAGCTACAGTTGGAAGCAAACTTCTGGTTTTAAAATATAATCTGCTCACTCCAACCATCTCTCTCCGTGCAGGTGCAAAAGGTGAACCAGGCCTGTCAGTCGCCGAGAAAGGCTTACCAGGACCCAGAGGACAGGATGGAGAACCGGGACTGCCCGGCTCACCAGGTACAGAGTAATTATTTAAGTTTTATTTTTCTTGCAGTGACACATGTTTCTGATGTCTGATCAGCTTTTTTTATTTAACTGTTGTCAGGTAACCCAGGTCAGCCTGGACAGCCTGGTTTCCCCGGTTTGCCAGGAGCCAAGGGCGATCCTGGACTTCCAGGCATTGGACTCCCAGGATCCCCTGGAGCTAAAGGTAAAGACACTCCAATCAAAACTCTTCCCCCTATCCCTTTCCTCAAGTTTTCTTCCTCTACCTCACCCTGTTTTTTTTCCCCTTTCCTCAGGATTCCCAGGTATCCCCGGACAGCCAGGATCTCCTGGAGGACCAGGCAGACCAGGTGTTGATGGACTTCCCGGCCAGCCTGGAATTTCTGGACCAAAGGTAAGTAGATAGAAAGATGTTGTCTTGAACAGCTACTTTATTAAATGACCAGATTTAACCGTTCTGCCACCCTCTGTGTGACAGGGCGAGCCTGGCTTTGGTCTTCCTGGCCCTCCAGGTTTACCAGGAGTACCTGGATCTAAAGGATTCCCTGGATCAAAGGGAGATCCTGGTTTCCCTGGCGGCCCTGGTTCACCTGGACGATCTGGATTTGACGGCGGTCCAGGAGCTAAAGGTAGTCTTCAATTACGGATTTGATGTTTTTCAATTTACTTAATGTAAAAAAGGTACGTAAAAATACTTTCTCGTCTGTTTCTGTGTAGGCGATCCGGGCACACCTGGTTCACCTGGAGCTCGTGGCCCACCTGGATCCCCCTCCCTTGGCTCACTGGGACAACCTGGCCAACCTGGACCTCCTGGCCCAATGGGACCACCAGGTGACATACATAAATAGTGCTGTAAAAAGTACCCAGAAGGAAGATTTGAGGAAATGAGAAGATATCGTATTTAAATGTTACTTTGGTAAAAGTCAAAGTCCCCCTTAAGAATAGCACTTGAGTAAAACTCTTAAAGTATCTGATATTAAATGTACTTAAGTATCACAAGTACAAGTAAAAATGAAGTATGGGCCCGGCCAATTATTTGTTTTTTTTATGATTATTGGAATCAGCTGTTTGTGCATAAATGAACCCATGTTCAGCACCAAAGTAACTAGTAAGTTACTGCAAAGTAACAAGTAACAAAAGTGTAATGGAGTAAAAAGTACAATACTTGCCTTGAAAATGTAGTGAAGTCGAGTGTAAAGTAGCACAAAATAGATCTCAACAATTTTTTTGTGACACTGATTTTCATTTTGTTATATATTGTGCATGTTTGTGCGTGTTTATCATTTTGAAATGTTTGTCAGTTTGATGTTGGTCACCCAGGACTGTGCATGACCACCCACCTGTCCATGTGTTGGGCTTGTAAAAGGTGTCTGGATGTCATTTTGGTTCACTGGTTTAAATTGTATATATCGCATACTTTCCATGTGAGCACCTGAGCACCTGTCGACTTGATTGAGAAACACAGTCACCCTTTTGGTTGGTGATCGAGGTGTGTGTACAGATTGAGTTTGTGTCTATCCGGGGCCTCTTGTCTCTGCCACTTTTTGTTTTTGAAGACACCACCAGCTCTCTCACTCTGTCTTGGCTGCGTCACCATCTTTTCACACGTTCTTCGAAACAGCTTCTGTGTCGCAGAGCAACATCACTCAAGGCACTTTCTTCATTAGCACACCAACCTTAAATCCAAGTATTTGCGTCTTCTCCCGCCGCTTTAACCGCACGCCACTTTTCCTTCGAATGTTCGCAAAAACCACAAACTAACCCACGTTCAACAAAATCATCGACTACTCTGAATCAGAGTGTTTGTAAAAACCTGCGTCATCTAGATGTTTTAATGCATTTAATGCATTATAACCTGTTCTCCTCATCTCATCTTTGGCTTATTCCAACGCTCTTCGCCCTCTGCGCTTTGAAACACGCCCCTCCCTTACCTGCGATGCTCTGACGCCAAGGCGAGAAAGGTATTGTGACCCAATACTGGTGCTGGTTGACGGCCGTTTAATAGTGACACACATCACACATGACAGTGTATGATTGTGTTATACATTCAGACATGCACACATTTAAATACATACATCCGTATCAGCCTATATTTTGCCTGATGTGCGGCAATATGAAATTTTTTTTCCAGAGATTAAAAATGCAGAAAAAGATGTTCGGGGTAATTTATGATGATTCAATTCTCCGTCACGTTTACAGTTTCATTATCTAAACAATGCAACCTTGATATCATCATTACAGGATTCCCTGGATCAAACGGAGAGAAGGGAGACCCCGGTCCTCCAGGTCTAGACATCCCAGGTCTGCCTGGAGACCGAGGAACTCCTGGTTTCCCAGGTTCCCCAGGACCTGTTGGAACCCCAGGACCTCCCGGAGGACCAGGACGTGATGGCCTGCCTGGACTGCCAGGTAAAATATGACACTAACTAAATCTGTGAGTCCACTTTAGCAGTAACTTGAATATTTTGCCTGTTATTTAGCTGGCGACCTGTCCAAGTGGTTTAGTGGATTGCTAACTGGCTAGCTAGCTGGATACCAAGAATGCTAGTTGGAGTTGAGTAGCAGTAAACTGTCTGGCTGAGTGCTTAACTTACTATCTGGCTGTTAATATAATAACCAACTACCTATAGCTGTGTGGGTGACGGACTATGTAGTTGAATATTTTGAACTAAAGTTTATTTTTTGCTCTAACTTCGAATGTCTGACTGTCTGCAGGTACCAAAGGTGACATGGGTCCCATGGGATCTCCAGGACCTTCTGGAGGCCCAGGAGGCCCAGGAGGGCCTGGTGCTCCTGGCTTCAAAGGTAATCACATAAACTCACACACACAGTATGTCCCACATTTTGAAAGGTTTTGAATTTTTAACGTTTGTTAACACTGGTTTAGAGTATCCAAGCTGTTAGAAAGCATATAAAAGCATAGTGTATCCCAAAGGAATAATTCATGATATTTTCACGTAAGTAAATATCTGTGTTGTTACTTCTGTAGTTGATATAACAAAAAGGGGACTCAAAGCTTTTGCTGACAAAAAGTGCACGAAGAGACCACGACAATGAGCAGTGACACCAAATACATCACAAAAATGACTATCTATCTCTGATTCTCGCGTTCTTCTCTGCAGGTGAACCTGGATTCTCTGGTAGAGACGGCACACCCGGCGGTCCCGGTGGTAAAGGAGAGAGAGGTGACCCAGGTGTTATGGGACCCCCGGGAGCCACCCTGACATCAGCAGTCACAAAGGGAGACAGAGGAGATCCTGGACTACCAGGTACAGCTGAGAACACCTTCACTGCCTCTCCACGAGTGATTTACATTTTGTCTTTTAGCCTTAAGAGCTTATTGTTCCTCTCACCATTTTATTAAATACACATTGTATTTTTGTGTGTGGCGTCCAGGTGCATCAGGTCTTCCAGGTCAGAAAGGCATCCCTGGTCTCTCTGGTGACCCCGGACTGCCGGGATCAGATGGACGCCCTGGACTCCCCGGACCACCAGGTATGGGTCTACCTCCTTACACACACACACATATAAAAACCCTCTTACTCGTGCAAGTAGAGTTTCTAATATACTGTTTTAATTGTGCTACAGGTCCTAAGGGAGATTCTGGCATCCCAGGAGGTCCAGGAGGTCCTGGAGGTCCAGGACAAAAAGGCACAATGGGAGAAATGGGAATACCAGGTGGGTTTGAACATCTCACATCTCTCTGTCAAGTCTTTGTTATCCAGTTTGTGAATCACTGAAAGCTTTCCCCAAATTTCTTCTAAAAATGGGATTTAATACTGAAAAAGCTCTGAAATTCAAATTTTTCTGAAAATATTTTAACTCCACCCAGATACCGGTTTTATTTTACATCCTGTAGCCATACTTATAACGTATTTTTAATGATAAACAACACCTCAGGGTTAATTTTACATGACCTCCACTAGGGGTTACCAAAGCCTTATGGGGGGTTTTGAGGATCTCTTGATTATAAGATGTCAGAAAACATTTTCCAGAAAAAATATAGTAGGCTCATTACAACCATAACAGACATGAGACTTGACTTGGACTTGCAAAAAATGACTTGTGAGCATCATGAGACATACGTCTTGCAGATGTTATGTTGGATAGACATAGTATGGAAAGCGTTTGCTGATTGGGAAGACGTTGGCGAGACGTCGGTTTTTGGTCGACATCTCGCCAAAGTTTTTCCAGTTATCAAACACTCCCCATACTAGGTCTCTCTGATGTGAAGACTTATGTATGCTATTGGGGCACTGCCCTAATGGATCAAACAGGATAAAGTTCACAGTTTCTTTGTTATAAATGCTGATGTTGCATTTTGATGATGTCACAGGACCATCAGGGCAGAAGGGTACGCCAGGTACGCCAGGAAGGTCTGGATCCCCAGGACAGCCAGGAGGACCTGGTTTCCCTGGAGCCAAAGGTGAACCCGGCTCTGCTGGAGTTGGACCACCCGGAGCCTCTGGACTCAAGGTACACGACGCGACGACTGAAATGTCGTTAGTTCAGAAAAAGTGGAATTTTAGGTTGACACTTTGTTTTATTCGTGTCTCTCATAGGGTGAACCTGGCCAGCCAGGGTTCCCAGGAAGTCCAGGACTGAAAGGAACTCCAGGATCCTCTGGTCTCCCAGGTTTACCAGGAGGGCCAGGTAGCAAAGGTGACCCCGGTCTGCCAGGATTCCAAGGTAAGTCTGACGTTTGACAGCAGCAGGTTCAGGAATGACTCTCAGCTGGTGACGTATTGGACAGTGATATTGTACTTAAAGCAACATTAACTGACGTGTCGACCATCTCCTGTCAGGTTCTCCCGGTATCCCCGGTCCCAAGGGTCTCGACGGTGGGCCTGGTGGCCCAGGTCTCACTGGAGCTCCCGGCAGACCAGGAGAGCCTGGCCGACCAGGAGGACCAGGGTTGCCAGGAGACAAGGGTCAGGCCGGTCGGGACGGGATCCCAGGACCAGCTGGAGTGAAAGGAGAGCCTGGTGAGTCACTGCCCGACATGCCTGAACGAAATGATCCTTACCTATCCATGTAGTATACTCAGCATGCATTTGATTTCCTTCGCTTCCAGGTCTTCCTGGTTATGGTGGTCCTGGTCCATCTGGTCTTCCAGGGTTGCCAGGTGAGTAACCACTCATTATATGTAACAACCATTTGTTGTGATTATTGGCTCTGTACTGATATGACAAACTCTACTTCATTTCTCAATAGGTGCGAAAGGAGACCCAGGTCCTTCAGGAGGACCTGGCACTCCTGGTTTCCCCGGCACTAAAGGAGAGGCTGGTTTCCCTGGCTCTCCTGGTCCTGCTGGCAACACCGGCCCTCCTGGGTCTCCAGGACTTGCTCTGCAGGGCCCTAAAGGACTCCAAGGACCTCCTGGACCACCCGGAAGAGCAGGTAAAGTACTTTGATTTACTATTTGCCATCACATGTACTGCTAGAAATTGCTGCCTGGTTTTCTTATTGATGGCTTCTTTTACCCAACCACAGTAAGAGGTGGGTGGTGTTTTTATATGTAGGATTTCCAATTAATTTTAGGTCAGGGCCTAAATTAGGTTAACAGCATTATCCAAATGGTCTTAATGCACTAAACCCTGTTAATCTGGATCAGTAAACAGGATAAAGAAGCACACTGCCAGCTCCTGGCTTCACTTGCTGTAAAAGTACAAAAGCCAGAGAGTTAAAGATAGCAATATAGGTCTGGCCCAGTGACAGCGCTTACACTCGGGCCAAATACAACAAACAATTGTGGTCCACGGGTGATCCAGATCTGGTAAACACACAGGCTACATTAGGCCATAACATAGCCATAGCTCTAACTGTATGGCCTAGCCCATCCTAATTCCTCCCTGTGTTGGACATGGGACTCAATTTTGTTAATTTAGAGAAAACTCACGATTACCGGTGGATATTGTGAAAACCAGACAGCAAATGGCAGAACCTGCACTTTAAATGTGAATGCTTTCATCTCAATGTCAACTGATTTGCATGGGACACCACCAACGGCCTGAGAGCCACGTCACTGTTTGAGCACCACCTGTCCAGTCATTGTCAACAACACTTGTAATAAAAGTTTGCCATGCACACTCCTCCACCCCCCTGATCCTTTTTCACCAGGAAACACCGAGGTGCTCCTCACACACCAATCACTGTTTGTCACTGGGGGTTTGACCACGCCCCCCCAAAAAAGAGCATGTGTTTATACCACTTTGTTTTCATCATCCAGTTTTTTCTTTCATCCACCAATCCATCCGTCCTCACGTCTCCTCACCCCCTTGCCCTCTTCTCATGATCCCATAATGGGGGGAGCTGTAATCTATCATCTCTCCACAGCCATGAAGTGTATGTGTTCATGTCCTCCTCTGGACATCGTAACAACAAAATATGTGTGTCAAATGTTTGTGGTCATGTTCAGTAATGTTAAGGAAATGTCGGTGTGAAACAGCTGAGCCTGGGGCAAACAAAAACTCTTTCAGCTGCATCTTAAAAATGGAGTTCAAGATAATTTTTTTAAATTGTATTTAATGGGATTCGGTTACATTTTTGTTAGTTACAGTCCCCTGAAAAACCTGCTTTCAAATCTTCAATCTATTATTCATTAAAGGTTTAACAAATGTTCAAATGGCCTTGCTTAATTGTAGTGATATTTGAATGTATGTATTATATTATAATGAATGAAATAATGAAATGGACCAATAGAAAACCAAACTTTACCCTTATTTCTAATTTATATTTAACTCTATTACAGTGTATTCGTCCTGCTGAAAAATAGAAAAACAACAAAGACCACAACAATATTTAAAACATAGAAAAGTAAACTTAGAGTCAAGTTGAGAGTGTTGGGGTTTGCCTGTGGCTCAGCTGCTCCGAGTGTGTTTTGTCCCACCAATCAGTCATCTGCATGGGCACTGTTTGTCCCAACACACACTTAAACACACACATGAGAACAAGTGTGACACAATGCTGGGAATAGTGGACAAGGAAGATGCAAATACAAATTTGGAAAGGCGTGTTAATCATTGGTCGGGTAACATGCAGCAAATGTTGGTAATCTTCCATGTCTAGTGTGTCAGTGAATTTACTCCACACATGTTAAACTGCAAAAAAAACTAATGTAAATACATCATAACATAAAAATGGTATCATGCACAGCACTAGATTTTATTGTTTTGAAGTTTTTATGCTAAGATTAGTTGATTTCTGGTATGAAACAGTTAAAATATATAAAAAAGTTAACGCCAGCACTGACGACACAACCCAGCACTGTGTCAGGCTATCAAAAACAAAAACTTGTCAAGGTGACAAAATGAAGGTATTTTACCCCCTGTTCCCTGTGGCCCCGCCTCTTCATGTGATGACACGTGCATCCGGCTGCCGCAGGTCCCTCAGGTCAGATCAACGGCGTCCAGACTTCTTCTGCACGTTCCTTACAGCACCACCGACTGAGTTTAACACCACTTTTCTGATCTAGCAGGAACAAATTTCACCATGGAAATCACTGCATTTTCTCCTTCCTGAGTCTTACTTCTTTCTAATCGCTGTCTTCTTTCACTTTTCATGCACACTGATGGTAGTATAATGCACCTTCAACAAGTAAGCACCCTCTCTAAAAAAAAATGTTTCATATTGAATCAAATTAACTTAAACCTCACAGTAGTTTTCTGGCACAATTAGCATGTTATCTGGATCATATATAGGTACTGTCAAATACAAATCTAACAGTTTGTGCACAAAAACACATAATATAACTAACTCACTTGAAGCATCAAATCATTGTTTTTAGTTTGTGAACATGCTGTAATTCCAGATCTGTTGGATTTTTACTGAAATTTTTTATTTGTACAAATATTTTGAACACTACAGCTCCCCCAGCTAGTAATAGTAGTAGTATTAGCACTAGTAGAAGTAAATATGGTAGCAGTAGTAGCAGTCATAGAACCAGTAGTAGTACATACAGTGTGTCGTCTAGTAATCGGAAAGGTCGCTGGTTAGATAGCAGTAGTAGTAGATTACGTTAGTAGTAGTAGTAGTACTAATAGTAGCAATAGTTTCTCCAGTAATTGGATGGGTACTACTAGTAGTAGGAGCAGTAGCACTAATAGCAGTGGTAGTACTAGTAGTAGCAGCAGTAGTAGATACAGTACAGCTGTGGCTCAGGAGGTAGAATGGGTTTGTCCAGTAATCAGAAGATCACTGGTTTGATTCCCGGCTAGTAGTAGAAGCAGTAGAAGTATGTGATGACTACCATGGAAGTAATAGTAATCAGAAGGTCGCAAACAAATAGCAGTTCCAGTGGAGCTTTGGTTAACACCTCGACAAGAAAATCCTCTGGTTAGTCTGACTGTGTTTCTGTACTGATGCTTGCTTCTGTCTAAACCTCCTCTTCTTTTTGCCCTGTGCCGTCAACCCTACTCCGCTTTTCCTGGGAATTCTGGGAACCCTAGGTCTTCCAGGTTAGACTCCAGTGGTTTGATGGTTGTGATACGTGCTGTGGTACATGTATCTCATGCTCATTTACCCCCTCTTTACTCCACAGGACAGACTGGACGCACCAATAAAAGAACACATTTACATGTTTAGTCTTATTGTGTCACGTTTGTACAAGGTCGTCTTTACACAAAAAGTTTTATTCTGACGTTATCTCACCATTTTCAGGAAACAAAATTCTGTTTTTCTTGTCTTTCTCCTTTTTAATTTCTGACTAAAGTTTCTCTGAGATAAATGGTAGGAAATAAATTATCTAATTGGTGGATTTAAAGATACAACAGAAATTAAAAGTAACATTTGTAAATGAAGGGGTCAATATGGCTGAGAAATACAGCATCTTTTATCAGAGTTAAATTTTATATTTTCTTAGCCAGTTTTGAAAAATTTGGGAGTGAAACTCTTTTTTAACATCTTATACAGTAGCAAAGTTAATCTGTAAAAGGCTGGACGGATAATATCATACGCAGATGATGTGCTGCTGTATTTGTTTATTTCATGATTCTGTTCTGGTCTGGTTCAGTTCAGTTTCCATTTATACGGTTAAAAATATGAAGCAAGAATACACTTGCTCAACAAGGCAAGAAAGTCAACCACTACATGGCGTGTTCTTAAACAGTATCCTGATATTTCCTTGATAAATGGAAACCAAACTGATCCCAAAGAGTATATAATGTGAAAAGACTTCATGTGCGACCATCTTGTGTTATTCTCCATCATTCTGTACCTGATTTTGTACTTTTGTTGTCTGCTAATGAAGGTCCACCTGGCCCAGAGGGTCTCCGTGGGCCCGGAGGAAGCGGTGGTGTGAAGGGAGAGAAGGGTATTGCCGGTGCTCCTGGCCAACCAGGCTTCCCCGGACAGAAGGGAGATTTTGGTACTCCTGGATTCCCTGTAAGATCATTTTGTTAAATTAGCTAAATTCGGTCTCTTGAACTTGAAGGAAGTTAAAGAATCTGTAAGAGATAAAATGTGATCCTGAGCCTGAGATGTCTCTTTCTTACCAGGGTTCACCCGGTCTTCCTGGGGGTACTGGTGTGAAGGGAGATATCGGTCTGCCTGGTGTTCCTGGATTCCCTGGTCAGTCCACGATACTGTAACAGTATCTTCTCATTGTTCCCTCTATACAGAAATGTATTTTATGTTATGCTTCCATGTTAAGCAAAGCTAAATTAATTGCTTCATTTTTATTTTTGCCAGGACCAAAGGGAGATCCAGGACTTGCTGGTGCTACTGGTCTTCGCGGTGATCCTGGAGATGTCGGAGCCACAGGTGCGTGAACACATTTACCTTTTTGTTGAATTCAATACAAACTTGAGATTTTCCTTTAGACTAATTCAAACGGATTATTTTTTACCTCTAGGACCTCCTGGTGACCCTGGTGTACCTCCGGCACCCATTGTGGTGAAGGGAGAGCGAGGACCACCTGGTCCTCAAGGCCAGCCTGGTGGTCGAGGAGGTCCTGGTGCTCCTGGACGTGATGGACTTCCAGGTGGGTAATTGTGGACTCTCGACATGATGAAGGTCACAAGACAGTTGCATAAGAATTTGTGGGCAAGCTTGTCTTTTTCTCCTCTGCTCACTTTTTTAATGGGTATTGTGAATATCAAAGAACAATTAAGACCATCATCGCTGTGACGTATTAGCGCTGTTAGCGCCGTTAGCCAAACACACTGCTGGACTCTGCTGCCCACTGGCTGCTAATGCTAACTGGCAAAGATTTGTTGTTCACAATGTAGCATTATCAGGGAAAAAAATTGTGTGCATCCCGCATCGATAATGAGTTAATCTAACAAAACTTTGGTCATCTAACAAAGAGGACTCTTGTTTTTCACTGCTCTCAGGTCAGTCTGGTGAGCCTGGAGATTCTGGTTTGGAGGGTCCTCCTGGCTTCAGCGGTCCACCGGGCAGGAAGGGAGACAGCGGACCGGCCGGTCAACCTGGTGAGTGGAAAACAAACATAAGCAATGTGGTGTTGTGGTTTAAAATTCCCTATTTTGCTTAAAGTTGGCTAAAGAATTAGTAAAACTAGAAACATAATAGCCTCCCATTTCTAAAATGTCCCTTTCCCCTGATCGTAGGTCAAGCTGGCTACCCTGGTCCCCCTGGTTCAGATGGTCCACAAGGTCTTCCTGGTCCTCCAGGATCAGTGTCTGCGGCTCATGGCTTCCTCATCACCCGCCACAGCCAGGGTCAGGATGTTCCCTTCTGTCCTGAGGGAACCAACCTCATCTATGACGGTTACTCCCTGCTATACGTGCAGGGTAACGAGAGAGCACACGGACAGGATCTTGGTATGTAAACAGGAAGCTGCTTCAAATCTAAAAGGTTTTTGCTACAATCCCATTGTATCAAAGTCACTTCATATATTTGATCGTCTTCTTCCTCTGTCCTCTGCTCCAGGCTCTGCCGGCAGCTGTCTGCGCAGGTTCAGCACCATGCCCTTCATGTTCTGCAACATCAACAACGTCTGCAACTTCGCCTCCCGCAACGACTACTCCTACTGGCTGTCCACGCCGGAGCCCATGCCCATGTCCATGGCCCCCATCACTGGAGAGGGCATCAAGCCTTACATCAGCAGGTAGGGATGGAGAGAAGGAAGAAGAAGAAACAGGTTGGATGAGGTTGGATGCAAGTTGTTTAATTATATTTCTGTGTGTGTGTCTAGGTGTTCAGTATGTGAAGCTCCAGCCATGGTGATAGCAGTCCACAGTCAGACAATCCAGATTCCCTCTTGCCCTGCGAGATGGGACCCTCTGTGGATTGGATATTCCTTCATGATGGTAACACAAAACACCTACACCCACCAATATTTGTCCTCAGCACCCTCTCTAACTTACCCTTCAGCATACGGCACATTTCATCTATGCACTGCAGTACATAACCAGCGTTCCCTGTCATCCACAGCACACTAGCGCAGGAGCAGAGGGCTCCGGTCAGGCCCTGGCCTCCCCCGGCTCCTGCCTGGAGGAGTTTCGCAGCGCTCCCTTCATAGAGTGCCACGGCAGAGGGACGTGCAACTACTACGGCAACTCCTACAGCTTCTGGCTGGCAACTGTAGAAACCACAGAGATGTTCAGGTATGGATACACAACTCAGCAGGATGGTCTAGTTATTAGAGGTCACTCTTCTGTGACAAGAAGAAGCCCCAACTCAAAGAGAGGTTTTTTACCGTATGTGGCACCTACGCGTAATTCAAGACAACTTGACACATTGATCAATTTTGTCTTCAGTTGCCCTATATAGCAATTTGTGGTGGTCAATTATGCTAATGATGAAATCTCACTAATGTAAACATACTAATCCACAAGCGGGATTTGGGATTTACTGTATGTGTGTGTGATTAAGTGGTAAATAACTTGGAGCAAAGGAGCGAGACATTAAGGATAACAGACATTGTTTTTTAAATAGTGGAACCGTACTACGAGTCCAAAGGATTCACATGATTTGATACATCTCAAAATAATATGCTTATTTATATCGTATTTCCTCAAATAAAAACTGGTAGTCAAATAAAAGCTGGGTCTCAAATAATGGCCAGGGAAAAAACAAGAGAGGATAAACTCCTGGTGGGTGTCAAATCATGTGAATGCAAGTTGAGCATAATGTATAATAAAAAATTCAACAATATAATCATGCTTTAGTGTGCTAATGTAACTGTCTTACACACATTTCAGTCACTGGGGGTGTATATGTGTTAATGTCTTGGCCTAACTGCATTTTACAGTTACATACAAGTACACAACACGTTCTTGCAAATGTTTCACAATAAAAATCTGTAAATTTTACATCCATCCATCTACCCTTAGCGTTGTCCCTAGCATAACCACCCTTTACCTTTTTGCACCTTACAGGAAGCCCCAGTCAGAGACTCTCAAGGCGGGTAACCTACGGACGCGCGTCAGCCGTTGCGTGGTCTGCATGAAGAGTACGTAACGGCACACGGCGGGGGACGCCTGATCGATTACAAGAGATGATTGGATGACGGGGGACAAGTAGGGGGGTGGTGGTCACAGCGACGGATAGGCCGTCATCGTGGTGACAAAGTGGAATTCCTATGGTGCATTGTCTTCCGGAAAAAAAAAAAAAAAAACTACAACTAAAACAATGGTGCTACTGTGCAACACAGCTTATAAAAAAAAAGAAAAGAAAAAACTGACGAAAATAAATCTTACATTTAGTCTTTGTTTTTCTTAAGAAGTACCTCAAAATGACAGCAGAAAAAAAAATCCACTAAATGGTGCCATGATGGATGTGTGACAACAAAAGTGCATTTTTCATTTCTTTGCCCTTCTTTCCCAAAAAGGATCAGTTTCCTTTCTCTTTTTTTTAAAAAAAGAAAATCACTTTTTGACGTTGTTGCAACAAAAATGTGATCCTGTACATCCATTTGTAGACAGAAGTGCTCCTTTTTTTATTTTATTTTTTTGTTTTTTTTTTGTTTTCGGCCTTATTGATGAGGAGTGGATGGTCTCGGCACTTTGACTTCGGAACATCCAAGATGAGAGATGCACTGACGATGAGCTTTCCTTAGTGAGACTGACTGCCTTTTTTATTACTAGCTCTTCATTCACACGCTCTTCCTCTCTCTCTCTCTCACTCTCCGTCATTTTTCTGTCGTTTAACGTTACATTTGGTGGTACTAACCCTGCTGTAGCCCGCCTTCTAACCGTCAGCCTACACCTTCTTTCTCTTACTTTTTTTTTTTGTAAGTAATTAAATGTGTATATTGTGTAAAACACCTTTTGTTTTTAGTGTATTAGGTCCTGAATCTGTACCAGTTCTTTGTTATAAGACAATTTTCCAGGTTCTTTTTAGCTCACACACTCGCGCTTTCACACACAAACACACCCACGCACACACACACGTACATTCACTTCACTGCTCACTGACACACTCAGATATTGTACAAAGTAAGGCTTTTATGAATGAAACAGTATTTTATATATAATAAATATATATTTGAAAAAAGAGGATAAAAGGTATATAAACTTTATTCGGCTGTGGGGAGATTGTTCGCTGTTTTCAAACACAAAGGTCAGGCATTTCACCGATAAAATAAAGCTAACTACTGAGCAAAGACAGAGCCATTTTCCCTCAAACATAACAGTCTTGTATGATATTAACGACGCCAATCGCTTAAATCTTTTGTACTCAATTTGTAGAATTAATAAATGTTGAACTGAAATAAAGGGGATTTGCTTTTAGGTAGTCTAATGATTGGGAAATGTTCCAGATATTGTGCAAAAAAAAAAAAAAAAAAAAGGATTTGAATTAAATCTTTGGCTCCTTGATTAGAAAACCGTGAATTTTGTTTTGTGTTTTGTAACATTTCCAGGTGCTGGGCTTTGCTGTAAAAAGAGGGCCTGAGGTTTTGAGGGGCTCATTTTGCACCCCGAAAAACCTTTAAATCCACTTTCGCTGGCTTGAATTTGTATCCAAAATTGGTTTAAAGTGTTCACACTCGAGCCTGTTGAAACACAGGTGGAGATCAGGTGCGACAGTGACGCCTGATGTGACGCTTCTCTCACATCTGGTGTTCGCACTCCTGATGTACTGTAAGTCTACAAGAGCTGTTCTAGGGGGGGAGAAATGTTTTCCTGTGATTTTATTGTTATTTTTATTTTTTCAAAACTGCTTTTATGAATTCTAATTTTGTCAACCTGGGGTGCGATTAAAAAAAATGTGTATTTGTTTTTTTTTTTTCTTTTGTTTTTTTTTTTTTTGTTTATTTTTCATGTTATGTTATCCAGAAGTTGTTATAAACTTTTAAGACTGAAATAAATACTATGTCCAAAGTGCTGTCTTTTGAAAATGAATCACGATCACCAAGAGAGAGCAGTCGAATCTCTTACAGTGGAATATAAGCATAACTTACATTTCGAGGATTTCTTTTAAGGTTTTTATTTTTATTATAGTCACTATGGATATTTTGCAGAAAATTTCTGAAACTAGCAGTGACAGTTTTTACTACAAGTGCTAATATCTGCTCTCACAACCAAGCCGACTTAATTTTTAATGTTATTTTTAGAATTTCTTTCATTATCAAGCATATAGCTGAGCAATATATCAACATTATGTCATTATCAGTGTGGTTTGGCTTAAAGTGACGACATTACTTCTGTAACCTTAGTTACAAATGTACCAGCGTTATGCGTGAAACTTCAGTTACATGATGTAAATGAACTACATTGGTTAGTTAAAATAACTCACCGTTGACTGTTACTCTCACGCGGGGCACCAATAGTAGTTTTCTGGATGTCCTGTGGTTGTTTGACCTAACCTCTTCACTTGGCAGACTTGTAACTTGTCACTCTTCACCTGACTTTCTCCTTTTGCTGTTGTAATACTTGCAGCTACCATGAGAGGTCGCTTTAGAGTCGAGAATTTAGAGTCGTAGTAAGCTGCTTTCACATTCAACCTAGTTTTTCTGATGAGGACGAGCTGTCTTACAACTAAGCTAACTTAATTTTTTATGTTATTTTCACATTTTTTATAACCTATCCAACGTAGGGCTAGGCAATGTATTCATATTATATCATCATCACGATATGAGATTATATATCGTAGATTTGGGATATCGGTACAAGGCAAGTTTATTTGTATAGCACAATTCAGACACGAGGCAACTCAAAGTGCTTTACATGGGCATAAAAGTTACATTAAAAGAAATTAAAAATTGCATTTAAAATACATTAAAAACAAGTAGGAAGACATCAAGAAACAAAACATTAAAACAAGTTAAGAAATAGGAAAGTGGGCTAAAATAGAATAGGTTTAAAAGAGACAAGAACAGAAAATAAAAGTCACAGTGCAGTTCAAATAAAAGAAATCCAGGAATGTGAGAGGGCCGTCTATGACCAAAACGACACAAAGAAGTCAAAGAAGTCAGTAAAGTTACAGTCATGTCGCCTGTGTTGTTCTCCATTGTGCTTGTCGCCCAGTTGCAGCAGTTATGAAGCGCATTTAAGGAGATTTCAAAATATCGCAATAATATTTTATGTCCATATCAGAAGTTTTACACTTGTCATGCTTCACAGCAAAACAGTGTTGCATCATTCTCCTAAACGACCTCCAGAAGTGTTTTGTGGACGACGAAATGTCACCCGACTTTTCATCCACTTGCATGTTGGTGAGTGGATAATGACTGAATTTTCATTTTTGGGTGAACTTATCCTTTAATAAAATGTATATTAGTATGGAACAGGTCTTTGGATCATCTTTGCAAGGTAAGTTTTATCTTTTGTTTTGTGAGGGGAAACAAAAACTCCATGTTGTAAACTGGAGCAACATAAACCCTGACTTGCTGAAACCGCTTCCTGGAGTTATGAAACCCAGAGAAGCCCTCCCTCCACTTCCTGTTTTGAAACAGAGCCAGACCCGTTCAAAGTCCCGCCCCCTCCATAGATCTACAGTGTACAGTTAACATACTGTTAAGTGCCTGAGCAGACAGTCCCCATTCAATGTAGATCACCAAGAGCACATTCAGGAAATGAAGTCAGTTTTGTTTTGGAGTGGAGGGAGGTGTTTGACTTTCTGAGAGTGAAAGGGCTCAACAAGGCTGTGAACAACACTGTTCAATCGGTTCTGATCTGCTAAAGGATCCGGTGACTGTTCCCTGTGGTCACAGCTGCTGCAGGAGCTGTGTTAAAAGCTTCTGTGAAGAAGAGAAACCCACCGCTGCCCTCAGTGCAGAGAGGTCTTCATACCAAGGCGTGTCCTGTTGGAAAACGCCATGGAAGAGGATTTACAGGAAGGACTTCAAGGTGCTTCAGGACCTCCAGATGTGTCAGATAAGCCACAGGAAAGTCTTCATGAGGACGAGAAAGAAGAGCCCAAGACCAGAGCCGAATTCTTACAATACTCATGTGAAATAATCCTGGATCCAGACACAGCTAACCCACGTCTGTTACTATCTGAGGGGAACAGAAAAGCAACAAAAGTGGACGAAGACGTGGACTATCCGATTCACCCGGACAGATTCGTGGACGCAGCTCAAGTCATGAGTAAAGAGAGTCTGACCGTGCGTCACTACTTCGAGGTGGAGAGGAGCCGGGGGCCTATTTCTGTCGGCGTCTCGTACAAGGACATCAGCAGAACTGGAACTGAAGCTACGTTTGGATTCAACGAGAAGTCTTGGGCATTGGACTGTTTGGACGCTCGTTTTATGGTCAGGCACGTGTACATCACAGCCGCCAAGCCCCACCCCGTGTCCTCCAGGGTCGGAGTGTACCTGGATCACAGGGCGGGAACTCTGTCCTTCTACAACGTCTCTGAGACCGTGACCCTCCTCCACACGGTCCGGACCACGTTCACCGAGCCCCTCTATGTTGGACTCTGGGTTCACGGTCATCGAGCTGCTGCCTTGATGTGCTACGAGCATCAAGATGAATGAGTGCGAGAGCCACCTGGGTGCCCACCTCTTTTAAGCCTTCACAAAAAGGGCGTCGTCACACCCTGATTGGTCGGGAGGGGAACGCCCCAAGCTGCTTCCACTCCTCCATCAGGAGTCAGTCTCTTCACCTGCACACAGGTGATCTGAATCCTCTGCAATCAGTCTGGAGGGAGTTTGAAAATCAGCCCAAAACAAAGAAAGACAGCAAGTCTTAACCAATGGGACTGCTACAACTTTAGTATTTCCATTCTCTGCTACTTTATACTTCCATTAAACTACATTTTGGAGGCAAATGTAGTACTTCTTACTCCACTACATTTATTTGATAACTTTAGTTACTAGTTACTTTACAGGTGTCATGTCAAGATGTAAAATAAAATACAGGGGAAGTGTTTTGTAATCATCTCAGCTACACAAAGACGGATGTAACTAAGTACATTTACTCATTATTTTATTTATCGACATGATAAAATAAAACTTATTCTGTACATTTAACATCAGATACTTTCAGACTTTTACTCGAGTATTATTCATATGACTGACTTTCATTTTTACCAAAGTACAAACTGCAGGATTTGCTTATAGAGTCACATTATTCAACATTAAAGAAATAAATCACAAGCCGGTCAGTCCTTGATATTAGATGTTTTTAGTTTAACTCATTTTCTCAAACACTGATCTCGAGTCCCAGTTTATTTAAAGAGGCTCCAGAGGGCGCTTGAAACAGTCACGACCAGCAGATGGCAGCGTTACACTACAGAGTTTGACACACACACACACACACACACACACACACACACACACACACACACACACACACACACACTCTCCAACAAAAGAAAACAGACTGTCTGATGACAAGTCGATACAAAGAATATAACCTGAAGACTCAAACAACATGAAAAACATGAAATGATCCAGTTCATGATGGATTCTTCACACATTACATGATTTTGCATTAATTGACAGTTTATTGGTCAGATTATGAAAGAGTAACTAAATAAGAAAACGTAAAAAATATCTAAATACATAAACTACACAAATATTTAAGCATATATATGGTTATTGTTCAAACATTTTCTGCTGTCTCAACTCAAATTGCAGAGTATTTCCATCTCTGCTACTTAAGAGACTTTAGAGAGGCAGATAACTTAAGTTACTTAACAGATTATACGATGCATCAGAGCCAAAGTAGTGCTTTTTTAAATAAATGTATTTTATCAGTAATCTGATTGATAAAAACAAAATAAAACAGATTCTGATAATCAGAAAAATGCTGAAATTTCATCCGATATCTGTGTCGTCTGATAATCAGTCGACCCGTAGTACACAGTAAATACATACACAAATACATGTAGAAGTTACTTTTACGTACTTTTAATACCTACTTAGTACATTTAATATCAGACACTTCAATTCAAGTACTCTTTGTTAAGATATCTTTACTTTTACTCAAGTATGACTTCTGGGTACTTTTTACTTCTACATGCAGGGGTGTCCCCTGAAAGTTGGGGGTCGGGGGGGCAGCCACGGCCACCCCGATACAACCGCTGGCGACCCCACTGGACCGCTGGCTACATGAAGACAAACATTAAAAGGATGGAAATAATAATAATTTTAGCGAAAATGTTGAAGAATCAGAAACGATTGGAATATGACTGGAAAACAGAACAAAAAGAAGGAAATATAAAATATGAAACCAGCAGACGTCATCGTAAAAAAATAGGATAATAGCAACATAATCCATCTTATTGTGTAACAGTTCCTCATTCAGGCTTGACAAACGTGTCTCTCATAAACCCAGTGCTGATAATCTTATTTTACCTTCGACCTAATCCACGCCTGGTCGACACTCTGATTTATAAAATGGTAAAAAAAAAAAATGTGCGTCAGGAATAAAGACGTATTCAAAAACACACGCACAAACAAAGGGAGAAACATAAAATAACTAGAGTTATTAAATCAAGAGAGCCAGAGATAAAGTAAAAAACTGTCAGACTGTTCTTTCCCTTTTCTTCTCTGTTAGCTGCAGCTATTGTTTTGCTTCGCTAAGCCATTTGAGGCTACAGGCTTTCTTGACTAATCTACTTCCTGATTCGTTTTGGCTGAGCTATAGAGACAAGAGAGGATCGGAGGTGAGGTGGTCTGTGTGTGTCTGTGTGTGTGTGTGTGTGTGTGTGTGTGTGTGTGTTGTCTCGGCCCTCTAAGCTGTTTGGAGCTACGACTGCCTGCTGGCTTCTGGAAAGACACGCTGATCTTTTGTCTGAGCGCGTTTCCCTCCGTGGCTTCCGTTCGACGCACAAAAGGTAAGTTTGGGACGCGCGACAACAAAACACAAAGCGCAGCATCACACGGCTGGCGGCGGCGGCGGCGGCTGGGAGGTCCCCCCCCCACCCCCCGGTGTTGTTGAGAGCCCATCCCATTACCAAAAAACAGATTAGGTGTTCCCTGCACTCAAAGGCCGAGGTGTCCTGCCAAAGTGTCCTTAAGCAAAGAATCCCCTGCTCAATCAGGATAAGTCTCTCAGGATAAGACCATGAGCTAAAAGTGCATGTATATTTACACTTAAATGTCAGTGCGGATGAGCGTAATGCTCACATTTCACATTCGTACACCTCAGACAATGAACCGCACTGTGCAAGTGACTGAATACCCGTCCAGGAGTGATGTTGTCTAACAGACGTGAGCACCGACAAGCTAAAATGTTCAATAAAAACGTCTTTGATCGATATTCCAGCGAAGTAGCTGAGATTTAAATGCAGCTAATTAGGTAGAAAAACTTGAGAAATCAAATTAAATGCAAGAAAATCTCATCTAACATCAGGGTTTAAGGTTTAATATGTAATTTGTCCATTACACCGTTTTACCTTGTTACCCTTGTGTCTGATCAATACCCCCAGATTCCTTTTAAAATGCTACAAATATGGTAAACAGTAACCAGTATGGGGGACTAATTTGTCGCACATGGAGAAACTCACCAGACTCCCTTTAAAAATTGCTCAATTTTGTGAGATGTTGAGTCAGGAGAAACTTTATAAACTTTGTGAAACGCTGTCTCTGACAGATTCTTAATCATTTGGGCCTTCTTGTAAATCCGGCATTTGTTATACATGAATTTATTTCCTAAAACACAATATGTTGACCACATTAATGGTCCCATTCAGAGAAAAACAGATAAATCAGGGTATATATGACATGTCCAGTACAGTAGTAGATACGTAAACAGACAAACTACTGAGTGTTAGTCGAGCAGAACCCTGAAAGTGGGACATGTAAGTTCAATGTCAGCCATTACTGTGTGGGCACTTTTGCTTCCAGTACATATCCAGTCATAAGACGTCCACAGCACCTGCTCTCGAGGATACCTGAAAAGCCCTACCTTTCTTGCTTGCTACCTAAATAGGAAACTCCTCCTGACGATGGACTCTATTTCCTGAAGACGGATGCTGTTGTTGAGCGTCAACGAGGTCACCCCCCCCCCCCTGCAGGGTGAGATGCGGTCAGGTGACACTCCTCACGCATCCTCTCTCATTAGAGGAAACCATCTGTGTCGTGTGAAGGGTTAGCGAGCGGATTCCAGGGATTTTGCATACACTCGATGATGAAGATGCTAATAGCCGCACTGTAATAGTTGAAGAGCCGCGTACATCAGATCCGCGCGGTGGACTCCAAGCCTTGGCCCGCGTCGTGCACATAAACACGTATGCGCATACTGGGTGTTGTTTTGAAACTCTAGCACCAGTCTACGTCCCCAGTGGGCCCACTGGTTCGTCCATCAGTAATGAAACCCTAGCGGGTCACATGCTGGCGTTGAAATGCCCCCTGCCTGGTGCACTGGAATGGCCCTCATCACACACACACACACACACTCACACAAACACTGGTACACATCATCATATCTGCCTCCAGGCGCTCACTGTGGAAGTCTGTCAGTCAGCGGCGAGGCGGTAGACGCTCTCCCCCGGGCGACTAGAGGGGTTCGCTTGGTAAAAACCGTTTCAGGGCTACGTTTGCAGGATTAGAGGTCAGTTTCAGTTCCATCAACTCCTGAACCTTTCTCCTGCACACGCTGAATGTTATGAATGAGAATATGTCAGCCTGGTATAATTAGGTGATGTAACTCACCCTCTCGTGGCCATATTGGGGGACCTGAGCTGTGAGCTACCGATGAAGACACTGAGGTCACGTCTTCAGTATGTTTCCTGGGCTTTTGGTTGGTTTTTATCGACCTTACATGCGGTTTAACTTCTGAAAATAAAAGTTACACATCCCTAAGGTAGAAGAAGAGGAAAGGTAAGCTGGGACTTACTTTAAACAATTAAATATAAAAGTGTAAAACTTCAAATACTGTCTGGCTTTTTATTCTATACATACACACAAAAATGTTGACTTTTATTGCCCACATGTATCCAGTGCACAGATGAAGCCTAGTTTTCTTGTATTTGGACGACCAAAGTCTAACTAGGCCTACTCGAGTCTTGCAGCTGGCAAGCTAACCGCTAACACGCTATCAAACCAGGAACTCTATTTGAGCGTCTGTTTTCTAGGCCTCATTTTAATTTATAAAAGTCTTTCATGAGGGGAAAAAGACCTGAGCTAACAGGCTTGCTGTCAGTGAGCTAGCTAGCTAGCCCTTTGATGGCATATGACGCCAAAGATTTCTCAAAAGTCCAGCTGTGAAGTTGCTAGATAGGAGCTAATGCTATTATTAGCCTATTTAGCACCACTTACATTATTGGCGAGGTAATGAAGCAGGGTCCTTTCTTCATTTTCACTTGTAACAAGGTATTTTTACAAAGTATTAAGTAAAATTCACGTCCTCCACCACCGTCTGCATTAACTCATCAAAAATATTTCCCCCATTAGCTGCTAATTAGCCCATGTCGACTAGCTAAGTAGCTAACTCGGTCTGTCTGCATGCTGCTAGTTTAATATCCCACAATCCTGACAAATATTTGAGGTCCAGTGTAACATCTGTTGCATCTCTTATCTCAGCGCTGTGGCTTCTAGGTTTACTCTGCAGCTGAGTTTCTGCAAAGTGCGTCACCTAAACCGAAAATGTAAATTTATGAGAATGGCAGGATATCTTGGAAACACTCGTGCTGACGTATTTTAGAGGTCCAGATGTCGTCAGAGGAGTTTTCTCAACAGCTATCTCGGTGCAGTCAGAGGGCAGACAGAGTCATATATTATAAAGGGCTCTCAAAGCAAAGAAATGATTTATTTTTCCTGAAATACGAGTCTGATAACGTGCAGAAGTGGGGCACTGAGTAAGACCCTTGAGTTTGACCACTATATGAACTTTCTGTTTGAAGAAAGAAACCCTGGTTTGGCGGTCGGTCTTTAAATAACACCAGAACAACACATTTATTGAAATACAAGTTAAAAACCAGGCTGCCTGTGGTGGATCAAGACTCTCCTCTCAGCTGACCGCCACTCATGACCAGAGTGATCTTTGGATTGTTTTGACAGTTTGGACTTCGGTCACCTGGGCTGGATAAACATCGTCTGTCATCGGCCTGAAAAAAACACTCGTCTGCAGAAAAAGGCTTCAGGAATGAGGAAATGAGACAGCCACCTTTTAACAGGTATCAAAGGTTCACAACAACCCCAGTAAAACACTTTGAATGATTATCAGTGCAGGCGAGGAAAACACGTCTGCTGTCACGTGTTCACGCCGTTCATTCATAATGCACTCAGGAACAGTTTGACATCGAGTCCGTTCCTCCACGTTAACATCTAATTACATTAAACAATATAATTAATAATGTGATGTCTGCAATAGAGGCCGTTTCTTCCAATAATTTGCTTTTATAACTTAATGTGAACGTGGACTCGTTACAGCTGTCGCAAACGCCGGAAATTAAATTTGTTTTTGCTTTTGTGGCGCAAAGCGAACAAGCAGTTAGACAGGAAGCAACAATCCACCTTCTTACACGACTGTGTGTGCAGATTAAACGACAACATGTGTTAATAAGTCGGCTTCAGAAGGGTGTGAGAGAGCTAGGCTAACGTTTCCCTCCATTCCCAGCCTTTGTGCTAAGCTAATCGCCTCAAAGCGCTTCCCAAAAATGTCAAACTTTTACTTTAAAGTTACTGCGAGCATGAGAACAGGCTAAACGTTGCAGGTAAGTGTTGTAGTTACCGACATGCTAACGTTACGTAACACGTTAGCTCGCTGATGTCCACAGTTTCTGTGTATTTACTCGAGTATTGTACTTACGAACAATTTTGAGGTACATGTGTGTAACTTTCTGCTGTTGGAGGCAAATATTGTACTTTTTACTCACTCAGTAAATTAACTCGTAACTGAAGTTGAGATTTATAAAAAAAACAGCACAATTACTAATCCAATGATCTACCAGGCTTATAGTCAGTTGCTAGTAATATACAGTACACACATACTGTAAATATATATATAAATGTAATGTACTTTTACTTATACTTCTGATATCAAGTACATTAAATATCAGATAGTTACGTACCACGAGCACGGTACGGTTGTTTTTCACTTTTACCAAACTAATATTTTAACACGATATCTTTAATTTTACAAAAATCTGACTTTGGGCTACTTTAATCAACGCTGCCTGCTCTCCATGTAGAATGAAATACATTATTTAGAAAAGATATCGTCTTTGCAACCTGCATTTGTCATCACATCATGATTTAAAAGCTCATGAACTTCCCAACGTGGGAAATGGGAGCATCCGAGGAGCATTTGCTGCCGTATGCAGGATAAAAACCTTTTGTTTTAATTAACAACATGGCATTTTATCTGCTCATCCACAATCAGAGCAAAGTTTATGTTCCTGGCCAGGTGTCTCTCCAATTTTTATCCATACAACACATTTGTTTCCGGTGAGTGATGAGTCTCTGGGGCACAAAATGGCCTGAAAGAGGCACAAGAGGGAAACTCTGGCTTCACCAGTTATTAAAGACATGAGGGTTTATCATGCGGACAAATACCTAAAGCAAATTTTCGAACATGTTTACTGACGTCACTGCAGATAATCAGTGTTGTGTTGTAAGGATTTTATCACTCAGTTATCAGGAACATTTCCTAACCTGCAGAAGACTCACACGTTTCTTCAGTCTGACTTACAACATTATATAAAAAACATGTTTTCAGATGATAGGAGGAATCTTTTTCCAGCCGCTGAGGTAAACAACCTGTTTTTCGCTTTCGATCAAAGCGCGTCTTTGTGGAAACATCTCAAACAGTCGCTGTGTCAGAACACACTCGCCTGAGAAGTCGGTCACAGGCGTCCGAGTGTGTTCAGCAAACAGCAGCAGCCTCGCAAAGATTAACATTTCTGGTGCGTGTACACCAGAGTTTTTGTCTCGTGGTGACATCAGAGCTCTCGGGCTCAGCTGATTGGACGTCTTGTTGAAGAGTTGTGGAGACACACAAAGAAAAGAAAAGACAGCCGAGACCACAGCGGTTACATGAACACATTTTTATTGCAATAGCTCTATCGAAAGCAAAAAAGTTTTGATAAATATAAACACTATGCCGATGCTCAAATCGCCTCTGAGTACCCCTCCTACCCCCCTTTCCCTCCACGAGGAAAAAAAAAAAAAGAGAAAGAAAGAGAGAAGGAAGTAAAACAAAACAAAAAGGGGGGGCACCTGCCGAGGCGCCGATCATAACATGAAAAAAGCGACAACTTGAGTTTTCCGTATTTACAGAAGGAGGATTTTTCCATTTTCCAACCACAGGTTTTTTTTTTTTAAACTCTTTTTTTCTTTCTTTTTCGTATATAGGACGTACGTCGCTGAAAAATAATGCACATACGAAGGATACACACCTCCACAGTATTTTTTTTTCTTCCAACTCTTTCTCTTTCCTGTAAAGCTAATAAACAACAGCATTCAACTTGGAAACTAAGAACACAGGTAGCAGGGCAGAGAGTGGGGATTTGCTTTTTTTCTCCTCCTCCACCCCCGTCACCCCCCAAACCTCCTCCTCCGAAAGGATTCGGGAGAAAGAAAAACGGACCCCGCGGCCTGATAGCAGGTAGCGATGAACGTCATCTTCATCGTCGCCATCGACAGCATTTTTCCCCAACTTGTTAACTGTACTACACAGCAGCAAATAAACTGTAATATAGTTACAAAAAAATAAACATTAGGCAGAGGTTGTAACCCATTTCTTTATACAAATAACTGCAAAATGCCTATGTACTCTTAAAAAAAATACTACCCCTTGTATCGCTTTCGTTTTGTCAGAGAAACAAGGTCGCCCCGATAACAACAAAACAACCAAAAAAATAAGATGATTATTTTCCCTCTGTGTAAACTAGAATACAAAATAAACCAAAAAAGATTAGAGGAAAAAAAAAAAGGAAACAAAAAGTTTTGCATAATGATGCAGTACCCTAAGTCTTCTCTGCGAGGATTATATATATTTATATAATATATATATATATTACGTAAGGTCTCATTTCTTTCTCAGTTCTCCACCCCCGAACAAGAAAAAATCCATAACAGCTGATTTTCAACATCGTAATCAGTAACATCGAGGAGCTTTGAGGTTGAATTGTTGCCAGAATAAACACAGATTCTGTGTAAATTAATTCAGTCGTGACAAAAAGGGATTAAACAAATTCAAACATGAAGGCAATCAGACATGAAACGACACACAGATCCTTTTCTTTGAAACAATGCTTCAAATAAATTAAAGGGGAATTCTTCCAAAAACAAACAAAAACAATCCCCTCCCCTCCAGAATCTAGGCTCTACACTTTATTTTTTTTTGTTTTGCCGTAGCATTAAACTCAAAAGCAAACACGTCGCTGTAGCAGAGTACACAAAGAAACAAAAACATGTTCTCGTCCGTCGCAGCCAAAATATTCTTATATTCAATTCTTTGTTCGTTCAAACGGGGACAAATGAAAAATACCTCAAATTGTTCAGAATGTACATATAAGACACGTCACAGGCTTTAAAATCTTAAAACAGCATTTGTTTAGGTCAGACCATTAAAACATGGATCTGCTGACGGGGAGACGTTAGCTTCATTATCTCGACCATCAGGAGGTAAGAGGAGGATTTCTGTACCGACTCTGACGAGCGTCAACCTCCACGTAGCTCTTATCCTCCTAACGTGATGCGTATACGTGTCGTTTTTGGCATTAGGGAGGGAAATTGTGAGGATATTGAGATATTTTGGACTTGGATAGGACAATTTTGAGTCTTGATAATGATGAAGTACCTCTGATTAATTCATGAAGACGCACTCTGAATTACCTCGATGCAGTAAAACTCCACATATCTGCTAATTAAAGCAAAGTTCGATTAAACATTCGAGCCAATAATAACGCAAAAGTTGCGGAAAAAAAGCAGTTTTCATGCTTTTATATGATTGTAAATTGATTATCTTTTGGTTTTTGACAGTTTGGAAGTTGTGACTTACTTTTTTGTGGCACAGTTTTAATCACTGATTATTTGATTAAACATAAAAAAGCTACGAAATGCGTCACACTGAGACGTGGCACTAAAATCGTCTCCTAGACAGCTTTATTTGGTGCACATGCTACGATAGAAGCGTTACAACAACCAATAACACCATGTTCGTTTAGCAAATCTGCAAAATAGACAATAAAATTGAGTTTCGGGAGTGAAAAATCACTTTCAACGAGACCAAAGCTTGTTTACTTTCTTATCTTGTGCGCACAAAATAATGTGTTGTGCAAACAAGATGTAGAACGAGATATCAAGACAGAGTATCATTCTGGACTTCAGGGTCTCAAATGAAATTAGCAGAAACTGCTTTTTTTTGCTTATTTGTATCAAATCTAAAGCAGCAAAATGTAACTTTTAGGAGAACGACAGCTCTTTGTTGGGTCAATGGTTGGCAATGGACCTGATCCACCGACTGCAAGTCAACAAATGTCGACTAAAAGTTCACTTTTGTTGCTTTAAATCGACAAATAATGACTATGCAAACATTATTTAGGATTTAAAGTCGTTTTCAAGTTATCAAACTGTACTTGTACATAATGCTAAAATGTGAACGATCCTAGCATGTGGCACCACGCAGTCATCTAGCCGAGATATTTATGACTTTATTGCCAGTCTTCCAAGTTTGCATGGGAGTATCAGATGTGTAAAGTTCACTGCATCACGTAGGCGGCCATTTTGAGACTATTTAAACGTTGAACATTGCTGCAAAGAAACCATCTAAACCAGACACGAACAAACTATTTAAAGACACCTCAGCATCCCTGCTGTGCGGGGGCCCTTAAAAAGCGTGACAATGATGCGTCCCACACAAAAGCGCAGCGAGAGTGACAGGCCTTCATACGTCCAAACAAATTAAAACGAGTGGGCTGATGGAAACACAACAGAGGAAACTCTTAAAGAGGGCAAACACTGAACAATTCGGTGGCCTACGTTAGCTGTCAGTCTTTGTGTTTCAGCACTTTCCTCTCTATGAAAACAGCCGTGTGGGCTCCAGTCATGGGAGAGTAGCGCGAGTAGAAATGCTAAATATGGGCGTATCAGTCTGTTAAAGCGTGTGTGTGTGTGTGTGTGTGTGTGTGTGTGTGAGACAGAGAGGCCGGCTGAGACTGTGATTGATGTGGGTGTTTGCTGCGTGTCCTAACGTGTGTGTGCATACATGTGAATGCGTGTGAGGTTGTAACAGGGCAAGTATGACCAGCGCGCTGCACCTGGGGCTGCAGCTCAGGTTACTGGAAACCTCTTTACGTCACTCTGCGCCAATGACGAACACCCCGGCATGCATGTGCGTGCGTGTGTGTGTGAGAAAATCCTGGACGCCACCGAGACACGCTGACAATGAGCCCAATTGGGGGGCACGCAGGAGTTACCCTCGCCTAAATAGGGCTTCATGACGACTGTGTGTGTGCGTCACATGACGGTGACACGCGTCTTCATGACCTACAGGTATGTGCGTGTGTGCGTATGTGGAAACATGCCACTGCCGAACAGTATACGGTTCATTTGCAGGAGATTTCACGTGTTTGCATCCAAGTGTCAGCATCTGTACTTTGTGCTTTCACCGTTCACAGCATTGTGTGTGTGTGTGTAGTTATAAATGGTTAGTCAACAGTTGGACTGATGGTTTCACGTCACGCAAACATTAAAAAAGGTGCAATATGTAAGAATTGGCCAACGTGTCGCGTTTATACTCCAGGCCAACAGGGGGCAGCGTAACATCGGCGTTACTGTTGCTAACTAACCTGCAGAAGCTGAGCTATACTATCAGTCTACTGCCTCTTAAAGTCTAAAGTGGTATTGCGAGACAGGACGGCCAGAAGCTAGCTGTTAGCACGCTAACATCTGTAGAAAGCTCTGTTAGAGCCTGACCAGTATCTCAGTTAGTTAGTTTTCGGGCTCTACTCTCTGTAACACAGAAAACACAGACGTCTTTAACGTAGCGTCAAAACTCTACTGTACTCCCGTTACATCGTCTTTTAAGAACTTTAGTAACATTTTCTTACGTACTGCACCTTTACCAGCTGGTAGCAAATGTAAACCTCTTTGGAAATGTTTGAGCCACTGATAGAAAAAGTTAGACCTTTAATGTCGACGTGCTAAAAGAACAGTTGATGAATTATTTCCTGTCTGAGGTAAAAACTGAAAATGTGGACAAGAGAAACAAAACAACCTAAAGCACCTGCGCTTTTGTTTCCTCGGGTGAAACAACTGGATAACACAACCGAGCAGAAGGGCGGGAAAATGACTTGAACCGTTGGTCGGCCATAGCAGCTGAGTTCAAAACATCTGCAAGCTACTTTCATTAATTACTGATGTTTTTATTTAAAAGGGATAGCTCCACCATTTGGGGAGAAAATGCTTCTTTTGCTGAGACTTTCAATACCGCTCTGATACGAGGCTCTTTAGGTTTGTTATGCAGCTACAGCCAGCAGCCGGGTTAGCTTAGCTTAGCATTAAGACTTGAAACAGAGGGAAATAGCTAGCCTGGCTCTGTCGGAAGGTTACAAAATCCACCTCAAAAAAACCTGGGGTTTTATTTTGACGACCCTTGGTCTTCTCTGACATCCAAAATCTACCTATAAGCAACTTTAAAGCTCTCTAATTAGCGTGTTTTATCTGGTTTCTTTAACTTTTAGAAAAAAGCCCCACAACAACATTTATACGTCTTGTTGGTAGGTAAACTCTGGACAGAGTGAGGCTAGCTGTTTCTCATCGCTTCCAGTCTTTGTGCTATGTTACGCCAGCCGGTTGTGGTGTCGTATCTATTGGATCAACATTAGCTCTTGGCAAGAAAGCCAGATAGCTTTGTTGAACTATCCCTTTAAACTGTTCAGTTTGACGCAGCAGCGGCTTGCAGTGGAGACAGTCTTCAAACAAATAAATCTTTCCAGCATTCGATTGGTGGCCGGCGTCGTTTTCTCCGCCCTGCTGCGTACCACCTCAAACACAGAAATGTACCGGACTACTTGTACCAATCGCGACAAATAAATAATATGTGCTACAGAATATGAGGAGAGTAATGCTTCAAGGTTTAAACCCATACTGGCGCAGTACCATATTTAAAAAGTATGGGAACAATCACGGTGCTCGTGCAATGCCACTTGTCGACTGTGAAATGGATCGTACCATTTAAGGGGGTAACTCGTTCAAAAATATAAACATTTTCCGTTTCTGTTCTGTACGGTACCGTATTGAGGATGGATTATACATGGGGTAAAAAAATTAGAATAAAAGATAAAATTAATATTTTTAAGTTCAACATAAAAGTGTCCAAGTCTGTACCATAATGCCTTTTCTTATATTCCAGCCTCCCTTTTTTAATACCGTATGGAGAAGCAGAACCATCGGATAATAATAATAAGACCATCTAGGGTTCTGTTGATGCCCCCATCAAACATGAGGGGTAAAAACAAAAAGCAGCGCACACTGGCAGCATCGATTGTGAGAGGGGGAAATGATTAAAACAAAAAACAGGACAAGATATGCATATAAAACACAAAAAATAAAAGATGAAATACATTTAGAAATAAAAAAAAAAACTGCAAGCGTTTTTTTGTCATCTGTTGTGATGTTGTTGTTGTTTTCTGCATCCAGAAGGGAGCGGCTTCTTCTCAGTCTGGGTGTAAGAGGTCAGAGGTCACCGGCGGGTGGGGGAGGCCAAAGGTCACAGGCAGAGTCAAGTGCCCCGAGCAGAGAGATGAGGAGGAGGAGGACGAGGAGGAGGAAGAGGGTGGGGAAACTCTGTCGTCACGTTGCTCAGTCTGAGGGAGAAAATCAGAGAGAAAACAGAAATCTTAAGTATGCGAGACATCTTAAAACACACAATCACATCAGCACATCAAGTTTACATCTCTGGGCTTCCGGAAACTTGGATTATGCCGGACGAGCTGTACGGAGCCACGAAGTGGGACCAAGGTGAACTTATCCTTAAATAAAACTTAAAAACATACTGTAAAATGACGACATCTAAAGAACAAATACAACAAAACCAAGGCCAAAATATTAGAAAATGCGTAGCTGTGCAGGAACACATTATAAAAAAAGATCACCGCTTTGTCACATGAACAACAAACACACGACTGTAATACAAATCTGATCGATGATATGATGACGGTCATTTTAGACTAACCTACATGTGAAAAGAGAGGTTGAAATATTTGGGTTAAACCAATATCAGTCGATAATAGGGGTGTCACGATCGGGATCCCAAATCAAAATCTGAAACGAGCTTTCAGTTCCAGTCATGGATTTCTGAGTGAGTATAGGTTGTATTGTTGAATCACTGAAGTTTGTTGAACTCTGTAATCTTTACTTTGGTGAATATTACTTGAACTTGTCGACCCCTAACCTGCCACCAGGTTTAAGTCAAGCTGTTGTAGTAGAATTTAAAAATGTGATTGACAGTCGTCGGAGCGTAAAACCACTGATCTGTTGATCTTTAGAAATCCAGATGTGACAGTCGAACAAGGGCAAATCGACACCCCTAGTTAGTAATATTTGACTGCTGATTAACTGCATCTGTCTGGATAAATACTGTATTTATGTTTATATATAAGTTTAAGAGGTCAGTTTTTCCCTCCACGTACACAAAGTTCTGACAGAAAAACTTATTGACAACTATTTTGACCGTTGAATTCATAAAACAGAAATCCTTCAAGCAAAAATGTTAAACATTCAATAGCTGAAACTGTTTTTTTTAATGTTACGTGATAATAAAGTATGTTGGGTTCGGGCACGTCAGGTCAGATTAGAAAAAGGGATTTTAAGAAGTCAGCTCCACTGTTTTCTCATATTTCATAGACAAAAAAAATACAGTGACAGCTTCTGTGGCTGATGGAAAAAAAAACCCACACAGAAAGAACGTGGAATGTGGCTGGTTCAGTTCACTGACTGTGGTTTGGACTCGCAATATTAGTTGTTTTTGGACATTTTGAAGCCAAGTGCTGCTGACTAATTCTGACTGGAATCTGCCTGGTCCTCTGCAGAGGAGTACAACACTTATCTTCTCCCTGATTTGGGGGGGATTTCAGGGGAAATCTGTTGACATTTTCAAGAAGGAACTAATGACGACGCTGTTAAAGGAATCCGTCTACTGTGATAAACAGTTTATTAGCTTATTTACCACAGCGGTGATATAAAAACAGGGAGTGATGAGGGGAACAATCCACAGATTCCAGAGTATTTTGGCTTCCTGAGGTGAGTTCAGCTCAAACTTCTTGCTGTATCATAAAAAAATGTGTTTGTCTGGTAAATAAGTGAGCGTGGCTGGTGGACTTTGGATCCAGCTCAGCTGCCAGCAGACACACAAACACACATATAAAAGTTTGTTTCCTGGCCTGCTAACGTGGCCGGAGCCGGGGCTGTCAGGTCGGCTGTTTTGGTGCGGCCCGGCGGCCCCAAATGACCCTGGCGATGGCCGCCGTCCAGCTGGGTTATTCCACTGAGAGCGAGGCTTTGTCTGACACAACAATGTGAGCAGCACGCCACAATACAGATGCTTTGACAGGGGGCACTGCTGGAATGCTGCTCCTCTGTTTGTTAGCCACGGGGATGGAGGGATGGATGAACGGACGGACAGATCGAAAGCACGCAGAGGAGAGGAGCAACAGCCTGAACGCAACCCAAATTACAGCCAGAGACAAAAGTGTGTACATCTACTATAAACACTCCAGAAACCGAGAGAAGACGCCGAGCACACAAACAGACCTGGCAACCCAAAACAACATGAGGGAAGAGACGGAGCAACACCTCCTGCTTCTTGTATAAAGACACAAAGTTCTCCGCCAAAATAAAACTCAGACCGAAAAACAAAATTCAATATTTACTCGAGGAAACACGTCGAAGCCTGAGAGAAAACAGGTGGAAGTGTGCTGAGCTCCTTCGACAACATCAGCCTCCACTTTTTGATTTTTTACGGTTCTCACCATTCAATCAATCAATCAAACTTTATGTGTGTACGACCTTTTGTACCTAGGCTAGTGAAGATCCAGGTGTTTCACAGCTGGCTGACAAGTTGAGAGTGAGACAAAACAAAAAGTGTAGATAATATAGTGAAAAACGAGAGGTAAACATGATGGCAATGAAATATAGTAACATTTATTAAATTCTTTACTATAATAAGTTGGAATAAAGCTAAATAAATCTGACTGAAGAGTCAAAACATACTCAATAAGTGGAACAAAAACATGATTACAAGTACATTTTTTAGCTACTTTACTTTAATACTTGATTTTTTGCTAGTTCTCTTACAAAGAGAACTAGCAAGTTCTCTTACAAACTAGGCTAATCACAGGAAATGCTACGTGTTCAGTGAGTTTAGCACTTCCTGCCGTCGTTGATCAGTTCTTAATATGTCAAGGAGCTGTTTTATAATGAAGAGGAGGAGCTGCACCTCCAACTTCTCAGTAAAGTAACCAACTCCTTTACCCTCGTCAACGTTATCAGCTTCCCTGGTAATATTGGGGTTAAATCAGAAATTCTGCCAGACAAACGCGCTGACCCCTTCTGTTTGTGACTCAAGTATTGATCTTTTTGGTCGGGATGCAGGACAAGTTATGTAATCAGTGTATGCCTGAACAACGGTCACACTGACTACCCCAACACGACTATTATGTACAATAATTTAGTCGTACTTGAGGCGTATATTGTTTTCCATCACTGTAATTTAACCAGCCGAGTTCGTATTAAATCTTTCAAGTGGTGGATCACTAAGAAGCTTTTATTTTGAAGCACCAGAGTGGATGAAAACCAGCACATACATTGAATATGTTGCATTAAAAGAGGTGGATGAAAACACATCCCGACAGACGGAGATAAACAGAGAGTGGGGGGAAAAAAAAGAGAGAGAAAAAGAGAGAGAGAGTCGTCTGAGGTCGCAGATCAAAACAATGCTGTGAGGACACGAGCCGGACTGACCTAAGCTGACCTCAATAAACACACACACACACACACACTCCACAAAATCGGGTTATAAAAACAAAGTCCGCCAAACACCTGCATTAGCTAACAGCTTGTTGTGTCGTTGCAACACAGGCAGGTGTTCAGAGCCGTGACCGTCTCCCTCTCCCTCTCTCTCTGTGCCCTCACCGACCCGCCGCCCATCCCTCTCTCCCTCTTCCTCTCTCTCTCTCTCTCTCTCTCTATGTCCCTAAACCCCATTCACCCAGCTGGGACAACAGATGAAAGGCATCATGGGAGTGAACAGCGAGCGTAACGTGTTGACCTGACACGGGCTGGCGTGACAGCTGGGGCGGCGGCGGCCTTATGAGGGCAGATCGAGGAACGAAAAATTTGATCGGGCGGTTCGAAACAGCTCCCAGATCTGACTCAACGTTTGTAAACAGCTTTAAAAATATGAGGTCTATGGTGTTATCTAAACGTCTTACAAGTAGTCAGTGGAGCAGAAAAAAAAGGTCAACGCAAATATTTTAAGATTTATTTTAGTTTGTTCAAACTGCGGATCAAAAGGTCTCCAGAAGCTGCAGTCAAAAAAGGTAAAAGGTGGTAAAAAAGTTGCTGTTTTCTGCCTGAGAGAGACAAAAAAAAGAAGAAGAAAGAGAGAAACATGAAGGAAGTGAAGACATAGTGAAGAAATGAGAGTTGCTGCGTGTCTGAGAGCAACAGGAGCCTCAGTGATTGAGTAACGTTCAGGACCACCAGTGAAATCGACACTCGAGAGGAACCAAAAACTGGTGCAGCGGTCAGACCACACTGCTGACAGTGTTTAGGTCCATTCATTACTGATGAGACACAACATTTCCCCTTGAGTAAGCACTGAAGGATGTGAGGCGCACAACTGAGCTCAGTGACTTCATTTCATTCGCACGACTTGAAAAACTCACTTCTCTGCTTCAGTATCAGTTTTTAAACGGTGTTTGTAAGATGGAAATAATGACAGGATCGCTTCATTTCAAATATTAAGAAGATTTTTGGTTTGCATGAGTAATTGTGTGGATTAAAACACCAGATTTTTAAAAAGCAATTGTTTTTAATTATTTTATCTTCATTAATCGAATAACACGTTTCACTTTTCTTTCTTCAGATGACTTATTCTGTCTGACAAACACAACAACAATAACTTTACTACCACATGAAATCAAGAAGATCTGCAAAAGCCTCACAGTTTAGATGCAGAACTAGAAATAAAGAAAGTGACTTACGGATAACTGATGTAACAAAGGTACATTTATTCAAATACTACACTTTTGAGGTGCTTTTACTTGAGTATTTCCATTTTCTGCTACTTTAGACTTCACTACATTTATTTGATAAGTTACTAGTTACTCTGCGGATTGCATGCTGCATCATTGATTTATAAGCAAGTTTTATTAGTTTATCAGCTATTGTATAAGAAAAAAAACACATATTCCAATAATAAAAGAAAATTCTGATTATCCGATTTAATATCTGGCCCGGCTGATAAATGATTGACCAATTATATACAATAAACATACATGTATATTTTTCTTTAACTTGTATTTTTTGAACGATTTAGATGCAATCTTCAATCTTAAGACCCTGTACTCTCCAATATGTTCCTGCACAGTGGGACTGTTGATTAACGATTTAATAGTCTGGAAAATGTCAGCAAATACTGACAAAACACATTTTTTTACATTCATAATTTACTGAAGCCTAATGTGACACCTTCAAATGATTTAATAATTTAATTTAATCTAAATCCCAAACATTTAAAGTTTGCTATCAAATGAGATAAAGAAAATAGGCAAAAGCCACAGAATTTAGAAGCTGGAACGAGAAATGAAAGAGATATTTTTGCTTGGAAAAGTACGAAAATGATCAGAAAAGCTGCAGATTAATTTTCTATGTTCCCAAATATCTCAAACTTCCTCGAAAAAGCAGAAAACCGACCACACGGAGCGTCTCCAAACTGAAATCTAACCCTCTGGGAAACGCCTCCTTAAATTCTGTAACACTCCAGGAAGTCATTGACCAATGGGAACCCTGCTGGCGCCAACACGTCCAGGGTTAGGGGATCAATTCCCTGTTTAGCTCAACGGACACCAACACTGCCCGGTTTATAGATTCCCATGCTTCTCAGTGCGGCCCACCCATGCTAACAGGACATCTAGCATGTCAGTGCTTTGAATTAAGGTGCTCATCGGTTATTTTAAGATTATTTATTCGCCTAACGGACACGTCGCAGGAAAAAAGCTCAGCGTCCGGGGGGCTTTTAGAGAGCCGCAAATACTCGGCTGTGACAGTCCGAATGGCCGCTTCACATCAAAATTGCTTTGTGTGCATGCATGATGGTTAATAATTCTAACATCTGTGGGAATATATACGTGTCTATTTAAGAGAGGGAGCTCTACATGCAACACACACACACACAGAGCAAAAAGGGGGGTCCTGTTACGAGCATGCCTCGGACCGGCCCCATAAATTCATGTCAGTCTGGAAATAGACCTGTAAATATAGACGGGCCTGGCCGCGGAGGTGGGAACGAGAGAGGAAAGGGCAGCCTCGTACCATCTTCTCCCACATCTTCACCCCCCCCACGCCTCACACTCTGCCTAACCTTTTACCACATATCCACTCGGCCGGGACACGGGGGGAGGCAGAGGGGGAAAAGGGCAGGTTCCCACCGCTGTCACTAACGTTTAAGAAACTCCTGTCTGAACCGTTAAACTGTGCAACTTCCTCTGCTGACCCCACGTTAACCCTCCGCTTTCTTATATCCACCTGACCACGAGAGCCTGAGGGTGGCCTCGCTCCCATAATCCTCCTGTCTTTACCCTCTCAAACATTAAAGAAGCATTAATCACGCATTTACAACCTTTAAAGCACTTTAAATTGGGGATATTCACCGTGATATGATACTGATACTGATAAGTCGACCCAAAGACAATGAACCAGCAACATTCTGATAATCGATTAATAGTTTAAGTCCTGTTTCAAGCAAAACAAGTCAAACATTTGCTGGTTACAGCTTCTTTAATGTGATAATTTGCTGCTTTTCTTTGTCATTTATGACAGTAAATGAAGAGTCTTTGGTTTTTGGACTGTAGGTTGGACAAATGAAACAAGAACAACATTTTCTGACATTTTATACACTAAACAATTAATCTATTAACCTTAAAAATAGTCGATAATGAAGATAATCATTAGTTGCAGTGCTACTTAATCATCTTTTGGTCTTTAAAATGTCAATAGATCAAATTTAGACTTAAAACTGCGTATTTTTCCTTACTTAAATACAATAAACCCTCCTGAAATATTAATTTCACACTGATTTGAAGCAGAGAAAAGCATCAGATCTTCACATTTCAGAAGCTCAAACCAGACAAGCAACTTAATGTAAAAATTACAACAATTAATCAGTTATTAAGACTGATGACCATTCATTTTGTGTCTGCTAACTAATCTTTTTCGTCTCTAACCAGGAGCATCACTGGTTTCGTGTTCAATTACTGCACGCTATCTTTAATTTATTTATGATGCATTTTCAAGCTTAGAAAAGATGTCACACATCACTAGAGCGCTACAGTGGTGAGACTACAGCTGGAAGACATGGCGTTAAAATAATACGGCAGTATTTTTAGGCTGTTTGGCGATACACAACATATATTTTGGATTTTGAAATCTCCTTAAAGGCACTTCATAAATGCTGGGACAGGGTGACAAAATCATAGAGATGATGTTTGGTACCTTCACAGTGACATTTTTGGTATATAATCATCAGTAATGTGGATATAATGATCAAATGGGTAAAGACGAGTACTAGAACAAGTAGAAAAATGTGGCAAGTTCCTTTAAAACCAGGAAAAGGCAACACTTATGACACGTCACCGTGTAATAATATCCAAAATCTAAGATAGCCTCATGTTGCAATAACGATGTCAGACAAAAAAAACCAAAAGGTGCTGTATCCTCAGTTTGGACACGTATGAGAAACTTTTTACGGGAAGTGTTCGTTACACATGAAATCTCTTTCATCGTCCCGAAAAACAAAACAAGTCTGCGAGAGTGATGAAAGTTTGAGAGAGTGCTCTGGCAACCGACACAAGTTGCCATGTGTTGACGGGAATAAACACAAAGCAGACATCACCCTCTGAGTCACTGTCTAGTCGTCTTTATGATAAGAAAAAGGCCGGCAGCAGCAGAGAGTAGAGACACGATGCACATCAACACTGCCAGAGTCTCTACAAACAAAACACTCACATCCACCTGAAACACACTGGTCAGTGCAATCGGCAGAAGTAAAAAGCTAACGTTAGGCTATAAACTAACAAAAACGTAGACAGTAAGCCTCTTTCTACACTAAACTACACACATTTTATATAAACTGATCAATCTACAAGTTGTTAAGTATGAGTTAGAGGAATTTGCAATTAAAGTCAGCCTGTTAAAATAAAACAGAATATTGTTATTTCTGTAAACTATAATGCCATGATTAATCTAATGGAAACACTTGAGTTTCTATGGATGAGTCTGTGGCTAGCAACCGCCCTTTTCTAGAGAAATGTTAATGATTTATAACTCAGACGTGGGGTATTAACGGATGTATATTATGTCATAGTTAAGTCTCTTAAACTTGTGTTAACCACAGACTTTACTTCAGGCATCTGACCATAAACCCATCAATAAAAAACAAGCCATTGATTTTGAGACGAGGGAACCAGATGTCGAAAAATGCCAACTTATATCCAGGTTTTTAGGACTCACTCCTGAGGCATCCCTGCACCACCCGGACTACAAACCACGTACAAAGTGATTTATAAAACAATCCCAACTGTTGTTTCCAACGTCTAATCCTTAGTGTCAACCCTGATTTATCTGATTTTGTTTCTTCAAAGCAGAAGTCCATTATTGCTTACATTATCTTTTCTACCCCCAGTCTCAGGAAGTCCCGTCTATCCCTTAACCACAGCTGATGTAAACACACTGGATCCATGTTGCATTCAATATTTATAGCAGCGTCTCATAAGTTCACACAGAACCTCCTTGACAGCTGGACCGAACCTCTCTCTCCCTCCCCCCTCCTCTCCTCTGGGTCAAGGATCCAGGTGTGCCTGTATCAGTTCAACACCGCAGCTGAGAGGAAGTGCATTCCTGAGTGATGATGATGCGTTTCCTCTCAGGCCCGTTGTGTGCCTTGACACGCTGCCGCCGCAATTACGGCGCCACATCAAAAGGCCTGCCTGCCATGACTCAGCACGTACAAACACACACGCGCACGCACACACCTACCTAGACGCATGAACTGTAAACACACCGACACACACACACACACGAAGACCGATCATGCTCTGCGAGAGTGTGTGTGTGGGCACGGATTAACATTTCTGAACGTTGCCTTGAACATTGCATCGACACACACACACTTAATGAACCTGCTGGCAGCGACTGAAAACAAAAGTACACACAGACAGACAGACGGACAAACACAAACACACACAATGGGATGTGCTTGAGCGCTTTGAGTGCCAGTTGATCTCCTGTGTGAGCGAGCACAGATTTACCACACACACACACACACACACACACACACACGCTCTTTCATCTCCGCTCGGCAACACGATAAACAAATGAGTCAGTCGGCGCTCGCAGAGAATCCTGACTCATGCTCATGCACACACACACCAAGCGACACAGTAAAACGGTGATTCGGGGAGGAAGCGAGGGGGAAAAGCGGGGAGGAGAGAATATAAGAGAGGACGAGTGGGTGAAAGAGAAGAGGAGACGATCAAAGAGGAAGCGAAAGACCGACTCATTTCGTCCCCCGAGCACGTCTGCGACCCGACTGTAGACCGAACATCAGCGCTGACGCACACATCCACGTCTGGACTCAACATTAAGTAACCGAGTGCTGTGCTGTGTCAGAGCGTCTCCGTGTAACAACATCACGCACACCGACTGTACTACTACAGGAACAACATACTATTATGAGATATATTCTGAGTAAGCGATGATGCCCAATGAGGTGTCCATTATTAGGAACGAATGGGCGACGTGGAGGCTAAACCTGTCCGATGTGACGTCCATTATCAGTCCAATCAATAAGACAACTTACAATAGTATTCATGGAGTCATCTCCCAAATTTCTGGTACATCAGAGGACAACTGCAGCAGTCACTGGGACGATTATCAGGGACGATATTGTGTTTTTTGTTAAATTAATTAAAATACACTACTTTTACTTTTTGGGGCTGATTAGTGCCAATAATCCGCATCTGCCCTGAAAAAAACATATTGGTAAATCCCTAATTTATAAACATTCAAACTTAAAATGATTATTTAACCTCATTATATCAAATCAGATGATTTGTGCTCTAAACAACCAAAATATATGTTTCACTACAGCCTTCTACAGAAGGGTGGATAATCAGGAAAACACAAGAAAGTTTCACGTTTTTAAAGTGTCCCTATCTGTAAGCAGACTTGGCATCCTAAAACCCGACTGAGCCATTACAAGACAGCTTATCATGGAAGTAATGTAGTTACAGTTTCAAGTACTTTATCCAAAATACAACCTTGAAAACACCTCATAAAAAATAAAGTGTTTAAGGACTTCCAGCACCAGAACAATCTCTGTAAACCACTGCCAGCTTACTGCACCTTAATGTGTTTTGCCATCATACTAACTGTTCCTGCTGGCACTGCACTCAGCCGTGTTTTGTACACACGAATATATTTTTTCAAAGATGTAGAAAAGTGTCTCAAGTGACAGCCGAACGGCAGACAAAAGGCTGCGAACACACAAACACCCACACGTTGGTACACTCGGCGCACACATGCTGACACAAAGAAAACAGCGGCACGTGCACAGACAGGCACAGAGAGAGACACCACCGGCTACAAAGACAGGAAGTCAGTGCCTTTTTTGGGTGATTCAGTCCGCACTTGACCTCAGATAAACCTCGGTTCATTCAGCGAGCTAATTGTCTACCCGTCTGCTTGCACACAACACACACGCAGACCTCAAGATGAACCGCATATTGGTGCCACTTCCTGTTACAGCCTAGACTTCAGTTCCCTGGACAGATGCCTTCAAAGACAACGTCTGGCTGCTCAAAGCGCCTGAACGCAGCCTTGTCAAGATCACACAGACTTGATCCAAAATAGACTCACTAGAGGAGCTGCAAATTGATATAATGCGACTAATAATAGCATACGGCACTTAGGGTTATTTTGGATTTCGGCGAGGAAAAAATATCCTCAACACTTGCTCTCTTTTTACTCACACATGAAAGCTCATTCTCACAAAGCAGGAAACTGTGTTTTTCTTTATGTAGGCTGGCTGCTGTGGCTGTGTAAACTCCTGAATGTAAGATTTAACAACCAAGTATGACTCTGAAAGTAGAAAAGAGCCTTCGAACAAGCCGTCAGAGGAGACAAACATCATTTGGCGTGTGTATTTACGCACCCTTGGTTGTCGTGGTGACTCCATCTGATTTGGTGAAGTCTATACTGGCATAGGCTCCGTTCTCCAGCAGAGGCACCGTCCCCGCCGCCGCAACTGCCGCTGAGCTCCCGTTGCTGCTACCGGCTCCCGACGTCACGGCTCCCATATTACTCCCGTCCTCCCTCAGCTCCAAGGCAATGTAGTTCAGGCCGTTCTGGTAGCCCACAGACATGTTCCTGCACATTCTACCTGCTCCAGCCCCCGAGGAGGAGGAGGAGGATGAAGCGCCCATTTCTTGGGATCTTACTGGAGCGTGGTGAGCAGGCGAGTCCCCTGAACCCTCCAAGGACACCCACACGCTGTCAAAAGACGCCGAGCTGGCCCATCTGGAAGCCTGACCCTCCGTTAGGTAAGATCCGTTGGGGGCCGTGGGGTTGACCAGCGTGGGGTGGGCGGCTGAGGATGAGGAGCCGAGTCCTCCTCCAGAGGGAGTTGAATTAGAGGAGGAGGTGGAGGAGAACGTCTCAGAGCTGTGTCTCCTCCTGCCTTGCGGGTCGGCCCGTACCACCTTGGGTTCCAGCTGCTGTGTCGGCGCCCTGCCCGGGCTCGACGGAGGGAGAGGAGGGGAAATGGATGAGGAGGAGGCGGAGGGAGCGTGGCCGTAGTGTCCCTCCATCACACAGAGATGCTGCAGCATGGCTGTGGGGCTCGTTTGCGTCCTCTCACCTCTGCTGAGGTTAAAGGTCATGTCCGTGTAGTCGTCCCCCATTGACCGCCAGTGACCTCCGGCAGGGACTCCAGGGGAGGCCAGCGCCCCAGGATTGCTAGCCAGGGGTCGGATATAGCTGGGTGGGTTCCAGGGAGCAACAAGGCTGGGTCTGGGGGACTGGTTTTTACCCAGACACCCAGCGCTGTCCTGCTGGTCTCCCCCGACCTCCACACTCATATAGTCCTGGTGAGTTTGGGGCTGGGGAGGGGAGCGACGGTGGTCGCTGGACCCCTGGGAAGGCGCTTCGTCTTGGGCAGAGAGAGGGTAGGCGGGGGGCTGTTGTTGGTGGGGGTAGTGATCCCCGAACTCAATGTTAATATACTCTCCGGGGCTGGAGGGCCCTTCAGATGAGCTGACAGTGGCAGGGACCGAGGTGGAGGTGCCTGCAGACGCTGTGGAGGGCTCACTAACCCGCAGCGGACCGTGGAAACTTCTTCGGCCTAAAGGGAGGCGGTTGGGCCTCACCACGCGCCGGTCGGCCATCGCTGCGGTCGTATGGTGAGCTCCATAAGGCGGTGGTGGGTGAGAGGGAGTGGAGGTGCTACTTCCTCCTCCACCCCTCTTCTCTGGGGTTGACATGGAAGCTGTGGCAACTGATGAATATACTGGCTTGGCAGGAGAACTCATAGGAACATACTCCCCATACTCCTTCTCATCCCTCTCTCTGGTGGGGGCCTTGTAGGAGCGAGGGAGGGAGAAATAAGGGCTGTAAGATTTTGGGGTATTCTCGGGTGTGCCAGGGGTGTAATACCCACCGCTCCCTTCATTTGAGAGCTTGCGCCCCCCGCTGCTGCTGTATGACATGTCCATATATTCTCCATTCTCTGGCCTCTCTGCTATGCTGTCACCCCCACTGGCACCTGCCGTGCTGGAGCTACTGTGAGGGCTGGGGGAGGCCTGCCCAGGAGACGGGGAGCTGCCACTGCCGCCTGGGAGCATCATCATGTAGCCGTGGGAGTCTGTGGAGGATTGGGACTGGAGCTGGGGGTGATGGTGGGCTGAACGGGGACCTAAAGCTGGACTGTGAAACTGAGGAGAGTGGGAGATGGGATGAGAGTAAGAGCTGGGTTGCATAGGCATGTAGTCGGGAGGCGTGTCCCGTGGTGACGCGGCCACGCCACACATCATAGGCATGTAGCCGCTATCTTCCTTGGCAGAGGAGGAGGAGGAAAGGGGCGGGCGCTCGCCACCGGCCTCCGTCCGGGAGAGCGTGGAGGGACGGCTCTGCTGGCTGTGCTCGGAGCAGGAGCTGTAGTCAGAGCGGAGGGAGGAAGAGGAGGATGACGGGCCGCCGCGGAGCAGCCCACTCCCGAATGGCAACACAATATCTGACCCCTCCTCCAATGAGAAGTTGGTCTGGGTCATTTTCTGGTAAACCGCCACTCCAGAACCGCCGGTTGCACCACCAGCTGGTCTGGAGAAAGAGTGAGTCCTCCTCCTCAGTGATGATGAAGATGATGTCGACAAGCGCTCATCCTCTGTTGTCGACGTGCTCTCATCTCGTGGCGTGTCACCTCCGCTGTTGTTTCCAGAGCCACCACCTGCGCCAAACACCTCTCGGTTCCAGCCCATGGCCATGTAATCGTTTAGACAGTTCTCTTCTCTGATTGGTGGCGTGTTGCCGAGGGAGTCAGGCGTGTTACTCCGCACCCGGAAGTACCGGAAATCACCAGGACTGGAGCCGTACTCATCTGACGAGTTGAAGCCGCCGTCAGATGGAGAGCCGCATATCGAGGCGCTCGATGGGCGGGTGAGGGTGTCAGAGACTGAGCCGTGGCCGCTGCTGGAGGAGACGCTCACCGGGCTGGTGGTGGAGGGGAAGTGGGAGACTGGCAGCGAGGCAGAGCGGGCGTGGTAGGTGGACGAAGAACCCGGGATGGCTCTGACGTAGCGTCCGCTGCCGGTGCTCGTGCCAGCATTTCCTGTGGCTACGCCACTTCCACTGCTGCTGGCACCGCCTTCCTGGCGGCCATGATGAGCACGTGCAGAGTTAAGGTGAACCAGACTTCCTGTGGCAGAGCGGAACGGCCGGTTCATCGTCCCCTCGCCCTCACTGGATGTCCTAAAGCGATAACCACTCGCCCCAGAGCTCTTACTTGACGGCGGCGTGCCAACAACTGACTCTGTCCTCGACCGCCGCTGCAGTCCCGTCTGGCTCGGTGGCAGGTTGCCCAGGTGGCGCCGCGTTGTGATAAACGGCATGGGGTTGGAGCCTGACGACTGGCTCTTACTCCTGGGCCGAAACTCTGCAAAAGCCTTCAGGGCTTTCATCGTCTCCAAGATGGTCTCATGCATGTTTTGGGCCACGACTGAATCATCCACCTGCATCCATATCTCTCCCGGCCCGATAGAGGAGGAGCGACCCACCTCGATGAAGAAAAAGCTCTCCGAGTGTCCACAGCGTCTGATATTCATCAACTGGAGGTTGACACAGGGAGTTTCAGAGTTCAACTTAACGAGGTGAATGGTTTTAGTTGAGAGGCAAAGCCGGTAAACACCTGTGAGGTTTTTAGTTTGACCCAGTCCTTTAGGTTTCACATTCACCTGCCACACCTCTTTGAACACAGTACCGGGGGTGACTGTACCGTACCCATCATCCAAATCATCTGAATCCAAGTGCCCTTTTTTGCCCTCACTCATCAGCTCACTGACAGCCACGTACCAGTCCTCCTGCTCCTGCTCGTTCTCCGCCACAATGGCAAAGTACTCGTCCTTAGTATAAAGGGCAATGAGGTGTTTGTTTTTGGAATCCGCCCTTTTGTTTACCGTGAAGCACTGGTAGAGGTAAATAACCCTTTTCGGGGGAGAAGGGGCGACCGCTCCGCCGCTGGCGGCGGCCGCGGCAGCGGAGCGCAGGCTGTTCCTGAATTTCTTCTCGCTGTCGTAGTACTCCAGGCGGCTCGGCCCGAGGTGGCTGGCCGCCCGGAGCACGAAAAACCTCTTGTGTCCGTGTTTTTGCTTTCTTAAATAGCCACATTTGCGTATATCATCCACAACGTCCGAGGTGCTAGCGACGCTCACGGCCGCGTATACATGGCTGCTGCTGCTGCTGCCGCTGCCGCTAGCGGCGGCGGAGGAAGCGGCGGGGTCCTCGGCGGCGTGTACCTGGCTGAGAGACGAGGAGGAGGCTTTCCTGCCCGGGGACTCTGCGATGTTTTCTCCGGAAAGATGCTGCTGTTGCTGCTGCTGCGGGGCCAGCTGGTAGTGATGGTGCTGCTGTTGATCCTTTGGCGGGTGGTGGAGGCTGAGGTGTTGATGGTGGAGGTGGTTGGAGGGCGGTAAATGTTGATGGAAGCGAGAGCCGCCTCCTCCGCCACCGCCGCCACCGATATTAATTAACGGGGAAGGGGGTTCCCCGACCGAGCCGTCTCCGTTTGCGGTGGCGGCCGCAGATTTCGTCCCCACGTCCCTCTGCTGCGTCTCCACCATCAACATCGCTGCCTTGCCCTCCTGGTAATTCGTGAAATTTGCCATCAGAGAACACAATCAAAGGTCACTTTACTAGCAAGCTAATCCGAGTGGACCTAGACCCCATTCTTGTTTTGGGAGACGAGCTCCCGAGTCCGGCTAGGCCAGCTAACGTTGACTCGCACGGCTCAGATTTTGCAATCCTCGCGGACCGGCTTCGTTATTCCGTTCAAAAAAAAACAACAACAAGTCCCTTCGGCCGTTAAGCAGCGGGGCTCGTACTCCGACGCGGGCTTTCTTCACGAGATGAAGCCCACCGTGTGCAACATGACCACGTTCAGCGGTGTTTCTGTAATCGGGAGGATCCGGCTAGCTCGGTTAGCAATCCGTTCCCTTCTCCTCCTGTACACATCTCTACGGGCCAGAGCACAAACAACACATGACCCTCTGCGTCACCGAGCCGACGGGAGGAACAAAGAGGCGAGGGCGCCCGCTGATTGGCCCGTCATTTTGAGTGACGTTTGTTGACAGGAGTCCAAACCAATCGCTGGAGGATATTAGTGCCTTGCGTCAATAGCTCGGACCAATCGCGTCGCAGGGAGTTTTACTGAAGTTAAAAATAGGCGGTGACTTTTTAGGGCTGATCCAGAGTCAGTTGTTGGGATATACAGCTGCCGTTCAGAGGCGGGTGCCGGCTGATCTGAGATCTGTAGACGAGCACAGAGCCACCCAGAGTCTTCCCCATGTCTCTGAGAGCACATTTGAGTGTTGGGTCAAGTTGTAGATTGTATTTTATACACATACACGAAATTTTTTATATAAACCATTATCCAGCAATATGTTTTTTTTTACTCAAATGTATGTTATGGGTATGAATGCACTTTGTTTAATTGATGTGATGTGGAAAACAACTGAGTACATCCATGCAACTACATTTTGAGGTGCTTTATACTCATGTTTTACGACACTTTTATTGAGAAAAATTGTATTGAAAATACTCACTACTCAATTATGATTTAAAAGTAACAAGTAGTGTATGAGTAAAATGAAACTTGGAAAAAATACTCCAAAAAATTGACTTAATTACAGTAATTTGAGTAGCTGTAATTAGTTACTTCACATTCATGCAAGCACTCTGCAAGTACAGTTTTGAGGTACTTTGTTTGCATAAGTATTTTCATTTCACGCAGCTTCACAACATTTTATTGAGAAATATTGTACTTTATATTCCACTATTTTTATTTGACAGCTACAGACACAAGCTACTCTGCTAAATAATATTTTTTACAGCATAAGCAGGTAATAAAAGTGCATTGTTACTGATTAAAACACTGTTAAACAGTTAAAATTAGCTACACGTATCGCCAACTGCAACACACTGCTCACACATGAATGCACCAGTAAAAATAGTGATAGTTCTTCTACTTATAGGCTACTTCTAGTATATTTTTATAACAATTAAAATGTTATGTATGAAGCATTTTGCATACAAATATGAATATATATGTGAAAAGTCTTATTTTGCAAAGTGAAAAGTAACTATAGTTGTCAGATAAATGCAGAGACATACACAGTTTTCTTGTTTCAAATGTAGTTTCCTCTTATAAGTTGATTACGACATGTTTCTGTTGCTCTTCGCCTCTTTCTCTGACACTTCATGTGTTTACTGTCCCCTTCTCTCTCTTTTCCACCTTTTAGAAAAAGCGTATTTCATGTCTTTAGATCTTTAACCCAAACACTGAGGATACTAACAGCTCCCCAAACGTCGGACCTCTTGCCTGCCGGAGCCTGAGGTTTACTAAAACACATAGCTGCTCCAGTCATGTGAGAACCCACTGGTGAGTTTGGGTGCTTGCCAACCTCAGTGTCAGCAGGGGTCAAGCCAGCCGGAGTGACCTAACATGGCCTGCACCCTTTTTTCGACTAAAACCAAACCCGGCTTTGGCACAGGTGTCGACTTCAGACCGAGTCCGTCCTCTGCATCGACCGCACGCCACACTTGAGTGATTTTTATGCTGTGTTTTTTGTTTTTTCGGGCAGCTACATGTGGCACTAAACACTTCTCAAGAGAGCTTGGAGATTCGAGCCCCAGCTGTGTTTTCCATGGGAACCTAGATGGAGTAATTAAGGAGGACTCCCCCCTCGGCCCAGGGGACGTATCTGTGTTCTTTGCGCGCCTCGGAGAATGCCACGCTCGGCTTTCCGAGCCTCTACTACACTTTGCATGCAACAATTTGCTGGAGCCTTTTATCCCAAACACCTTTCAGTATCATGAGTGGGATCATGTGTAGTGCAGCTGGCCCCGCCGGGACTCGTACCCTTCAGCCTGGCAGAGTCGGTGCCATGGTTTACCAGCAGAGATATGCAGGACCACCTGTCTGAGTGCGCCTCTGAGTCTGTCACTGTAAAGCAGAAAAATCTGTCATATCAATCCATTGCAGATCCATTATACTCTATATTATAGTGTATATAATTATATTATTCTATGTTATATGCAGTTAAAGTCTGACTTTCTGGGAAGGGTCTCTTCGCAAGGTCAGTTCAGTAGCTTGTTCTTGAGCTTTTGATCGCATCACACCATGTTCATCAGCAGCTCCACTTTGTTTTTGTCAACTTCTCTTTCAAAGGTCAGTCTCGATGTCAAATGTCAATTCAATCTTTGGCCGTTCACTTTCCCAGGACATGTTCAGCCTAGCTTAGCCTAACCAAGCTCAACTCAAAAAGCTATTCAGTTGTATCTTGTGACTTGTGTATAGATCATACACAGAAAACAAACAGTAGGTTTAACAAGCTAGTTTAGCTTTAGCCTAATCGCATACATATCTCCAAATTGGTTATTCAAATAAATCAGTGTTGTGCTCATTGATGGCTGTTTCCGCCAGACAGAGAAACAGTCATGGATTAAGAATGTGTACGCCATCCATCCAGGCTACATAGCTAACTAGCTATCTAGCTACACATATAAATATACCCAAAAATTATACAGCAGCTGTAGAAGAATATATATAATATAGTCCTCCTAGCAACCAGTGCTGTTGTTGCTAAGCTAGCAGGCTAATGTCGCTCACAAAACACACCTACATCATCTCAGCCCCTCGACTAATATGAGGTTCAAGTCAGATTATCAGGCTGCAAAACTTTTTAGTGAGCGAAAAACTGCTAACTAACTGGATGCACGCGTTTTCAAACCTCTCAACAAAATCCAGGTGACTCTTTGAGGTATATTTAACTAGTTTGCTGGCTAACAAGGTGGACTGAGTAGCTGAGAGGTATATTTTTAGCTGTCTTCTCTTTTTCTGCTCCCAGTCTTTGTGCTAGGCTAGGCTAAATATGCCTCTGGCTCATTTCCTCTGCGATATCGATCTTTTTGATGCTCTAAAATGCTAAAAACCTAGCTTAAAATTAGACTGGCGATACGCTGGACATTTGCGAGGCTTCCTAAGGTAAGCCTTATCGACACCAAAGGTAAAAACAGTGTTATCAAATCTCTCCCTGAACCCTCTTGCACGAGCCAGCTTCTCTCAGTCTTTCACCTCTTTAACCTCTTGTTATGGAAAAAAAAACTGGACAGCATTGTGACAGCCGGGAATACCGGCCTCCGATCCGTCCCCACAATGACGGCGAGCTACCAGTCGAGCCGACAGGGCAACCCAACTCTTCCCCCGGGAGGTATCAGCTGCTTTTCAAAGGAAGCCTGGTTCTGCTAACCTCCTAACGTCTGGCAGCGAGACCAGTCGACGAGGCCCTCCACCTCTAACTCCTTTCATGTGCTGCTGTGAGGAAAACTGAGCAAAACACTGTCAACATTTCACCCTCATGTGTTATATTAACAGAGGAGCATGTCTGCTTCTGATTTTACTGCTGTATTTCTTCAGAAGCCTGAATTCTCTGGAGTTTATTTTATCTCAGCGTTTTCCTAATAAATGGTGTGACTGAGCCAAGTAGAGACTTTTGTGGAAAACAAAGCTGTTTTTCTGGCGATTTCCTGAGAATACGACAGCGATTCCAGCTGTTCGGGAGAGACTGCGAAGGCTAGACGTTGTGCTCGGTGTTTGCATGTGTCGAACCGTGAGCGCGTCAGTCCCAGTGTCAGTCAAACTAGCAACCGGCTCGTCGGCTCGATGATGCAAATGTTGCCTGTCGCCTCGGGTCATTTATTTGGTTGATGTGCTTCCGGACGGTGATTGACGAACAGTCGTCTGAGTCTGCAGACGAACAGGAGTCGGTTCTGTTATGTAAATAAAAATGTGAAGAGGAATATGTGCAGTGATGTAATGTAACTAAGTAAATTTACTCAAGTACTTTACTTAAGTACACATTAAAGTTGTTCCATTTTCTGCTACTTTAAACTTCCACTAAGTCAAACATTGTAGTTTTACTCTGCTACTTTTATTTGATAACTTTAGTTACTAGTTACTTTGCAGATTACATGCTGCATCTGAGTAACTTAGCTCATTTTTTACATACATTTGTTGGGTGGAAGTAACTAAATACAGCTACTCAAATTTTTGTAATCAAGTCATCTTTTTGGGTACTTTTATGAGTATTTTTTCAAGTCTGTGATTTCACTTAAGTATGCATTACAACATGTAATCTACTTAGTTACTTTTAAATCTTCTATCTTCTATTAATAAAACATTAAACACCAACCGTTAAAAAGTAACTAATACTCTGAGTAGCATTTGAGAAGAATAGTTTTTTTTTTTACTTTTCCTAATTATTGTGTTAATACCAGCAGTTTTACTTGTAATTAAGTAATATCTATAATGTAACTGTACTCATACTTGAGTGCACGTTCTCTAACTCTCACAGTTTCTTTGTGTTTTATGGCTTTAAAGCTCCACAGTTGATGTGTGTCTGCTAATCTCAGTGAATGATAAACTGTAAACTGTTTTCTTTCCCACTTTACACTTTCATTATTGCAATTTTGTGCCAAAATGTTGCAAATTCCTGCATTAAGTCAATAAATCTGGGGCCAGGCAGTATTCAGCATATGAAACTACACTGGCAAAACAGTAAAAAAGAGTAAAGTTGTCAAAATAACAAAAAAAAAGTGTTGAAATTGTCATTAATTTATAAAAACATATAATTGTTTAGCTGTTACCTGTTTTATTTGCTGCTTCTAGTATCTATTCAGCCACCTCTTCCTGTTTCTTCCACCTCCTGACTCTTATTATTATGCTTCTCTCTCCGCCTCTCCTCATTGGCCACAGCGCCCTCTGCCGGTCAGCACGGCTCCCTGCAGCACAAATCAGCTGCTGCTATTGTACTTGCAACAAAGGAGCAGAGCCAACAAAGCTGAAACACACACACAGGAAACACAAAGGAAAGCATGCTTCCCTTTGTTACAGACTCAGTCTGTTATTTCAGCACAGTTGCGACATCACTGCTGCTGTTGACAATTTAAACAGACACACACACACACACACACGGTTTATTTATTCAAGTGGGAACAAAATGTTAAAACCTGCACATGTTCAGAAGCATTAAGTAACTTTGACCTCAGTGAGTGCACACTGTAATATATTATCCTGAGAGTATTTATTATTAAAAACTGTATTTCACGTGTTCAGAAGTAGTAAACTGAAACCACTCAGGTGTGACCAGTTCCTTAAGGCTGCGTTTAATGATTATTTTCACTGTTGATGTGAATATTTTCTGTTTTTTTTCCTCCTCTGTGACGATAAACTGAATATCTTTCAGTTGTGGACAAAACGAGACATTTGAGGACGTCATCTCGGACTTTGAGCAACATTTTTGGCCATTTTGTGACATTTTATGGACCAAACAACTCAATTAATCGAGAAAATAATCAACAAATATGACATATAACTTATACATAAGAAATATATTTAATGTGGGGTTTTATACCAGCTACATTAACATATTATGGGTGTTGTATTGTGAAGGAAAAGCAGAAATAGGAACACAAATCTGCCTCCCGAAGGTCTCATGGTCGACAAAAGTAGTAAACCAGGAAGAAACACTCAACATTTGGTGCAAATACATTGAGTTAATTATTAATGTTTCATTGGTTTTGGGCTTAATTATTGTTAATATTTTGGGCTTAACTTGATAGTTTAACGTCTTTTTATTATTTACACCCCTGACGTGTGGTCGAGCTAACCTCGCTAACACTTTTAGCTGAGCAGCTATAGTGAAGATTTCAGGGTGTAAACAACAACTTTTCGATTAAATTTGGGATCTCTGGGCTTCAATAGACTTGGATTACTTGGATTTTACCCTTTAAGTTACCCTTTATGTCAGAGTCACTGCACCCGGCTGTTGTATGCTAACAAATGAACGTAGCATACACGTAGTAACTCCCCTTAATCAACAATACATGTTTGTTGTTTCTGTGTAGAAAGGTTGAAGAAGGCGTATTTTTTAAAACTTTTGATACACCCTGGCCCTTTCCTCCTACTTTCTATTTTTGTGCTAAGCTAAGCTAATTTCCAGAATTAACTCTCAGCATGACGCAACTGAATGTATCTCCTGAAATGTGAGTGTAATACATTGCTGAACCTATAATGAAATACTTTATGTATCTATGTGCTTTTTGCTCTACAGGGTCTCAACCTGTGGTGTATTTATGATGAACAGTGTTACAGACCGGCTCACATTCACACCAATAATCCATCTCGTCTAATCCGACCATTCCTCAACAGTCCTCTCTAATCTTTTCCGATCCATATTCCTCCTTGTTCTATATCACGATATCATAATCTATACTAACCTCCTCCTGCCCCCAAACAAACAGCCATTAACGCCTGGATCAGTGTAAATCCCCCCGATAATCTCAGATCCACGGCTTTGACACACGACAGCTCGGTGGGAGCTCGTCACTGTGAAATATAAACCACATGTATAAGATGTTAGAGAGGAGTGATGTGTCGACATGTAGCCCACCAGTACAAACCTACATCTCAGAGGGTAATATCAGTGCATGATGAAAATAATCATTAGTTACATACAAGTTATATACAAAATAATTCAAAATAAGCTCCACCTCAACCAACTACAGCAGTAAAATCCTGCTTTTACATAAACTCATTAACAAATTTACCAGTTTCGTCATGTTGTACATATGTGATAAAAAGCGCAGAGCATAGATGATAAGAAATAAGAATATATATGTATGTATATATGTATATATGGTATACATATGTACCGTTGTACTTGTGCAACATATATATGTTTACATACACTTGTAAAGAACATATATATGTTTGATATATATGTATGTTTAATATATATGTGTGTGTTTTACATATATGTTTGTCATATATACACACGCACATATATAAATATATATAGGCTATTACTTAAAAAACTTCATTCCGATTCAGTTACTAGTTATTTCTTAAACATTGTCAGTTACGTGATCAGAGTATCACAGTATGGACGTAATGTAACTCGATTACTTTCCGTTACTTTTGGATTACTTCACTATCAATCGTATGCAAATAAGGACAACACAAAAAGAAACGTGATTACTAACATTACTTTTATTTAATCTTAGTAACGAGTGTGCATTCGGTTTCACTCCAGACGAGAGAGTGTTGTCATGGTTACAGACCCGTATATCATTCTTTATTTCAAAATTATAATCCTGTTAGTAATCCCCTTTTCATTGAATGAAACTGTAATCTAATTACATATTTTTATCTATATCAGAATACATTAACTTTTCTTTGTATCCTTTTACTCGAGTAAAACATCTGAGTAATTCTTCCACCACTGTGTGTGAGCTGGAGTCAGCTTGAACGTATATATTTACTGTACATTCAGGAAAAAGAGACAGAGGAGGCTGCCTGTCACACACACACACACACACACACACACACACACACACACACACACACACACACACACACACACTCAGTGAGGATCAGCAGGGATAATCCTCACAGCTTCCAGGATGCCATCTGTAGCTTAAACAAACTTCAGTTTATCGTCTGACGCGTCACCAGAGGGCGCTGTGGGCTTGTTTTTAGACCCAGACGCTCAGTTACACCAACAAACTGTGAGTCAGTGATTCAGTGTCAAACATACACATGTTTAAACCGGATTCAAGGACCAACAGATTTATTGAGATATAGAGTTGGATATAGAGAAATGTCTGGTAAGATAAACATTTATGACCTACATTTAAATATTTAAACATCAGCGTACATCAAGTGTTTGTGAAGATACGACTTATCATCACAAAACAACGAGAAACATTTTCAAATTAATGACATATCTCAGAAAATGGCTTAGCATCTCAAAAATAATGTAACTTTCTTAAAATGGCCTACTTATCCTAAAATAATGACTTTAGCATCTTGAAATAATGACAATGTATCGCCAGTTTCCCTCTTTTCCTCCCCTTCAGTAAGAGAAACAGGGAAGCGAAGGAGGAGGAAGTGAACGAGGAGATTATCTGCTCCTCTGCTGCTGACAGGCAGCGTCTGTAGATCCCTGCTTTGCTGAGTCACCACTCTGCCTCTAAACATCATCCCACACAAGACTCAACTCAAGCTGTTAACGCACACACATACACACACACACACTGTGATAATCTGAACTATCAATTTCACTAGCCTCTTCCTCCTCCTGGATGAACGCTAGCAAGGAAATATAAGGTTTTCTGTGGTAAGTGACAGTCAGGTTTAGCAGTCAGTGGTGCGCCATCAAGACGTTGTCGTCGTCGTCGAGCGCCTGGACCTGAGTCACGACGCGGACGTGAGAGATCTTCTTCACCGCCTTGTGAAACACTCGCTTCAGGTCCTTCGACTCGCCCGTTGCGATGCTGATGCTGGTGCTAAGAAAAGGGAGAAAGAGGACAAAGGGAAACTGTGATAATGAGATTTTTGAAGTTTTCTGGGACCTGATAACAGATAACTTATATTATTTAAAAAGAACTTGTAAAGTAGAAGAACTGAGTTGTGTAAGTGACCAACAATTCAAAATGCCCACATGCCCGAGATGTTGCCGCCGTTTATTTGCATTCACTCGGATCTTAAACAGAGACATGACCCGCGTGAAATCTAAGAGTTCATACGAGTCACGTTGCCAACCAAGCCAGTAATGTTATACATTTTTTGATAATGCATAACATTACCTCAGTTTTTCTTCTTTGCAAGTTGTTCCTGTTGTGTCGCGGCTTTCCGTTTCTTGTACTGGGCTATCTCGGCGATCTGCAGCCCGTGGGCCGATTGCCTGTTGGGGACGAAGTGAACAGCGTGAACACAGCAAACACACACACATGCAAACAAATGCAAACACTAGTCCTGAAGCCAGTCAGCTCAGCTACTTTTTCAGTACTTGGGTGGCCAACAATTCTGCAAAAAAAGTCAGAACATTTTCAATGAGTTTTGACTGAAGGAGGAGGAGAAAGAACAGTTGTTCGTACCCGGACTTGACCTCCGGAGGAACGGGCAGAGGTTTTGTAAATCCATCCCTACCTACAAGCCAGTAGGTCTCCTCGACTCCTTTCCCCTGAGAAAGAGACAGAGAGATCAGCAGGAAGACGTAGAAAGAAGCAGTAACTTCAGACTTTACTTCATCCACACGCAGAAATCTTGCCTTGACGTCCGTCCTGCCTCTCAACTCGACCTTGTAACCGAGATTTAGCTCTCGCAGGACCTTCACCGTACTCTGGTGGATGTGGATCCTGTAGGCTGCGACAAACAAAGATGTATAATATCCTTTCCAGGAGGTAGGAAATAAAAAAAAAACAACAAAAACATCAGAAGTTCTGCAAAACAAACTATTGAAATGTAAATTAAGTCACCAGAATGCACTTTTACAGGAAATTAGGGTTGTGTGAAATGATAATATATTGTTGTTTTTTGCTGTTGTGTCGGCCGGTAACTTACGCAGCCCGCCGGACTCCATACGAGAGGCGGTTGTCACTGTGTCTCCAAACAGACAGTAGCGAGGCATCGTGAGGCCGACCACGCCCGCTACACATGGACCTACAACAAACACAGATGGAGTTATTGCTTTGACATTATTGACATTTAGTTTGAGGTGACGACAGGAAACAACGGAAGAGAGAGACTGAGAAGTACAGTCTGTCCTTCCTCACCTGTGTGCAGTCCGATACGTATCCTGACAGGAACGTCGGGCATGTGCCTCATTTTGAAGGTTCCCACGGCGCTCAGGATGTCGAGGGCCATGTTAGCAATCTCTGCAGCGTGGCGGTTTCCGTTTGGGACGGGAAGACCTGACGCCACCATGTACGCGTCGCCGATAGTCTCTACCTGGAGTCGAACATAACAGAACCATCGAACAATGAGATGTAATGAGATTTAAGGCCTGATAGCACAGCTGAAGAGAGTCAACACAGCACCTTGTAGACGTCGTGGTTTCCTATGATGGCGTCAAAGACGGTGTAGAGGTCGTTGAGCAGGTCGACCACCTCGATGGGCTCACTGTTGGCTGAGATGGTGGTGAAGCCGACGATGTCGCTGAAGTAAATCGTCACACTGTCAAAATGCTCCGGTTCGACGGTCCCGCCCACCTTCAGAGCCTCGGCCACGGACCTGAGGAGAGGAGAAAACACATCTCAGCATGTTTTAGTCTGCATGTGTAGCTGCTCTGGTGTGTTTCGTCCGTGTTGACTCACGGAGGCAGCATCTGTGTCAGCAACTTCTCCGTCTTCTGTTTTTCGATCTCCAGCTCCTCCGTTCGCTCTCTGATCAGCTCCTCCAGGTTGGACGAGTACTGCTCCAGCATCCTCAGCATGGAGTCGATGATGTTGGTCTTCTTCCCCTTGTTGATGTTCTTAAACTGAGGAGGAAGAAGAGACGGGAAGTACAGGGACATTTTTTATAGATTAAGTACAGAAAAGGCGACAGCCAAGTAATAGTGACCAGAATTTTCCTTAAATTGAATCAATTCCTTTAAAAAAACAAAACGTTTTCAGCATTTAAAGGTACTTGTTCGTTAAATTTGTTATCTCTGTCCTTTGTAGCAGCTTAGACCAGCCCACCTGGTCGAAGATCTCTTCAAAGTTCGGCCTCTTGTCCGGCTGTTCGGTCCAGCACTGCTTCATCAGCTGGATGCACTCTAACGGTGCGCAGTCTGGACTGACCACCGGGCGACACAGAGGAGGAGGCTTACGCAGCTTCTCGATTATGTCTAAACCACAGAGAAAGGTCAGCTGTCTATTTGAAGTAATCGGCAACTATTTTGAGAATGGATTAATCGGTTTTAGTAATTTTTGAAGGAAAAAAATTAGACTAAATTGTACGATTTCAGCTTCTTTAGCGTGAAAATTTTTGACCGTAAACTGAATATCTTTGGATGAAACAAGACATTTGAGGACGTAATCTTGGGCTTTAGGTAACAACACATTGGATTCATGCTCTCGGATGAGTAAAATTGCTGCTTGTGTATATGTGTAATATAATCCTTGAACAGCTTTAATTTCTTAGTAAAAAAGCAAAAACAAAATCAACATTTGGGGTTTGAACTGAACAGAGTAAATGTCTCTAATCCTGTGTTTTCAGATGAAGAAGAAGAAGAAGAAGTTATTCTCATGCCTGCGGCGGACAGGTCCATCATGCAGAACGGAGGTGCTCTCATCACCACCTCCTGCATGACGATGGCGAAGCTGTACACGTCTCCGGGCAGAGTCCCGTGAAGCCCCGGCTGCCCGGGGACCCTCAGGATCTCTGGAGCCGTCCAAAGCAACTCTGGAACACCAAGAACCACCTTAGTTTACTGCTAATCTGCACCAGGAGAAACATGAACTTGATTTATAATCTGATCTCTCACCGTCTACAGGAGGTTCAATGTAGGGGAACCTCTGAGCCTCCAGAACCTCGTTGTAGCCGAAGTCTGTGACCTTCAGGACGAACCGCCCGTCCACCACACAGTTACGGGACTTCAGACGACTGTGGGACACTCCCCGGTGGTGGAGGTACTTCATACCCTGAGACAGACGACAAACAAATCCGAAATATAAATGTGTTGAGAATTCTTGATCCACTTCTGGGCTGAGCACGTTTCTAAGACTCTTAGAGGTGTGGACTAACATGACCTGGACTCTGGTCAGACTGGAGTTACAAGTTAGTTTACTTTAGACTCGGCAAAATCAAGAAAGAGTTGCATCTTGACTTGGAGAAGGTAGCAAATTACAAACGAAGACGCAACAACTTCCAACTTTATTCAATATTTGAAGTTGTAGAGAGGATGGTAAGTCGAGGCTGTGTTGTTATTGACCTTAATCAGATCCAGCACCAAAGACGACTTGAACATCCAGTCCAGTTTGACATCATCGTTCAGCAGCAGGTCCTCCAGACTCCCTCTGGAGCAGAACTCGGTCACGATGGCGAACACGCAGCAGTCGTGAAAGAAGCCCAGGAAAGGGTTGATGTTCTCGTGACGCAGGTCCTTCATCTGCAAGCAAAAAAGACAGAATTTCATGAAGTTGGTTTCTGTCGTTAGCTGTGTCTTTTGTAGGATTAATTTTTGCTCACGCACCAGTTCAAACACATCGCTGGTTTTGGGGTTGATGCTACTAAATGTCCCATCAGGAAGTCTCTTCAGCCACGCCCAGTCGCCCTGGAGGAGAGAAAACACCAAACGGGTTAGAATCGAAAGGATCCTGGTTTTTCTTATGGAAGTCCCTGTTCTTCCTTTGGTAAGTGTGTTTTCAATGTCTTTTTAATCTTTAACTATTTATTTGCTTTTTTATTGTCTTTAAAATGCTATTTTGATGTTTTCTTAGTGTCTTTTTAGTGTATTTCTGTGCCACTGCCTTGTGTTTGAGTGGTCACCTCGTAGATGACCACATTTGAGTTCTCGTAGGTGGCCGGTGATTGGGTGGAGACCGGCGACACGACGCTGCGTTCTGACACGCTCCTCATGCCGCTGGCCCTGCTGCCGTCCAGACTCAGTTTCTGTAAGGTGCCGAGTTCAGGATGGAAGACAACAACCTCAGAAACATGCTTATTTTTGGCTCCTGACAGCTGAAGAAATGTCTTAATCCACCGAGAAACATGAACTTATTTACATAGTTTAACTTGTGTAATGAATTGCCTATCAGACAGGGGCTGACCTTGTTGCTGAGTGATGGGTTTATGAATGTGACATCAGCCAGAGTCAGCAAGATCTTGTTTGGACCCTTAATCAGTCGAATCTGATTGACGCGTCGCCTACAACGAGAGACAAGAGGAGAGAGTGACAGATTATTATCTTACAATTTAGATCTAGACCCTCCAGACTAGACCAACATGACCTCAGACTTCCTCCCGACTTTGTACCTGACACAGTAAGTCAACGCCACGGTGAAAACAAAGAAGGCCATCGCTCCAAGACACATGCTGATGGTTGAGAACAGATCCACTCCTGGAACAGAAAAAGAAAAGTTGTGTGGAAAATAATTTGAATTTCAGCTGTGCAGTGAGCAGCTAAAGGATGTTTTGGATAAACAGCATTAGTTGACCTTTATTAGCACTGACATAAACAATCCAAGCTAAACAAAATAGAAGTTTTTTGGGAGGACGCATGCAGGACTATGTTTATTTGTAGGGTCCTTGATCAACAACCAAAACCAAAACATCTAGCATGCACCGATTCCTCACCTCCTGAGCAGATGACTCCAGGAGTAAACCAGCAGGAGGAGTCTTTTCTGGGTCTGTAGCCGCGGGGGAAGTGGATGTCTCGACCCAGGTAGCGCACCATACCCACCTCCATGTCGATCCTGTCATTAATCAATTCAGTCAAGATATTAATGCAACAATAAACACAAACTGAAATCTGAATTATTTGTGATGGTCCTTTAACTCATCAGCTTGCAGCTAAAAGTGACTTATGTGTGAATGATTCAAAGGTCCAATTTGTAAGAAAGTTGACTGATGTTGATGGTTGTAGGAAACCAACCAAAAGAGTTGGGAAAGAGAGTCAAAAATCAACTTTCTAACAAAGTAGACCTTTAAGTCTGGCTAAGAAACATCTATTCCTGCTTTTATTTTCTCCAGTTGTGATATAAAGAAACATTACACACCTGTATGTTGGCTTCAGCTCCCAGGAGAGTCCATCTGTGTCCAGTATGAGGTAGTCCAGCAGAGCAGCTCCGGAGCTGTCTGTCTTAATGGGGTGACTGAAGCCCTGCAACGTAAATAAGATATGATAGGGGTCACTTCTCATGCGTTTTTTACCCCCGCAGAGGAGGTTATGTTTTCATCTGTGTCCGTTTGTTGGTTGGTTGGTTCGTCACCTGGATTACACAAAAACTTTTGAACAGATTTCAGCAGAACTGGGATGGAGGATGGGTTTTGGCCTAGAATATACCTCATTAACTCTCGGGGCAGATCCAGATAAAGGGACAGATCAAGGAATTTTACCAACATTTTTGTTAATTTCTTAGGGAACAATGCATGGATCTTGATTAAAAGTGGTGATTAGCTATGCATTGCAGTATTACTTGCTGTTTTAACATTGTGTGTTTTATTTACGATCCTCTTGGTACCTGGAATGTCAGGTTGCGGGTGTGTCTTGCCAGGTTTCCTCCAGACATCCACTCCCCAGACTGCCGAACCCGATGCACCGCGTGAGCCGTGAAGAGGATGGAGCTGTAGATGGTGCCGAAGAGAGGAGACACCTGCAGGACACATGAACAGACTTGCTCAATGGCATCTCAACAGTTGGGTTGGATAGCATGGACATATGAACTGACACGGTAAGCATACCGGGGCCTTGAATTCAGTACCAGTACTTTCGGTACTTTACTCTCTCGGTAAAAACAAAATGAATTTGGTCGGTACCCTTAAAAGTAAAGTTTGGTACCCAACGCTTCTCAACAGTGAACAAACCCTCTAATCCAAACTCTTCACTTCCATGCATCACCTGCTGTGGCTTCAGCGTCCTCGCCACCTCCCTCCTCTCCATTGCCTCTCTGTAGGCCTCGTAGAACGACACCTGGGGCGAGTCGATGGTGACGGTCAGCACGGCGTCGTAGGCCCGCAGCAGTTTGCTGTTGCTCTTCAGAACTGGGTAGGAAACGTTGCGGTATGGCAGGCTGTAGAGCAGGGTGTCGTAGGGCACAAAGACCAGGGAGCCGTCGATCATCTGCATGTCGTAGGCCGTCTCCAGGAGAAGCTTCTGGGCTTCGCCACCGATCAGCGCCGAGTGCATGCAGAGGATCACAACTATGTAGAAATAAATACATCAAATATTAAAGAAAGAAAACTACCAAGATCCTTTTTAAGTGTTTTGATCACAAGTAATGGAGCATACTTCGAATTTCTCCCATCTTGCGGAGTTTGGACAGAGTGCGTCTGATGCCGTGAGGTGTGTTCTCCATAAAACTGACCAGTCTGACCGGCAGACCGTGGCTCCTCAAGGAATCTGCTACCTGGGCAGGACAAGAAACTACAAATTCACTGGCAAGACGAAAATGCAGGAGTGCTGAAAAAAGCAGCTTTTGTCTCAGTGAAAAACATATTTCTGGTGCAACCTAATCGCATGAATAAATATTGGAAATGTATGTTTCTTCATTGACAGCTCTTTTGAGCAGACATAAGCTTGTAGAGCTTACAACAACCAATGAGTGTCTATTTACATGGCTAGGTAGGTACGAAATGTACAAATTTAACGTATCTGTGGTTTGCAGAAACGTACAATGCCCACATTTTATCCTAGCAACTGGGGTGTTTCTTGTTGGCTTCATCATTAGGTAGTTAAGTCCCAGTAATGTGTGGTTTCCTCCATCATCGAACTGTTTTATGGCGTAATCAGGATCTAGGCAGCTGTGAGAGATAAAAAATAATCAAACCTTGGTGGCCGTATCCACCCAGATGTCCTCTGATGAAGAGATGATGCCGATGTGGGCCCACCTGAAGTAGTTTATGATGTTAAGCAGCACCGAGGTGGGCCTCGGCATTGAGCGGGCAAAGGTTGGGTGGCTACGAACGTCGTCCAGCTCGTAGCTGACACAACCCCACGGAAACAGTGGCTGGAGACGGATGTAGAGGAGAAAACATGTCACAATATAAAACAAGCAAAGCTACAGTCCCTTTAAAATACCATTCAAACAGAAACATCACTCACCTTGTTCCAGCCTTTGCTCAGCATCGAAGCAGCATCACAGTATCCAGGATTGGCTGGTCCAATGTACGCTGAGGCCTTGGTGTAGAAACCCGTGAAGGCCTGCAGTGCCTTTGACGTCTCACATGGCTCCTGAAAAATAACAATCCAGACTTGTGAACACAGAAGATGTTGAGTTAATATATTGTTATTTTAGTCGTATAAAATTCATCTTCGTAACTTTATCATATGTCTGAGAAAAAAAGATGATTGCTGGCTTTTATGTTGTTGTTTGTGCTTGTTCTCACACCTTTTAGCTTTACTGCTTAGTGGTATTACGTTAGCTACCTCAGCTAACTTATTGACCTTAGCTAACAATTATGTATATTAGCACCAATTTTGCTTACTGATCTGCTTAATTTAGTGGTTGCATTCACTTTATTTTCCGGCAGATGAAGCTGAAATCAGCATCGTACCTGCAGCACAGCATATTCGAACGTAACAGCGTAGGACAGCGAGGGGTCCCTGTTGATGCGGTTGACGGCGAGCTGTGCCGCCACGCTGGGAAGAGCCTTGGCAAAGAGAGGGTCACACCCCCACGGTCCGACTACCCCGACCTGAAACCAGGTGGCTTGAGCTGGGCAGGGAAATAAACACAGGGAGGCCAGGAGGAACCTCAGGAGGCCATGGAGGAGAAGCCATGGAGAGAGGGTGACAGGAGGAGGAAAGGATGTTGGGTCGACGTCCGGAGCTTTTCCTGGTGTCTGCTTCCATGTTTGAGGTAAGATGATGAAGGCACGGCGTTGTGATCGCATCTCAAGGTTCACTACCCTCAGAGCTCACAAGAACCTGGAGAAGGATGGTCTGAAGGTGCTGCTTCCCTGGAACAACGAAGGGTTTGGAGAAAGGTTAATGATAGCTCTTCCACTGTAATAGAAGTATTATAAGCTAATTTACTTAAAGTATCAAGAGTAAAGGTACTTGCTTTGCAGAATATGAGCCCCTGTGACTGCTGGATATGTTAATACTGATGCATAAATGTATTTTATTGAGTACTTCTCACTTACTTCTAATGTACTTAACTCGATTTTCCATAATATACTGTTCAATGCAGGACTTCAAATTGTACGTAATTTTATAGTGATATTACTTAAATAAAAGGATCTGAATAACTGCTTTTAGATGCAACAATCACAGATGATATTTGCTGGCATACCCATCATGCATTATTAAAGGATTCCTACCATGCATTGATGAGATGGACAGGACTTCCTTCTGCACCAAGGCGCCACAGCAGCTGATAGTTTCATTACTTCCTCTGTTTACATCCAAAAGGCAGCAAAGCCGTCCAAAATGAATAAATCCTGTAATCACCTCCCTAACATTAGGAAACACTCAGGCTCACTTGCGTGATGAGGATACATACATGTAGCTGAAGAAGGTTTACAGCTCGTACATGAGTGTGTGAGACGACCTAGAACAAGTGTGTGACCCGTCCTGTCAGATTATATTAAATCCAATCAGGACCATGTAGCTATAAGCCGCACCGACTGAGGCGAAGAGAAAACGATGATGATGATGATCATTATTATGTTTGTGTAACAAAGCTTTATGAACACATCTTCCAGTTTTGTCCGGTCAGACATGGAAATGTTTGATGTTTTTACAGCTTCATGTGCGGACCAGACGACTGCAGAGGAATGCAGCAGTGGTGGTCTATGTGGTCCATGAGGCTGAATCAACCATGTTTTATATGCACACATGGTATTTAATGACAGTTTTACGGTCCCTTATGTTTATTATAGGAAAGTAATGTACAGAATCTCTTTTTAATTTGAAAAAAATATCTTTTCCTGAAGTTTCACTCGTGACTCTGTGTCCTGCAGAGGAATAAATCATCACTTCATCAGGATCATCAGATTATTTTATTATTTTTTAAGTACATGCATTAACAAAATATCATAATAATCATTACTTGAGTCCTTGGTATTAGTTGCTTGTAAACTACTGATAAATTTGCGAGTCCTGTAGAGTGCTTGCATGCTCATGGCAGGGTTGAAAGCAAGTTGTTTGTAACAAATCTGGTTCAGGGAATGTCTTTGTTTCATTATGAATTTGAAATCATGTTTGTAGTATTGTTGCTTATATTTTGTAGGAAATTTAAGCAACTCTTGTGATACTTATGTGCCTGATTAGATCACGTAGACCTAGTAGGGCTGGGCGATATGGCCTTTAAATAATATCACAATATGTTTAGTCCGTATCGCGATACATGATATATATCGATATTTTGAAATCTCCTAAAAAATATTTGATACACCCTACTTTGATATCGTTAGGATGACTATTAGTACTTTGACAAAATATGAACACAATGAGATTTGTGATCAGTAATCATCCCTAATGTGGATGTAGTGACTGAAGTTGGTAAAGACAAGTATTAGAACAAGTAGTACAGTTTGATAAACTCAGAAAATGATATCACTTAACTGTGATACAGCCTTTAAAACCAGGAAAAGGCAACACAAATATCACGATATAACATTGAAAATCTGGTATCACGATACCGATATATATCGCATTTATTGTCCAGCCCTCACCTGAAGGTTGTAAATTAATACACCAGATGTAAGGGAAGGGTAAGGTAATTTTTTCACTCTTACATTTAAATTTAAATGTTGCAGCAATGAAAAGAAATGTAGGTTTAAGCAGAATGTAAAAAGTATTTAATGCTCAGAAAGTCCACGATGGAAAAATAGCCACTCGACACATTTGTACAACACATGAAAATCCGTCTTATCCCTGTTTAATCAGCCAATATAGTGCTTTTATTTCATTCACCTTTTCTTGTTTTACATTTTTTCATCTTTAATTTCACCCTTTCTGATGAAGTCCACCTGCACCCTATGAAAATAAACACATCTTGGTGTCAAAAACAAAAAAATTTCAGCTACTGAAAGTGAATATCGACCCCTCTCACTACCTTTTCCTCCGTACTGTATCTATAACTCACAGCACAGTGCATCTGTGAAAGCTAGAGGGCAGCATGCTACAGAAACACCCTCCAGTCAGCCTCCTGCACAGTGAACTGCTGGGTGTGTGGAGACCTCTGGAACAAAACCGAGGTTTTCTTCTTGAATCCAGCTCCACTGCTTCAGTGTGAGGGGGGGCGATAAAAAGTTACAAGGCGTTGCACAATGTGGCAGAACAAGCTGCACATTTCTGCCGCCTATACGTCACTTTTTCTCTGGGTTCAAGTTGATTATCTGATTCAGCATTGACTGTTTTAATCAGGCTCACCCTCCCCTTTGGGGTTTGATCATGTCACATGATTCAAGCACGTTTAATCAGATGTTCCCTGATTGTCAAAAACAAAAGAAAGGTTCGGGAAAAGTAACATCAGTATTTTCTCTCAGCACATGAAGATTATAAATCTGTTAAGCGTTTTATGTTGGTGGAGGTTGGAGGTTTGGATAATGAAGTTGTAACTTGTCTCCGAGTCCACACCACTATATCATACACTCTCTCTCTTTCGCTGACTCTTCCAACATTATGTCAAAACCAAGACAAATCAGTCCAGATGTGGAGTCCTGATGTGCCAGATGAACCCTCTGACTCCATTAACGCTGAAGAAAACACTAACGTACAAGCTGCTTCAACACCCTTTAAACATTTAGTGTACAATACTGTATATTTTGTTTTGTTTTCATACAGTTATTTGAATTAAAATAAAGATTTTTGAGCAAACTGAGAAAACTCCATCTTCTAGTTTGCTCCATTGTCTTGGGGATGGTTGATTTGTCATTATGTGACCTTAGTATGTAATAAATTGCTGATGAAGGCCATAAGATGTGGCTGAAAGCTCCAGAGGAAGTCAAGCGGACAGTAAAATAAAGGGGAGGGTTTCTGGGAAAGTAGTGAGCTCATCAGATAAATGCAAGCTTTGAGGGCAAGTGGCTCGAGGATACAATGAGACTTCAAGGCATCACGTTTTCATATTGGTTAAGTATAAGGTCATCGTAGTTTTAATTATTTTTAATTTCCCGCGTTCGAACAGAAGATGTACATGCACATGAATACAATCATGTAAAAGATTTCATCCTCAAACATTAGTGGTCACAAAAGAATTTTACAAAAGTGAAGTGACGGGAAACCAGAAACTTTTCAACCTTTTCCTTTAGTCTTTGCTTGAAACTGCCTCTAAAAAACACTCAGATAACTAGTATTACTTTTTGGTTGACTTGAGTTTTATTCCAGTACTGAAAAGTGAAGCAAGTGGCCAGCAGGGGGCGACTCCACTGGTTTCAAAAATAAGCCCGATGGAAGTAAGCTTATGAGAAAATGACTCTACTTCTCTCTTGAGTTATTGCCTCACGAAAAAGTTTCCTAACGAGTTTACGGTCTCAATCTCTAGTTTTAAATCTTCTTCAACACAGCATGATGTTCATTTTGTAAATTATGGCCCCCGTTCCACCCTCTCGTCCAAATATGGTCAAGATGGTGATGACCATACGGCCAAACTAGAGGCTTTAAACAGTAGCCCACAAACCAATGGATGACGTCCTGGTGGTTTTACACTTGGGTATAATCCATGCACCCTTTGACAAAAGGCTTGCAGGAGGACAACTCCTCATGTTAACCCAACAGTTTGGTCACCACGTCTACTACATCTGCTTTACTCTCCTAAAATCTTTGCATCATCAAACTTACAATAACATGAAATCTAACCTTTCAAAACTATATTTCATAAGGTTTCCAATTACTTCTGACTTGTGTTGTTTGACTCTCTACATCTAAGGGTTTTTAGCCGTTCCTCAGTTCATTTTGTCTCTGCTGACGCAGGTCGACGAGCAGAGTTCAACCACAGGTGACTGTACACATCCAAACGGCCTCCTTATATCCAGGCGTTGACAGTCTCTGCCATAAGCAACTCTTTGAATCGATCACGAGCTCTCTCTTTTCTCAATGGCACTTATCTTTATGAAGCGGCCACTTGGCGGTCACTGACGTGGGGCCCCTCATTCTCAAGACTGACCGGCACCGCGGTGTGCAGAGGTGGAGGGGCTGGAGGGGCTGGAGGAGGGAGGACGAGGCCCCACGCAGGACAAAACAGGTCTTTACATTCCTTCAGTGGCGACGGCAGCTGAGTACAAGGCTGTCAGGTGATGCTACGCTCCCTCTGGCGGGCATCTTGGAAATCCACAGCGCTAAGGAGGCTGTGGAAAGACAAGTTCTCCAAATTTGATGGCAAAATAAGTTGTTTTTGTTGGGTTTAAATGTTTATAAATGTTTTCTATAAGTGTTTTTTTTTATGTACATTTTCAATTGTTGCACATAAGCAGCTTTATAAAAAGTACACAAATTCGTATTTGAGTAAAAGTAAAGATATCATGTCAAAATATTACTTTAAAAAAGTAAAAGTGAAAGTTATCATACAAATACTTCTTGAGTACAAGTCTTAAAGTATCAGAAATGTACTATGAACTAGTTCCTTTATAGTAACCCATTTTGATGTAGTAATACGGTATTTTGCACTTAGTAAACACTTAGTTTAAGGCCAATTTTTGACTTAACAGCTGGTACAACAAGCTCCAGGACAAGTTTCATTCATTCGTTTTTTACTTTACAGTACATACTGTATTTAATGGCAGTCAATTCCACATTGACTTGTGTTGAAATGTCCATTCAGTGCCTTTCTTCTCCGTTGCCGGCCCCGCCTCAGCCAGTCTACAAACGTCCCTTATCTGATGTGGTCTGTAATTTGACCACGCATCAAAGGAGGAACGATGAAAAGTCAGAAATGCAGAAAAGCGGAGTGACGTGAGTGAAAAAATAAGAATGAAGAAGATAAGGAAGGAAACCTGCCACCCAGGAACAACCACACACACACACACACACTGCAAGAAAGTGCAGATATTATTTTGAATTGGATGGAAACCTTTTATTTTCTGCTTTGGAAGTTGTACCAACATTACGCTCTGCAGTTACAGTATACTTACTGTCAGCGCTGGACAAAAAGGAAAACAGCTGGAGAGCTTCTGACACACATTCTTGATCTCGGCAGTGAAATAAGGGAGGGTGTGTCTGAAGATGAAGACCATCTTGAGGTCAAATCTGATAATGACGATTGTAATTATGAATCATTAGCTGAGAAAGCTGCTTTTTCTATTCCTCTAACCAAGACGTTAACGTCAACAAATGGTAAGATACAGTGGTTCTTGTCCCCTAGTATACGTCTTTCAACACTGTCTGCAAAAATCATAACGACTGTAAAATTCTGGTTCTGAACATTATAAACATTGTTAAATTTGGCTTCATTTTAAGTGAACATAATGAAGTATACTAATGTTACCAGTAGGTGAATAACACCATTGCACAAAATATTGTTTGAATTATAATTAAAGGCGTCAGGAATGGTAAATTAACTGTTATTTAGCGCTTTTCTGGCCTTAGCGACCACTAAGCGTGCTTGGCTGCAGTGGTAGTTTTGCGGGTAAACACTTCTGCTGCTCCTCTCGGGTAACTCATCCTCAGGAGCCGCTCGTCACTGTCAGAGTGTCTCTGGGCTCGTTAGGTAGAGCGGTCAGGCTCTGCCACCCGGCCTGTCCGCTCTACCTAACGAGCCCAGAGACACTGCAGCTGTGTGTTTATCGGCAGGTCTCACTGTCCGCTGCATCACCTCCACCGCTGAGTCAAGCATGGAGAACGCAACCAACAAAGTCCAATCAGAGGCAGAGTAGGGCAGGTAGACAAACTCACACACACTTGCAACTTAAATCCATTAAAAAGGTCAGCAGTCACAACACGAGGCACTGCAACACAAGGTTCATCACAGAAAACGACTTGTGTACTGTGTCAGTCTTGTGAACTTGAGAGTCAACAAGGATGTGTTTGTAATGTTAATAAATCAGCGAGCGTGACTCACCCTCGGAGACCTTTCTGCCTCCCATCTGCCTGTTAATCTTTGAGACCCAGAGACAAAAAGGCGTGTGTTTCTAAATAATGACTTCTCTGGAAAGGGCAAATTTATTAGCGGCAAACTCCCAAACTAACAGCAAAACACTTAAGAGTTGCATTTGTATTTCTTTCTCAAACACTCAGACATGGTTGCTGACCTTTCCTCCCATTTTGTGATGGTTGACTCTCTTTTGCGTATGAATCAGATAGTGTCCAGGAGGCAGCTAGCTTAAGTGGCTGGTGAGCACATGGTAGCAGGCACACAAAGTCACTGTGGTTGCTGTTTACTTGTTATGGCAACAAAGAGATCTCTGAAACATTTTCTGTAATCTCAGATCTTCTCATAGAGCTGGACTGAAACATACTTTCCCTTAAGGAAAACCCAGACGGAAATCTGTGACATACATCATAAACTAAACAGTTATCTGAAAGATCTTTTTGATAGGACTGTTTCTCTCCATCCTATAGATGTTATTCATGCTCAAGAATGTATTTTGGTTTCCAATAGCTCATCTCCATATGGAAAAAAGTTAGCAAGAAGGTTGGAACTCAGGGTTAACAATAGCCAATGTTTATAATCTAACCTTTAGGTAGGCATGTTAGCATGATTGCTATTCCAGGAGATAAACTCAGGTAACAACAACGCACTAAACAACAGAATAAAGAGTAATCTTGCTTCCAGAATTTGTGCTAACTCTTAAGCTTTAAACCTAAATAGGTTAGCTTAGCTTGACTGGAAACAGGGACACAGCCAGTTCTGTCCAAAAATAGTAAATTATCCTATTAGCCCCTCTAAAGCTCAACAATTACCACATTATATCTTGTATTTGTTATATTTGGACTATAACAGAAGAGCCAAGCTAGCTGTTTCCATTCTTTATGCTAAGCTAGCTAACATCTAATGGTGCCATCGACATAGTAAGCATACTCATTAAACACTTTGCAGGTGTTAGATGTCTTCAAGTCTGAAAAGTGAAGTAAGTGGCCAGCAGGGGGCAACTGCACTGGTTTCAAAAAGAAGTCCAATTGTATGTAAGCTTATGAGAAAATCTAAGTTGCTTATCTCGACAGCGTTCCAGTGAGTGGCAGCAACACAGAATTTGTGTTGATAGATCAGACCATTTTAAAAATCGCTAGCTTATCTTGAAAACATGATGCGAGCCAAAATGAAGGAGCTGGGGCGAGGGAGTGGAGAGAGCAAAGACAGACACATGAAAATAAACTCTTGATAAAGTTTGGACCAGAACTTCCACCTCAAGCCCGTCAACATGGTGTAAAGACATCTGTGGAGAAGTTCTCCCCTTCAGCAGCTATCGATGGTAGCGCCCACGGGCAAGGCACTGATGGTGTGGTACATCCTTGGTTTGATTGTCTTGTTAGTTGCAAGAAATGCTGTATGAAGAGGGGCAGAGTGAGAAAACGGCAGACAGGGAGAGAGGGGAAATGAGAGGCTAAATGGGTTGCCCACTGGGAGCCCTGGAGCCAAAAATAGAGACAGACCTCAGATAGATGTTTGTGCATTAACCCTCCACTTCCAGCCATTTAGCCAAAAATGGAAGGAGGAGGCCAAAAGGCATAAACACAGATTGTGGTTGGAGTTGAAGACAGGAAGTATCAAATGCATCAGTTTAACCCACTTGCTTCAAATGTAGCTTCAGGCACACACGTCAGAACGATCACAGTCAAGGTTGACTTTATTTTAATTATGTGAAGGCAGGTTTTCCAGCTGTTGAAGTGTTTTCAGTAGGATTTTATCCAGAGCAGATGTTTATCTGGTCGCCTTTTCACTATTCATTAATTGTAATTGCTTTTGTGCAGCCATGGTTGCAGACTCGCTCCACCTCCCTGCACTCATATTTTGAATGCAGTTTAATTGCCAAGAAAACAGACATACCACACAGTAAACAAAGCTTGAGAAGACATTATACTGATAGCATTCTTTTGCAATAATATTGTTATTGTGAACGCATTTGGCTGTAATAATTGTGTGGTTAAAAAATCTGATATCGTGGCAGCTCTACTCCAAACTGTACTCAGCTAAAGTACTTATTGACTGTTAACTTGCTGTGTTGTCACATTAAAGTGCAGTTCACAAAAAAAAGCACACTTTCAAACTCTCAGCCCTGCTGTGCATTTAGCGCCGATAGCCATTAGCTCCGTTAACCAAACACACCGCAGGACTCAGCTAACTTTAACATGGATTTGACGATTGCACATTAGCATTATCCTGAAGAAGTCGCCACTATTTTACTGCGTTTACCGAGTTCTTTTGCATTTTTATGATTCATATTTTTGTATGTTTTCATTAAGTAGCCAGCCATGGATGGTAGAGGCATGAGAAGACATACCGTCGGTTCAGTTTGCCAAAAATCAGAAGTCTTGATAAGCTATTTGCAAGAGAATCGCAAGTCTCTCAAGCCTCAGAGTGCTGAAAATTACATATTCAAAATGTTTGGTCTTAAAAGGCCTACAAATAAGAGGCCTTCCTTCATATTTGTTGTCTTCTCTCCACTTTTGCTGTTCAATAAAGGCATAAAAAAGGGCGTCTCACTGTAATTTGTTCACATCACTTCCGAAAGGAGTTATTATCATAAAAGGATTTGAATCATGAAGGATTTCTCTTGTTGATTTTTATCATCAAAAAGCACTGCTGCCCTTTCACAGCGGCATTAAGCTGTCAGTTGAGTATTCTTGCGTTGGGGAGCCGAACATTTTACTTTCTCGTCTCGTGCTGAAAGCTTCGCTGAAAGCTGACATCTTCATTTGTTTTATGTCTGGACAAACACGCCGATAATCTTCTTGTTTCTGTGTTCTTCTGTCTCATTTGTATCCGTCTGACTCCGTCTCCCTTCAACACCCGATATCTCCTCTCTTTCCTCCCTGTTTCTGTAAACTGTCTCCACTCCTTTAAATACGGAGACGTTATGACTCATCCTCTCGTCTTTCATGTCGTCATTTTTATTTATTTCATATTTTGTTTTACTTTCTCGAGTCTTAGATCTTCTTACGACCTCCCTCTCCTTCCTCTCCGTCTCTCTGGGTTTGGGGTCTTGACTTCATCCCAGACGGGACCTTAACTTCCTGCCGCCTCTTACAGATAACGGTCACACACACGCACAAACACACACACACATGCACACACAGCTGGTTTATGTCCTCCACACTGCTGTTGTTGATGAAGTGCTTTCCCAGAGTGGTCACCAGAACAAGAGCAACCACATGTTTGGTTTCTTGGAGTGGTTTGCTGTTGATAAGCTGACTGTAATATGATCCATCCCAGTCTGCTAAAAATTAGCAATTTCCGTGACTGCTCTGTTTTTGACTGTGCGTACTTTTACACAAACCACAATAAAGTCAACAAAGCACACTGACTGTTTTCACATTTCCAGTAGAAGAGATGTCTGCAGCTTGCAACTTGCAAACAAGGTAAATTATTTCTCTCTGCAGTATAATTTATTTCTTTAAAGTTCACACGCAATGGAAAGGGGAGCTTATTTGTTTCCTGTAAAAAAAAAACAGTCAGGTAGGGAAGGACTTGTTATTGTAGCCAGCAGGGAATACAGTACCAAGGTGGTTTTCCTGGGGCCTCACTTTATTCAGCTGATACGACTGCTAACGTTAGCTGCATAACTAAACGAGCAAATGGTAACTGTATAACAGCGGCTAAACCGTAAATCGCCTCTGTACGTCGTCAAACTGGTCGCGTTTGGTCTCAAAGTTTGTTTTTGGACCCGGTGGTGTTCCAAGGACGTTGCATTAAAACCTGGACACAGCCCGTTCATTCCCATGAAAGCTGCTCAGTGGTGCAGGAAGCCAAAATGGCCCGACATCTCTGCGATAACAATACCCGGCTCTTCCGTGTTGTGGGACCCATAGAGCGTTTGCACTAGAGACTTCAGCCGACCGAGCCAGCTGGCATCAAATCTAAGCTCTGTCGCTTCTAAAAGGTCCTGTTTGTGAGAAAAGTTGATTTTTTATTCATTCCCAGCTCGTCAGATGCTGACGCTTTGGGATTGCAGGACAGTTCGGCCGCCGTCTCAAAGTTTCAGAGTTGGGAACGAGACTCAAAAATAAACTTTTTTTTTTACAAATAGGACCTTTTAAGTTGAAGATTGATTGAAGGTTGGTGGCATATTAGTTTATATTGGCTGGTTCAAGCTTACGTAAGCATGTGTGACATTTATTTTTACAGGAAGAACACGACTGGAATAAAAAAGACAATTTTCTTTGTCAAATTTGTCAAATAGGAGCACAACATAACCGTGGATGCCTTATTACCTGGCTACCCATACTCCTACCCTAGCAATAACAATGTAAAGTTAGCTAGCTAGCTAGTAAGCTATCGAGACGTCAACAAACTAGCTATTGTTTTATGCTTGTTTTAAAGAAAAGGACCACAATACTTTGAAACGACCCTCACAACCCCCTGTTTGAAACCAGAACTGTCTATCACAACAAGAACCAGGACCTCGGCCTGAATCAAGCAACATGGAGGGGCTAAGCGGTAGCGGCAAGGGGTCCATTGGGATTGGTCCAATGAGTCAACGTGGAGTATCTGTTGAACTGAAGTTACCAAGTAATTTCATGATAATCTCAAAACCAAGTCTGCAGTCTGCTGAGCGAGATAACGCTGCAGAGCTGCGTATTTAGTCACAACGTCAATATTATTTTGATTATCATAGTTTTGAAACAGAACCCAGACGCTTTGCTTCGCCTCTCTTTCTTTCTTCTTACCGAAAAAGGGAACACTTGGTCCGAGGCTCCATTTTCTAAATCTGGCCTCATAAATGTCGCATTAACTCCTCGTCTATCAAATAAACTCACGTTAGAGCAGATTTCTGGCTCGTTTAGTTCATCTGAGAATCTAACGAACGTTTGCTCCAGTGGCACACAGGAAGGACGTCTTTAAGAGCGACACGGTGCATCTGAGACGTGAAGTTGGGGTCACGAGAGGAAAATTGGGCATGAAGTAGCTGAAAACTGTCCTTCATCCATCCACACACACGTTATTTGTTTTTATCTTGGCATTTATCAAACGGCATCTCAGGATTTTCGCCTCGATGCACGACGAGCGAGACAGCTGACTCTATCTCAGCATTTTTCCAGCCTCTGATGGAGCCCTGCTGCTTTTTAAGGTCAGAGGGCAAAAGGTCTCCGGTCGGGGTCAGCAGACAATTTTTTCAGGGTTGAGTGTGTGTGTGTGTGTGAGTGGCAGCTCAGTGACCAGGAAAGAAATTCCAGATGCTGAGGAATTTGTCTTTACTGGGAATTTTCTGTGTGTGTGTGTGCGTCGGTGAGAGGAGGTCATGAGAACAGCAAGAAAACACAAACACCACAAACACACTTCCCAACGTCCACTTCCCTGCATACTTGAACCGATTCCCACTTATTTACAGATAGCACACACTGCTTCACAGCTGCATCGCTTGCATTTATTCCTGAACAGCTTTTTAAAGACTTTGACGCAACTTTCCTTGAAACTCTTGGAAGCTTTCTCGGTACTAAGAAGCTGCGACTCGCCCAGAAATTCCTTTCTTGTTGGGAAGAAAAAGGCCTCTGGAGCGACATTAACGCCAAAGAACGCTACAACCTCCCTTCAAAAACAATAGGAATGAAATACTCTGCTGTCTGCGAGCCATTAAAGGTGCCTGCGCACCTACAGTTTGAATTCTTCAGGCTGAGCTATGGTGGAAAAGTTTACGTTGTCACAATTACAGGCAAACTGGGGCTTTTTCAATGGGAGTCAGAGTCAGATTGGACATTTTGTTGATGAATTTAGGGGTTTTAAACAAATAGAAATAGAGCTTCTGTAACTTCAGCAAAGCATTAATGGACGCTGGTGTTCATACCAGTTACACACAGGAATAAACAGCTGAATATGGAAGTCTGTGGCTGCCATTGTTAAAGTTAAACATTGCTCCCCATTTATGTGCAAGCATGTTGTGTGAAAAATGTGACTTAAAAACATATAATCAAATTTTCATAAAATGAAGCTGATCGTCTTTTTTTGATTTTTTTGATTTTCTATGATTTGGCAGATTTTTAGTGATGAATTTGGGGACTTAACAAAATATATAGCAACCGTTTTATAACTTAAGCACATCATTAATGGACTCTAGTGTGTCCAGTTAAATACATGAATAATTAAAAGTGACAAATTAGAGGATGTTTGGACAAAAGTGTAAAACAAATTGTCCGATTTTCAATTTCAGACCAAATTTCTAATCCGATTTAGGCCAAAAAAATCCTGATTTGAGGGAATTTTGTACAAAATCAAGACGTAAACGACCTTTTTAGAAAAGAAAACTGATAGTAATTTATCCCCAAATTTGAGCAAATTGCCACCGATGACAGTCAGGACATGAATGTAAATAAAAGACAGCTGGATTACTTTGTTCTGAAGAAAACTTTAAAATGTGATGATTCTTAGGTGAGCTCTGGTAGTGTGAGGAGGGTTTTTGATTATTATTATTATTTCTAAGTAGATTTATGAACATTTATTCGCAATAGACATCAGAGATGGATAGTGCAGATGTGAAAGTCACACTAAATTATAAAATATATTTGTCTTTTTTAATCTAAGAATAACAATTGGATTTAAATTCTTAATGTTAATTTTGTTATTCATTGTGCACAACTTAAAACAACTTGTATTTTATCATCGGCAGCCCTCGTCTTCCATATACATCAGGAGTTTGTCCTTGCTTTGTTTTTGTCTTCGCTCAGCTTCCCTTCCTGCAGTCAAATGTCAGCATTTGTCTCAGTTTAAAACCTTGAACGTTTGCGTTTTGGGGTCATTTCCTGTTTTGGTTCAGACCACTTTCTTAATAAGACTCTGAGTCTGCAACAGACAGGACGGAGACTCGCACCTCTTTTTATTTGGTATCAGCAAAGTTAACATCTGGCTCCAGTCTCACATGGATGAACAACCTTGAACCAAATGAAAAACAATGAGTGACTTGAGCTCCATTTAGATGCAAAGATGAAAATAAATCTCAATAAACACCAAAACAGAGGCGACTGTAACAGCTAGGGGGCAAAATAAGACATCATTTTTTATGAAAAGACATTAAAAACGACTGTTTTTCCGATAAATTGTCTCGTCTCAAAGTCACTTCTGTCGTCATGTATTGATAGTGACTTTTCAGCCTTGAGAAAACTGAGTTGTCTGAAGGTTTGCAGCCTGGTGTCTGAGCTGTTTGCTGGGAACATATTTCCCTTTGAGCAGCATCCCTGTTTCCTGGGAAGAGGTCGTGTTGATGATGAGCTTCATCCAAAAGACAGAGAAAGGCTAAAGAGCCAGAAAAGCTCCATTTGATCTTTATCAGTCTGTCTGATGACAACTGCTTGTGATCTTAAAATGCTTTGATCACTACAGAAATGGTCAGACGTGCCTTTTCAGGCCATTAACGGCTTAAATTCCCACAATTAAAAGTCATCGGTCTTCCACATCGAGGCCATGTTTCTTCAGCTCTCCATCACAGAAGAGTCTTTTTATTTCCATGGAAGCTTCTTATCTCCGCCCACAAGCTGTTTCTGGTCCCGTCCTGCGATCAGATCGTCGTGGCCGACTTGACTTTGGAGGAGAGGACCTGCCTGAACCTCCGCTTCAGCTCCTGCATGTTGGGAGATTTGGGTCTGGCCAGGTGGAGGCCTCCTCGTCGTTTCTCTCCGTTCCCTCCTCCGAACGCCCGGATCACCTGGAACAAAGAGAAAACAGTGAAACCGGACCTGTGACCAAGTCTTTAAGTGTAAAATGTCAAAATCTCAACATTAGATTATTTTTCTACCAATGTAGTTTTATTAAACAAACTAAAAAACCTTCAAATATTGGATTGTATTGACTTTTATCTTTTATTTTAGCGTTTGTCTGAACAAGACCAGATCCTGGACATAATTTTCAAGATTTTTCTTCCGAAAAATGTTTTTGTTTCGAGTGAGTTATCTTCTACTGTAAACATATTGACATATTTCCTTCTTATTAAGTTATAAAAAGTGTGTTTGCAAACATGTTTCATTCATTTTTAGTCACAACAATGGCCGACCGATGAGTGTAACTCCAATTTTACACTCTCCTTTTATCTCTGTTTTGGTCTCCACCACATTCTCGGGACATATCGGGCTCTTTAGCTGCTAAAAACTCCACTATGTTCAACAGCTGGACGCTACCTTTGTCTTTCTGCTATTTGACGTCATGAAATTCTTGTTTGTTAGATCTTTTTTTTTTTTTTTTGCTAAAACCGAAACAATGAGCTGAAAGAAGCTAAAACGCTCAGTAGAGCTGACGGGAACTGCAGAGTCGGGCGATAATTCTCTGATCCATGCAGCTTTAAAACACCTCATAAGTTAAAGCTAGCTTAGAAAAAATGGCTATAATAAGTCTTGAATGTTAGATCTGCCGTCTTTAAGGAAACAGAGCCAAATATAACGAGCCTCTGGGCATGAACTCTTACTACTCAACCAGAAAAGCAAATATACAGAAGAGACTTATGTGGGCTGGTATCTGTCTTTCTGTCCAACAAGAAAAAACATGAGGTATTTTTGTATTTTTTTTTCTGGTGCATCAGTGGGAAATGGCCTGTAATCAAGAGTTCCCACAGGAAGTGAAAACCAAAGTGCATAACGTCCTGATGTCTTTCTATAGCGGCTTCGTGAGAAAAAAGTCTTCCTCGCAGCGTGCATATAAAAAGCAGAGCTAAAAACGGTCCGACATCTTTAACAAGCCGATGAAGTGACAACAATAAAAAAGTCCCACCTCTTGACAGAGATGCAGGAAGGCGGTGTGGACTCCCTCGTGGTTCTCTCTGGCCGAGGCCTCAAAGTAAACCCCTCCTGTGAGCAGAGGCACGTTCAGATCAGGGCTGCTCTTATCTGGCAGATAACACTTTACATTCCTCGTTCATTAGGCAGCAAGAAGGATACAGTTTAGAGGGAGGCAGAAATATGTGTCTGTCTGTGTGTGTTTTATTTACTCCACACTGGTTATAATCGGATCAACATCTGCCAGATGCCTGAACAAATTGGCTACTGTGGGAAAAAATGCTGTCTGCTGTGTTAACTGCGTTTGAATCGGGTTGGATCAACAAAAACAAAACATTTTGAAGCTTTTTTTAATGGCGTGGACTTGAATGAAGGGACTGTGAGGAAAGATAACTGACGTTTGGGGAATAAAGTAAGCAACAAAATGATGTTAAAGACCAGAAGAAACATGAAGAGCAGGATTCATGAAGGAAATATCAATTAAGATGTAAATGAATGTATTTTATTTTGTACTGTAAGCAATGGATCCTGCATAAGAACACAATTTACTTTGTATTGTACAGTTATATATCGTTAGATTTCCTACTGTATCATATTGTATTTTATTCTACTGAATCATATCGTATCATTTTGTTTAGTTTCGTGTCATTTCTTATCATAGTGTACCATTTTGTGTAGTATTGTTGCATCGTATCATGTCGAATCTCATTTTTGTGCTTTCGAACCGTATCATATCGTATTTTATCATTTTTTGTCGTATCGTATTGAATCATTTCTTATTGTATCATATCGTATCGTATCATGTCTTATGCGTCGTATCGTTTCGTATAATGTTGAATCAAATTTTTGTGCTATTGTATCATATTGTATTTTATCATTTAGCGTCGTATCATATTGTATCATTACTTATTGTATCATTTCGTATTGTAGCGTATCATTTTGTGTAGTAGCATTGCATCGTATCATATTGTTTCATATCATATCATTTCATATCATTTCGTATCGTATCACATCTCATGGTTTCGTATCGTATCGTATCGTACCGTATCGTATCGTATCGTATCTTATCATATCATATTGTACTGTATCGTACTGTACCGCACTGTATCATTTCTTATTGTATAATGCCAAATCGTATTTTATCCTTCTGTATCGTATCCTGTCGTATAAGATATAACATGCATTAACATTCTCAGCAGCCAGGTTTTGACAAATGTGTTAAGATTTTCATGACTAATCTGTAAATCTGTACTCAACAGAGCTTTTGGCAAGTGAGACAAGTCCTGTTTTAATGTGCGATACTGCATTTGACATTTGATAAGTGAGACTGAAAAAGACCAAAAATGCATGGCAAAAGCAGAAAGAGGAAGAGGAGGAGGAGGAGGAGGAGGAGGAGGCCCCACCTAGTGAAGCTGCCAACGTCTCTCCTTCGTCTGCCGGCACTTGTCGGGCTCTGAGCAGGTCGCTCTTGTTGCCGACCTGCAGCGGATTACAGATTACAGGATAGATTAGATTACAGGGATTAGGGTTAGTAGGTAACTGTTGTCTGTTGTAGACAGGACGTAGAGACTGAGGCACTGCTACACTGGAAGTTGACATTTAAAAATGACGTAACCCTTCACTGACTTATACACACTGACCAGTATAACAGGTATATTCCCAGAGGGGTGTATGCGCCGGACGTGTTGGTACAGCGGCTGGATGGTGCGGTAGCTGTTGTGGTCGGTGATGGAGAAAACCAGCACGTAACCGTCCGCCCAGTAGATCGACCTGGAAGTGCGAGTCATCACGCAGCCGTTACAGGGTCTTACTTTACTTAGTTTATTTCATATTTAAGTTAATGAGTCTCACCTGTTGATCTGCTCCTGGCAGTACAGGCCGTCAGCATCGTCCTGAAATATACACAGACAGGAAATAGCAGAGTTTAAAGGAGCAGTCTGTAGTTTTTAGGATAAAGAGAAAGATCTTCGTTGACTTTTAATACGTCCTTCCTCATTTTCTTGATATTTTCTTTTTTAGGAACAACCTGTAGATTTGTGATCTTGAGCTCGGCTACATAAATAAAAATAGACTTGACTACTTAAGTTCAAATTGCTGTTTTTGTCCAGTCACAGTCACATTTTCTGTCAGACAGAGCCTCCTATTCTTAACCCACCCAGGGAAAAACATTTCCTCATTCCTCAGAGTTAGTCGAGACTTTAGTCAGCAGAAAACAACAATCATTTGTTTTAAAATAAACCGTCATTACTTTCAGTGGAAGAGCAGGAAGTGGTGTAATGTTCATTCCCAGTGGATGAGTTCACATCCCATACTAATATTAATGTCGGTTTAATCTTTTCCTAACCTCGACTGAGTCGTTTTAGTCGCCTAAACTTGAAAAAAAAGCTACTGATGTGTCTTCGTCCCGTACAGATGGAGGTGCCACGTCAGCAAAACGTGCATCTGGTTGTCCACAAACACTTTAATGCCTCATCCCGAGCCGTTTAAAGTGAGTAAGCAGGTGGTGATTTTACTAGAAAGGCGCAGCGCCAACACAAATGGGCTGTTTATGAACACACACCTGCTGGTTGGAGTTTGAACTTATAACTCCCAAACCCAGCAGACCGCCCTGGTGTCACCTCAGGAGCAATTACACTTCAGGTTTGGTGCCTTGTACTTTTTTTTACCAGCAAACGCACATTTTCTGTAAACAGGAGTTGATTAAAAAAATGTCTCCTGAAGCAGCTTTTTAACAATCTGCCAGGAGTTCAGTAACTCTTCGACCTCTCTGCCTCCACACACCAATTATTCTGGGTCTAATCTCTGAGAAGCACCATCGGGACGAACTTCCTCGCCCTCCGTTATCTCCCCCAGCTGTAGGAAATGAGCAGCTCTGAAGGCCTGGTTTTGTAAACAGGCTGCCGGTGTGGAGCCGGGTTGAGCAGCCGGGTGGCACGTTGCACTCATTATACTCATCAGGAGCGAGGGGATTGGACCTGAGGTCACTTCCTCGTACTTCAAATACATTCCTGAAGTTGCTTTAAGATAAAATAAATGTCAGTTTGTCTGTCCAGGACTTTTAGATAGAACATTAAGCAACGATATCAAATGGAGATCTGGACTTTTTGAACGTTTCCTCCCAGTTTATGAATAACAGATGCAAACTTTAAATATTTCAAATCTCTCTGGGATTTATAAAATAGAGCGAACCAGTCACCAAAAATGGAAAGATTGTTTATTCGAAGGGTTTTAAGGTTTTGTTTGGTCAGAACTTTTGCACCACAGCACATCTACTGGTGGTTTCCCAACCTATTTACCTCGTGACACAAGACATTTCTTGTGGTGGATAAAACAAACATGGCGCTAAAAGTCGAGTCACTTCTGCTGGAGCTACTCAGAGGGGTTGAACACAAATTGTAGGTTTTAATTGAATCACAAAGCTCCTCAAAAATGTCTGATGTTGACTTTTCATTTCCTGTCTTCTATGCCACAACAGTCTACTCATCCCACAAGGAAGTTTACATTATGACCCCTCACCTATCGAGCTCTTCTGCCTCTGTGATCACTTCCTCGTGGAAACAAAATGTGAAGATGCATTTTGTTTGGGAAGGCACAACACCAGTGACGGTGTTTGGCCACTAAATGATCTTTGAGCAGCGTAGTGCCAAAACAATAGAGCAAAGACCACCACAAATCAAGATACAAGAATCATCCCGCTATTGGTTTTCTCATAAGCTTAAATTCAACCTGACTTCTCTTTCTGAAACCAAGCAGAGGTGCGTTTATGTTTTCTGCTCATAATGCAGCTGAAAACTGTGTGATGGAAACACAACTGCCGTCTCTGCATCCTAAACGTTACCTGGAGAGCGACGCAGGGAGTATCCTGGATCTGAAGTGACACTTCCTCCCCATCCAGCGTGACCTTTCTGGAGTAGAGCGCCCCTGGGGAGGCCGAAAGAGACGGGTGGATGCATGAATGAGTGGATCAATAAAGTGGGGTTTTTCCTCTGGAGCAGTCAGTCAGTAAATGCTTTTATTTTCGCTGCTCGCTCTGACAAATGTTCCCTTCTCTTATTACAGACAGATGGATGGAAACTCACCAGTGTTTGCTTCATAGTCCCCGATGAACCTCTTAGTCAGAAACCTGACGATCAGAGCTGCAGAGAGACGAGAAAACGAGCTCAAGGAGGGAAGAAAACGTCAAAATCAAGATGATATATGCCAGTTTTATAAAAATCTGCTGACCTGCTGCAGCCTACTGACCTATATAACACTTAAACATTTGCTCTCAACATGTGTTTCTGGAATTTCTTTCCCTTTTCTCTGACACATACTTCTGATTTTCTGTCATCGCAGAGAGATGGGCAAAAACAAACAGGCCCAAAGTCTGAACTGAGGAAAATGATTCACCAATACTCAGAATCTGGTGTTGCAATCCTTCATGCGTCACTTTATTCTGGTTAATGATTTGCCTTATCTGTCTCTTGTTGTTTTGGATTTCTGTACTGACTTTTGTGAGGCCACATTGGTGAAACTCATCCCTTTAGGATCCGTGTTAGGCCCAACAGAGTAAGAGTTTTTAAAGGGCCACTCAAGTGTTTCAGTGATGCACTTTCATAAAGTCAGCAGAGTCACAAGAGAGAGTTTAAAAGAGGAATCGTCAAAATCGGAGCAGCAGAGGCCGAGATATCCTGACTTATATTGTAGGTCGAGCTCTGAAAACCCTGTATACTACATTTCCCATAATGCACCATGATTGCATCTTTCATTCTCCCTCACTTACATGTTTTTTTAACATATTCAGTTTGTAACGGACACTTTCTGTTAGAAACGTGTCGCCTCCGAGTATTTCTCCTCACGATGAGTCAACTGACCTTAAACTCAACTACAATTGCTTCTATTTTTACTTGTGAGAGAAAAAAGATTTCTTTTCTTGTACTTTTTGTCTTTGTTTGAACTATAACTATGAAAATATGATCAGATGTTTTAAATCTAACGTAAACAACCTGGATTAATATATCCTCCATAACTAAACATCTTCAACAACCGCTGTAACCTTTGTTTTTACTGACTTTGCCCGTGTTGGATATTTAATATATATTTTCTGTACTCTTTTTTAAAAATATTACTCCACTATTTCGGCACTGTTTACACAATTTCTGCATTATTTAGCGTACCGTTCAATTACTTGATTACTGTGCTTTAAGGTTCAGTGTGTAGGATTTAGGGGGACAGATTGAATATAATATTCATCATCATGTTTTTGTAAATGAGCCTTTTACATCTAAAGAGGGAGGGCCGCCATGTTTGTACAGTAGCCCCAAATGGACAAACTAAACACTGGCTCTAAGGAGGGCCTCATAGAGAAGGGTGACACGAGGGGTATTCAGTTGGACGCACAGTTAAAAAACTCCTACACAGGACCTTTACGTATAATTCTGTTGTTCTTTACTTGAGTGTTTCCATATTATGTCACTTTACACGTCTAGTATGTTTCATTTATCTAACAGTTATCGATCACAAGATTCAACACAAACAATATATTGATAATTTTTTTTAGTCTGTCAGATTTTACGGTGCATTTATCAAATATCACACTTTTTTATATATATATAATAATACACAGTGCCTATAAAAAGTATTGACCTCAAAGTAGTCACTCATTTCACTTTAGATACTTTTAATTAATTAATTCTTTGTAGAAATCTGTTTTTTTGTACAATTTCTGTCAAAAAAAGCCAAATTATACTGACCATGACTCCATTTATTAAGCAATAATACTGAATATATATAATAATATTTTGATTAATTGTGCAGCGCTAATTTTAAAAAAAGTTAAATAATATTATAAGACTCTGAAAGTACATTTTGCTGATAATATTTTTGTATTTTTATCAAGTAAAATTATGATTTCAGACATTTTTGCAGTATTTTTACTTTGTGGCTTTTACTTTAGCTTATATAAAGGATCTAAATTGTATTTCCAAAGCTGGATATAATGAAAAAACAGCTAAATATAAACAAACAAACAAACAAACTATAAAAAAAACAAGGCTATAAGTTTTGAGTTGAGTGCAGAATGTCGCCCCCTGCTGTTCAGGACTGGTTTTCAGTCATTTCCACCACATTTTCCACAACTTTCCTTCAATATTCCCACTTATTAATAACAAACATCACACAGACGGTCCTGACATCATGTTGCATGCATGATAAGTGTATTAATCAGCTGTTATCATCATGTTGAGATGCATGAAGTCTCCATGTTAATCCCTGCAACACAACTTCATATTCCTGCACTATAAACCTTCCATACATCCCGTACCGGTTTTCCCGACGTTGCTCGCCCCCAGCACCACGATCTTCACCGTCTTGTTGGGCACACAGTCCAGCAGGGGATACTCCGGTATGGGGACCAGCAGGAAGTTCCCAGACCCGCTGCTGCTGTTCATGGTTCCCGGTGCAGGGTCGCCAGTCAGCCGCATTTAGCTCCCACTCTGCCCCCTCAGATCAGCCCTGAAATATAACCCTGACCCTGCTGCAGACCCTCCACCTCCCCGGGGGGAAGATCACTCCAGTGCTCCCATGATCATCCTGCACAGGGCTGGAGATCTCCTGAGGTTGTTCTTTGGGATAAATCTCCAAAAAAATTCCCAAATATTTTCCAAGAATTCCAGATCAGGATCAGTTTTCCTTCCAGAAGTTTGAACTCCTCTGTAGATCTCTCAGGGATCAGGTCTCTAAAACATTATAATCACCATGAAGTTGCATAAATAAGAGCAAATAAAAGAAGTAATCCGGTTCCCAGCGAGTCCAGATGCTTCTGACTGCGGACAGAGAGGAGGAGGAGGAGGAGGAGGAGGAGGAGGAGGAGGAAGAGGAGGAGGAGGAGGGAGGAAGACTTTGGACCATCCCCTCTGATATTCCCCTGACAGATCTGGACTCCTCTCTCTCATATCTTCAAGCATCTCCTGGCCAATAAACAAGGAAGTTCAGGTTTATAATAATAAAAGCTGCTAATAGATCAAGATGACACGATACTGCTTTACACTTTTATTCTAGTTTCAATCATAGTTTGATGAAGACATCAACTCATCCGTGGAGATATGGAAGATCAATCCCGCCAAGAAACAAAACATTTAATTTAAAGTATAAAAAATCTACTGACGATAAATGATCAGAGTCAAATATTATTCTGATTGATATTTTTCTGTCTTGTCTAAAAATCTAAATTATAACACTCACAAAGTCAGGACGGTAAGTAAAATAGATTTAAACTGGCTCCCTTATTATTTTACTATTTAACATCTAACATCGGTTTATTCTCTTTATTTGGCAGAAATAGGCTTCCTACACCTTCTTATTGCACACATGCTGTGAATAAACATCCCAGGCAAAGAAAAAATAGATATATAAATATATTGTAATCATGTCAACTGCGACATTGATAAGATGTATTTAAGTAGCATCTAAATAATGTATTTTTAATTTAAAAAATGAGTTAAAAACATTAAAAAACCCATAAAAGCCCTCTTCAACTGATTATTATATATTTACACTCAAACAAGCGACTCTTTTAGCTGAAATCATCCAGGTGGTGTTTGTTTTTAATCCCACAACTTTCATCTCCTCCACGAACAAGAATTACCGAGGCGAGCACATAAACAGACTTAGTACATTTTATTAATCAGTCGTTTTGATGTCTATAAAAGTTTAAATTACACGCAGAGGAGCGCTCGCACCGCCAGTGTCACCAAGCACCGCCCGCCTATTCCAGCCCCGTGTTAAGAATCGAACGGACCGAAGTTGTGCGTCGGCGACACTCCCTCACAGCGCCCCAGTGCTGCACGAGAGGCTGCTTCAAGTCAGACAGCTGCCAGACAGCAGCCACACCGGAACACACGAGTGGGACCTTCAAAATAAAATGCAGATATTTTTTTATTTTTATGGTCATATGTTTTTATGTTATTTAAAATACCCATTTTACTGCTGTTAATGTCTACCTGATTTTCTGTATTTTATCCTGATTGAAAAAAATAATAATTCTAGATTCTCTTAAGAATTTCAGGTTAGCTAGTGGCTAATATTTGCTAATGTTAAATCTACATTAGCTTTGCTATTGTAAGCTTGCGAATTAGCGAGGCTGGTTATACAATTTTCGGTTAGGTTTTCACTCCAAGGTGAGTCTGAGAGGGGTGTAAAGCTGTATAACTTCTTGATTTTATTTAAAAAAACAATGTACAGTATGTAATCGTGAGTGTATGGGTTAGTTAGCTGTGCTTGAAAATGTCTTGAAAGTGTCAAAATGTTAAATAATATACACTTTTCAGGCTGTAAAAGTCCCAACCTTTCAAACTTTATGAAAAAACTAGGAACAAGAGGCTTGAATTAAAGTAAGCTAGCAGCTAATATTAGCTTATATTAACATCGTATTAGCTTTGATAAAGTTAGTGAGCAGATTAGCTAGGTTACACGAATTACATTCAGTCTAACTGGAGGTGGAGAGAGACTAAACAGCGTACAAAATCTTAATTTTACTTAAAAAGCTAAAGATGTTAATGTTAAAGTCTTGAAAATGTCAAAAATGTTAAATAATATGTACATTTTAGGCTATTAAAGTTCTTAACTTTTGAAAATTCTCTGTTTAAAAATGTGTGGACTCGAGGCTTGAATCACGGTTAGTGAGCGGCTAACAGTAGCTAATGTTAACTCTGCACTAGCTTTGCTTTTGTTTTGTTGTTTGTTGTTTGTTTTTTTACTTAATTTACACAATGCAACTTACAACAGGTGCACAACAGAAACAAAGTGTGCTCTTTATTTGTTTTGTTTATGCTATGTTATTGTTAGCTTGCAAATTAGCTATATTAGCTAACATTACATCATCTATGAAATATGTGTCAAGGTTCATTTAGGGCATGGGGTAAGTTTTCAGTCCGGTGCAAAATCTTTATTTTCATTAAAAATTGAACAAAAAAATTAACCCGGTTGAATTAAAACATCTTTAATGTATCCTGCTTGCACATTATTGTGAAACGCCGGGGCGGAAGTCGCGCACGTCACTCCGCGGGTCTTCACCACTACTACCACACAGGGGCAGAAGGCTCTCCCCGGAACTCTGCAGCCGCATCGGCTCTGATAATTTCAACATCGGGGTTCGGTCCAACATGGCGGCTTACGGATGGAAATACTGATGACAGTCCGAAAGATCGCCTCGATTTGTACGATGGTAAGCGGCCGAGGTTCGGTTCCGTGGGGTTGTATCCGCGCGCCGCTGCGCCTCTGTCCGGCCAGCACCAGGGACGCTAAGCTAGCTGCTCCTGCTAGCCTGTTTGCTAACCTGACTGGGGCAACATGATAATAACACACAGGGCTTCCAGAAAGTTACAGCTCAGCCTCGTTAGCTCCAGCTGTCCTGCCTGTGCGTGTGTTCAGCGTCAGTGCGAAAACACGGCGCGTTTACAGCTTGTTTGACAGTTTTATTAGCCAGCTTGTAGTTTGTTTATGCGAGAAGGGCAGGGTTGACCAACGGGCGAAAAAAAAAAACTAGCTAGCTTAGCCTGCTAGCCCCAGCGGTAGCCACCCCTCTGTGGCTGCTGGGGCAAAGTTGTTTACTCGCCGCGCTGTCGTGTTTTTACTACATTACAGCCGTTTCACACACACGAGAGGAGATAATAGGCAAACGTGTGGCTGACAGTGACTGTGAACACTGAGTCAGTTGACACTGCTGTCTGTTAAATCTGTATCTGATGGAGACATTCAGCGTTTCCTGTCATGGGATACACCCTGAGTGTTTCCTCTGGTGGGAGTCTTGGCTAATGGTCGTCAAAATGTAGCAACAGTCTTTATTAGCTGGGAGATGTGTAATTATTTAAATGTAAGTGAGTCAATCAAAGCCAAAACCTTCTTATGTCATAGTTAGATCCACACATTTAAATAATTAACCCTCAGCACTCTGGCTTTTTAAAAAAAAATATGATACTTTATTGATCTGTGTGCTGAAACACAGGGAGGTCAGAGGTCAGGGTCAGCTGGTCTTGGATCAGCTGGTAGGTGCTTGTAAACACTGCAGGTCCTCCAGGCTGAAAGGCAGCCACCTGTTTGACAGATCAAGGTCAAAAGGTCGGACCCCCGTCGCTGCGATTCATCTGCTCCTGTCTCATTAAAAGTGTCGACGCTGCCATTGTTTATTTTGCAGCCCGGCGAAGTCACGCAGGCGGTCGGACACGCAGGCAGTCAGGCAGGCAGTCGGGGAGATTACGGCTATAAGATTAACTTCTGACTGTAACTTATCCTGTTTCTGCTCGCTGCACCTTCCCGAGCTGACAGACGGTTAGGCAGATGCCACAGAGAAGAAGAAGAAGAAGTCTGCAGCAGCCTTTTTGTTAATTCATTGGCTTGGTGTGTGTGTGTGTGTGTGTGTGTGTGTCCGCTATCCACTCCAAGACCACACACCGGGTCGTGTAAGCCATTTAAGTGTGAAGGCCGACGACGTCGTCGTGGCAGATCACCAGCACCCTCCTAGACAAACACTAACAGGGCTGAATATTAGCTGCGTCTGGCAGGTTTGCTCAGTGTGTTTGCCGCCCTGGCAGCCGACCAGTTGCTGCCCGGAAGGTATTTGTTTTGCAGAAAATCAATTTTGCTGGCGAAGCCGTGAAAGTCAAACTAGAAGGGCTGCACGAACAAAAAAAAACCCAGAGCCGGGCAGTTTGAGTCAGCAGTGGGGATGTTTCAGGGATGTTTTCAGAGAAGAAAAATGTTTTAATGAAGACAAAGCTTGTTTGTTTCAGTCTAACGATGGTCTGCTTCTCAGTTAACTGTTACGGTAGCTTGAATTTCAAGTCCCTGCTCCCCACGGGCTCCACAAACACCCGCTGAAAAGCACCCAACAGTAGCAGAAGCATTTTCCGGTTGTATCTCGTACGCAACCGGCATAACATCTCTGCTGGTTTGCCCTCAAAATGTCCATCACACGACAGCCTTTCAACACGAGTGACTGTGTGACTCTTGACTTCCTTGTCGAGCCTCTGCTGCAGAGGGTGAACCTGCTCTCTGACAGTGACGATCAGTGTTCAACCTTTGGCTGGTCTCTTGCTGTGAAACGCTGATCCGGTTCAGTTCTTCTTGGAGGAGCTCGTTCCTCTGCCTCTCCACCTCCAGCTCAGCTGTGAACTTGACCCGGTTGTGTCCGCGTGCCGCTCGCAGCTCCTCTAATCGTTTTTTCAGTGAGTTTCTTCTGCTGCACTTCCTCCTCACGCTCATGCTGGAGGGTGTGAGCCTGCTGTCTGATAGTAACGACATCAGTTTTAGAGCTTTCCAACTCTTTGTCGAGACACGTCTCTGTGGTCCTCTCCGATGTCTTTGGGTGGCACGATCTGCCGCGAAGTAACGCTGTTGTCTCTGATTAGCAGATATCGGCTGTCAGACTTGAAGCTTTTCTTTCCCACTTTTTCACGGCGGCGTCTCTTATCATGTCTTTGATTTATGAATGCTACATGCAACAGGGCGTGACTCGAGCCAGAGGTAGCAGACGAGGCTTGTCTTCATTTCCAAATAAATGTTCAAGCTAAAGACAACAAGCTTTTACAACTGCTGTGTTTACTACGCAAAGCAAAGCATGCAGATTTGATTTTGTTTACATACCTGCAGGGATGCAAAATGCTTTCTGTGTACGAGAGGCAGCTTTTATTTATCTGCAAAAGATGTGAAGTTTAATGACAGTTGTGTTTGCAATCGATCTGTTTTTGTAATATGATGCAATCTGACATGTTAAATATATGTTTACTGAAGTGTTTTATCAGAAAGGGACACACGTATTGGGTTTTTTTTCAACAGGAGGCACTTGAAGTGAGTTTGAAGGTCTCTGAGTCAGAGGAAGTGAACATTTTCTGTTATATTTACATAAGAAAGAAAAAAACCGAACTTTCCTGAAAGGCAGATCAGGTCCCTGGCAGCTGGGTCGTTGTTTGAAGCTAGTAGAAATTATTTCTAGGCTTGTTTTGGTCGTACTTTACCCTCAAAAAGGAAAATTCAATTCAATTTATTTAATCCCAGAAGGGACAGTCAGGTTGCCTTTTGTTCATTTTACTGTTAAAATAAAAACAATACCTGTTTTTAATAGTTTCTTTGTCATTTGTAGTTTGTTTTTCGTAAATCCCGTGAGTCTGGTTTCAGGCGCTCTGCCAGTCGAAAAATAAAGTTGTGGAGACAGTAAACTGCCTCCCTCTCGTCTGGTAGTCGTCATTAATAAAACCCGATCTCGCCGTCTACCAGAACAATCATTTGGCCTCGCTGTGTTGAAACTTGTCCTGACTGAAGCTGCTGTCTGAAAACTTCACTTTCATTTTCAGCAGCTCAGGAAACAAAGAGTCATTTCAGAGTTCTCACTTCAAACGTCGGTTTATTGAAGCGAGTGTTTGCAGCACGTATCGAGCAAAATCTTCCTTTCCCCGGACAGAAGTTTGCTCCTCTTCTTCTTCTTCTGTTTGCTTGTTTCTGGTTTGTTTACGACGCGCTGCTGTTGGGCCGTCGTGCCGTCAGATAAATAACCTGGCTGACTCGTCTCTTGTTGACTCTACGTGGACTATGGTGTGATAATGAGTAACGACGGCGCGCCTCCTCTCACGCAGTCATTCACCCCTGAAGGAAAAGCTGCATCATCGTTGTCATCGTCGTTATCGTCTCATCTCCTTTTTATACTAGAAACTCGACCACATCCAGAAACAGGAGGTTTAATGATGAATGAGCTTCGTTCACTGATGTGAAACTACAGTTTTGGACAATAATAGACTGTGATTGTGGGCTGGTTTTAGTCATAGTGCGCATATTTCTGAGTCACTTGGCAGAACGATTGATTTATCTGACCAGCTGCAGTTGTTGTAGTGAAACAAAACCACTTTTGTTTAATTCTGACTCACATTAGCAACGATTTTTAAACTGCTCAGCAGCTTCACACAGTGAGAGTCACGTCATGAGAACGAGACTGGATGTAGAAGCTGTTCATAAAGTGTGGATGTGTTTACATTTTATTTACATATTATTTATTTATTTATATTTAATCTTTAAGGTTAAACAGCGAACATAAATGTACTGTGAGTTTCATGAGACTCATGTGAAACTAGAGCTTCTGGAGATTCAGATATAGTTTTTAAATCAGCTGATATTCATATAATATATAAATACACATTTTTCTGCAATGATTCCTCAAATGTGGTTATTAATGATGTGTAAAAAGGAAACAGGACATTTTTAAAGTTAACAACAAGCTTTATTGTCCAGACTGACATCAGAGCACTGAAACAATACAATATAAATAAAGTTTTCATACTGGACACCGATCGTTGATACTCATATATCTGTGACGGGTCAGTATCGACCAACTGATTTGAAACCATTAATGCCAATATTCAATAACCAAATTTAATTTAGAGACCGCTGACATTTGTGCTGTTTGCATTTTGACCGCTGCACATAATCCAACAAACCTTGAAAACTTCTTTAAAGGGGCACTATGTAGTTTTAGAGAAGAAATTCAAACTCATAATTTAAATATTCACAATATTAATGAGGTAATAATACAAACTCAGAAATATGTATTTGCTCCAGAAGTGAGTAAACAAGCTGTTCTCAGAGGAAAATAAGGTCCCCAGAGGTGGCGGGGTCCACCACATATGAACAAAGTAAAACAATGTGAAACTGTGTTGTCCTTTTAAGCTCAGTTTGTTTATTCAGTTTGTTTAGGTTGAAAATAAATAATTAACTTTTCCTCCACAAAACTACGGAGTGCACCTTTAAATAAAAGTTAATGATTAACATGTACTGAGAAAACTACTCCTGAGGAAACTGCCTGATCGTTACAAAAGCCTTCAGACATCAGAATATGTATAATTATATGATATAAGATGTTTTCCTTCCTAACAGCTGAACTTCATCCGTTACGGCGGCGGATGAAAGTGTCGTCAGTTCGTCTCCACGTTGTCGTCGCACTCGACGGCACCTTCATGTCATCAGACTTCTCCTCAGTTCACCGCTGATGATTTAAAACTCGAGCTCGGTTCACGTCTGAGTCATCGGACGACATTTGGGGATTTTTTTGGGCACAGTTTATCAGAATCAGGAAGTGGCTTTAAATAACACGCAGCACTCACATGTCACGAATACATCTGCCTCCAGCAGTCTGACTCATTGTGACCTGATGTCGTTAAACTGGTGGATACAATTAAACGTAACGTTGCTCAACTTTACCTCCAATCATAAACCTCTAGGCATAATTGTGTTTTTCAACACCCTGCAGTGACAACGTCAGACTAAAGCACAGACGACGTGGTGAGATGAGCCTGTTTTTGTGATATTTCTGCAAACGAACGCACATTTTTACCACGAACACGCCATTTTTAATTACTGTAAAACTGATGAGATGTGTCTGAAGAAGTAATGAGACTGAAATGGAGGAAAAACCCAGAGTGTAGAAATGAAGCAGGAAGCGCAGCTGCGACAAACAGATGGTCGACAGTCCAGCAGAGCAGGAAAACACAACACAATGAGGAGGAAACGAGGACAAACCAAACTCATTTCACCAGCGTTTGAAGAGTCATGATGTCCACGTATGTCCATTAAATCTTCTTCTTCTTCTTCTTCTTCTCACTTCAGGGCGCCAATGCCTCTGCCTTGGAAAAGGAGATTGGACCGGAACAGTTTCCCGTTAACGAACACTACTTCGGATTGGTCAACGTGAGTGTCGGGTCGGAGAGCGAGGGCACACCTTCCTCCTCCTCCTCCTCTCGGTCCTTCGTCTCTAACTTCATCATGTTTTTCTTCTCTTGCAGTTCGGGAACACCTGCTACTGTAACTCGGTGCTGCAGGCTCTGTACTTCTGTCGGCCGTTCAGGGAGAAGGTGTTGGCGTACAAGGTGAGTGACGCCGGAAACACAGCGCGCTGTGTTTGGATGAAAGCAGGTCGTTTGTGTTCAAGGACGAGACGTTCGGCAGATGTTTCTCTTTGAACGGAGCGAGGGCCTCGTATCTGCATCGCAGGGTGAAGCTGTAAGGAGACTGATGCATTGTGGGACGGTGCCTGGTTTGTGTGTTTATAAGGTTTTTTTGAAGAAGAGCTAAAGAAAATGAAAATAGATCAGGATGGTGGCAAGAAGGAAAGTTCCCATGGTTCCTCAAAACCCCTTGAAAGTTTGTGAGTTTGAGGGGGCGGGGATCAAGGACCTGGGTCATTGAAAGTGCTTGAATTTATATGTTTTGTACAAGAAGTTGTTTTGATATTATATCTCAAAGACACATTGAGGGATTTTCTTTAAATTGGACACAAATGGCCACTTGGCCTCCGAGATGAACTGATTATATTTTGGTGGACACTGTGACCTCACAAAACACAGGCTCAGGCTGGACAGGATAGATGAGGATCGAATGTTCACTGTGACGTCGCAATACACGATTACACAAGGCGGTAATTCCAGTTTTCAACCTGTTATCGCACGTTTGCTGCTTGTAGTTTACTTTGGTAGCTCAGATCTTTATCACGATCGCCAGAATCGACAGTCAGAGCTACATAAATAACCCCGAGGCTGAAATCAACTCTGGTTTGACCAGTTTCTGGCGGCTTGTGGTCACACCCGAAACATCTGTCTGTGTGATTGACTGTTAAAAAAAGCCTGTAGGAAGAAAATTTGCCACAGCGTTTCCCTACATGTGAATTTAATAGCGTCCTGTTTGCTGCCACAGGGGAAAAACATGGATATCACAAGTGAAAGCAAATAAAAAAAGGAATAGAAACTTGTCGAGAAACCAGATTTGTCTGCAAAAACAAAGTCTAACTCCAAGAAAACTGTGTCGACGAGCTTGACTGCACAGCAGACTGGAAAATGACAACTTTACAGTATGTTACGCTTTGACGGAGGAGTACAAAGTCCTGAAAGTTTGGGAAAAATGCTTCTCATCCAGCACAATGTTATGAGAAATCTTTTAATATTTGAAATTAAGAGATCCCACAAATACATTTCTAACACTTTAGAGGTGATGATTGAGGTTTCAAAAGTCTGGGAAATCTTTGGTTTAGGGACCTTGGAAGTGCTTGAAAAGTGCTTGAACTTTACTCTTACAATGCTGCTTACCTTTCACCTGGATTCACGAGTGTAATATATATTTATAGGTCGTCATATAACTGCCATAGATTAGATAAAAAGCCAAAGTTCAGGCTGGACGTATCCTTGCCGCACCTGGAGTCTATAGTCCTCTGCATCAGAGGAAGTTGTTGAGCGTGTCCTCCTTTTGATTTTTATGTGTTTCTAGGTGCAGCCGCGTCGTAAGGAGTCCCTCCTCACCTGCCTGGCCGACCTGTTCAACAGCATCGCCACGCAGAAGAAGAAAGTCGGCGTCATCCCCCCCAAGAAATTCATCTCACGGCTGAGAAAAGAAAATGGTGGGTGTCGTTAGGAAACCTTTTCAAATGTAAAAATGCCAATGTGTTTTGTGTGCAGCTGTTCCTTAAACGCATCGCTTCCTGTATTTTTTTCCTCGATCCGACCCCTAAAATGTGACTTCCTCTCGCCGACGAGTTAAACGATGAGTGAGGGAGGATGAGAGGAGGCGGGGGAGGGTTATCTCAGCTGGGAGGTTAATCTCACAGCTGAGGGAATCAAATCGTCAGCCAAAAAAATCCTGCAGCGGAAAAAGCAGATGAAAAAGAAAGCAGCGATCTTAATTGGCTGTTTTTCTCCTCGCCGACGCGCTGATGTTGTTTATATTCTGTTCTCCCGTCTTCCTTCCTCGTCTCCGTCTCTTTGTTTACGTCTTCTCTTATGTTTTTTTTCTCCCTTCGCTCTATTTCTATCTTTCTACATCTGTCCCCCCTCAGAGCTGTTTGACAACTACATGCAGCAGGACGCCCACGAGTTCCTCAACTACCTCCTCAACACCATCGCAGACCTGCTCCAGGAGGAGAAGAGCCAGGAGCGGCAGCAGAACGGCAAACTGGTGCAGAATGGAGGAGGAGGAGGTACTGGAGGAGGAGGAGGAGGAGGAAGTGAGGGAGGAGGAGGAGGAGGTGGAGGAGGAGGAGAAGGGGAAGGAGGCAAGGAGACACAACAGACTTGGGTTCACGAGATCTTCCAGGGAACGCTGACCAACGAGACGCGCTGCCTCAACTGTGAAGCTGTAAGAACCAACGCTTGTTAAGGATTTAAGTTGTTTTTGTTTGAAGTGTAAGTGACCTGGAGCGTCTTCACCCTCTCTGCAGGTGAGCAGTAAAGACGAGGACTTCCTGGATCTGTCGGTGGACGTGGAGCAGAACACCTCCATCACACACTGTCTCAGGTAACACAGCGCTCCATCGGTCAGCTGTGAGACGTCTCTAATGCCGCTAATTGTTATGGAAAGACATCAGCTGTGTGTGTGTGTGTGTGTGTGTGTTGTTAACAGGGGCTTCAGCAACACAGAGACGTTATGTAGTGAATACAAATACTACTGTGAGCAGTGTCGCAGCAAACAGGAAGCCCAGAAGAGGTGAGTGGTGACATCATCATCATGTTCTGCTGTGAAGGTTCAGAAGAAAAGTTTGTTTGTTTGTTTGTTTCTTTCTTTCTTACTTCCTCCCTCGCTTCCTTACTTTCTTTATTCCCTCCTCCCTCCCTCCTTCCTTCCCTTACTTCTTTTTCTTTCTTTCTTCCTCCCTCCCTTCCTCCCTCCCTCCCTTCCTTCCTCCCTTCCTTCCTCCCTCCCTCACTTACTTTCTTTCACTTTTCTTTATTCCTTCCTCCCTCCCTCCCTCGCTTCCTCCCTTCCTTCCTCCCTCCCTCCCTCCCTACCTTGCTTCCTTCTTCCCTCCCTCCCTCCCTCCCTTACTTCTTTTTCTTTCTTCCTCCCTCCCTCCCTTCCATCCTTCCTTCCTCTGTCTGTCTGTAATTATAGTTTTTAATTAACCGATCAGTCGAGCCACAGTGATAATCAGTAACTATCTTAATAGCAGATTGTGGATTAATTGTTGAGTCATTTTTGCTCGAGGAAAACAACAAAAATGAATTGTTTTTGTTTCTGCTTCTCTGCATTAACGTCACAATAACCTGAATATCTTCAGGGTGTTGGCGTTTGGGAAAGCAGTGGTTGGCTGCAGCCCTTCAGCACCTCTGATGTCCTCATGACATCATGTTTTACTAGAGTTTAGGTTTCAAACACAGATCTGAATCTTTAAAGTGATGCACGAGCTCAAAGCTTGAAGCCAGTTGTTGCTGTGACCACATCATCAGATTAAAACGGCGTCTCTCTGCCGCGAGGAGCTCGTCATCTAACCTACCGGCAGGTTATCTCCACTCAGCTGTGTAGGTACGAGCGGTTACGACCGCAGCCGCACATCTACATGTGTGACACGTACAAGTTTGTCTAAGCGGACACATTTGGTCTCAGTTTGTTTCCACGAGGCAGCGGCCCTGAAACCACAGCTGATGTTACTATAGCAACCAGCCAGGTCCCTTCCTGTTACAAGTGACAAGTTTATCACGAGTATTTAGAGCCGACGTCGGCCAAGACGCCTTTTATTAACGTTCCTCCGTCAGTTTGACATGAAGTGATGCTGCTGAATTTTCACACTGCAACCAGAAACCTTCTCCAGAGTGAATAAGCAGAAGTGCACGAGTAACATCCATTAGCCTGAGAGGGGCCGAGCTGTCGGCAGCGGCTGCACCTCGTTTTAACACTGAGCAGAGTGCTGCGAGAGCACCGGCCAGAGGTTCGGCCAAATTAAAGAGGAGGAGGAGGTCTAAAACACGCTTCTTGTTCCCGGTTGGGGGCCCGGAAAGCTTTTAGCCCTTTCTCTGAGTGTGAATCTTCTTCCCGGTGACCTTTTCTTTGTGGTTTTTAACCGCAGAAAGTTTCAAACCATGACAAACCTTCCTCTCTGTCTCCATCAGGATGAGGGTGAAGAAGCTCCCGATGATCCTCGCCCTACACCTGAAGCGCTTTAAATACATGGACCAGCTGCACCGCTACACCAAACTGTCCTATCGCGTCGTCTTCCCCCTGGAGCTCCGCCTCTTCAACACATCCGGGGACGCCACCAACCCTGACCGCATGTACGACCTGGTGGCCGTTGTCGTACACTGTGGAAGGTAGGAGCTGTTTTCTCTCCAGACTGGGAGACATTTAGGTTTCACCTCATGCTGTTGTGATTTCTAAATATTGCTAAACGTATGACCTTATGTCAGTAATCGTGTAATTTCTAGTAGCTGCAGGTCAGATTTCTGCAGGCTGATTTAATGTGCAGGATAATAAGCTGCTCAGTGTGTTTCTCTGCTGTGTTTTTGCACCAGACAGACTGATGAGGGCTGTTAACGAGGCACATCCCTCTCAAAGCTCTCATTAGCTCTGTTTGTTGTGTTTAACTGCATTTATGAAATCACCCAGTCAGACAAGGACCGAATGGGATCGGATCTCTAAAACCTCCACATAGCACGTGGACGTTGCTTAAAGACAGAGAGATGTAGTTTGAATTAAAGAGGCTCGATGAGGCTTTGGAGAAGAAATGCAGAATAAAAACAGTAACAGGTATAAGATGCAAACGTGACATCATTGTTGGATACATTCAGATGTTCGGTTCAGGTGATCTGAGGCCGATTAGCTGACGTGTAAGCGAACATGCGCAGGTTGTTAGCGGTGGATTGTCTTGAAGTCTGAGGTCGTCTTCCAGCGATGCTTCTCTCACGTGGATAAACATTACATGTGAACACAAAAGCTGCATGTTCAGACTTCCACTTACCCCAAAATGAAAAGATTTAACTTGAAGTAATGATGTTTTCAGAACAATTATTTCATGCTTCTTTTTTTTTTTCCTCTGGCGTTGCTTCAAAAACAAGATCCAAGTTTGAGCTCTGTCCTCAGAATGAAACGGCGCCATTAGCCATGCGTGTAATGCCTTTCAGGTGCTGTTTTCACAACGTCTCCCTCTTGTTTTCCCTCCCGTCTGTCTCCACGCTGCAGTGGTCCCAACCGCGGACACTACATCACCATCGTCAAGAGCCACGGCTTCTGGCTGCTGTTTGATGACGACATCGTAGAGGTGAGATTCAGATTCACTCCGGTTTGCTTCAGGAAATATACATCTTGTTCATTTAACAGTGAAATCGATACCTTTGAATATTAAATACAACCAGTAAACAGTCCCCACGTTCAATGAGCTTATTATTGGTAGCTTAAAATGTAGCTTTATTTATTTTAGCACGACAATACAGAGATGAACTGCTTTCATTTCACTGCACATCATGTCATGGTAATGTAGAGAAGAGTGGAGCTACTCGGGTATAAACTTTGGTGTTTAATAATGTAGGATTTGTAGACTTTGTTGCATCTCATCCCCAAAATACAGATAGAAAAGTTCAGCCAATACAGAGAATTACATCATGAACGTGAAACATGTGGAAAGTGAGCTGAGAAAAAACCTATTGAACCTGTTTTCTCCCCAAGTTTCAACACAGTTAAGACACATTAATGGTAAAAAAAGAGAAGGAGATGAAAGATAAGTCAGGCTTTCAAACAAAAGCAGTTAGACCGGTGGAGGTCGAGGCAGATGGCGGCATTGAGTCCGGTTCTGCTGGAGGTTTCTTCCTGTTAAAAGGCAGTTTTTTTTTCTTCTGAGATGACTTTTGTTGTGAATTGGTGCTGTACAAATTAAGATTGATTGATTAGAAACCTAGGAATCTAAGAAAAAAACCTGACAAGTGATATAAAAGACGACCAGAAAAGCTTATTCTCATCTCTGGAAGTAAAACGTTAAGATACAATCTGAAACAAACAGGTGACCAGGTTCAGTGGTTGTCTCTGCCACTTTTAGCTCACATGAGACTGAGCACCACCTCGTTCTAACCAGACAGGAATCTCAACCGCCGGTCCGTCCACACTCTGACTGTAGATCCTGGCGCTCCGAATGTTGTGTCTGGATTTTCAGCGACGGGCCGACCGACCCAGATACCTTTGCTGAAATAATGAGGAGTTAAAAGGGGGTTTAATGATCAGGATGCGATTAGAGAGGAGGAAGGATGGTATGTGAGACGATGACAGGAGAAGGAGAACAAAGAAAGGGAAGATCAACATCGCTGCTCACGTTCAACATGTTCCTACTTTGGTTTCTCGTGTAATTGGAGCGTCATTCATCCCAGTTATGTAATTTTAAACCAAATGTCAGTTTGATCAGGACGACCTGGGCAGCACATTGTGTTCAGACCGTCTGCTCCAGCCTCGGTTCATCTTTTAACTTTTACAATCTGTGAGAAGGAGAGGCTGACAGTCAGTCAAATAAGATCTTCTCCTGCTGCTTCTGCCCATAAAACCATCTGCTCCCCTCTCTGACGCGGCGACGGGAGAAAACACGGCAGCCTTCGTTAAAAACAGCACAGTCTGACATCCTTCGAGCATGTGTGATACCGCTTAGCTAACAGTTTCTCAGCAGGCCGCCGTCCACAGTGAAGCTGCCATGACAGCACGTCAGAGACGCTAACAGTTTGCATGACGATAGCGACGATACTGTCATGATTTATCAATCCGGGCAGGGAAATTTACCAGCATCTCCAACCCCTCCGATGTGTTACAAGCATATGAAATCAGAAGTGTAGCCTTTAGCCAGCAGCATGATGTAGCTCTTTAGTCATTGGCAGCTGACCACACAAGGACGCAGCCAAAGCCCTCGGCATGCTGCTGTGTGTCAGCCGGAGCCAAGTAACCTTTCAGTTTGTTATTTTTCTTTCCCTCGTGCCAGAAATGAACGCTGAGCCGCAGCAATCAAGCTATCAGTGGTTAACTGAGCGTGCAGTCAGGACGGTTGAGCGTTCCAGGGTTTGAGGAATAATCTGTATTAGACACAAATGTACAAGCAGGGTTTTTTTAAAGATGTATAATAGTTATTTTCTCAGGAGGAACTGCATCAGGGTAAACACAAGATGTTAAGGTTTAAAAAGTCTAAAGAAGTTATTAAAAAAACCTCAAAAACTTTAATTATTTCTCAGTCAGACGCTGCTGAGACCTCACACAGGAACTTAATTTTACTGGTCACTGATATCCAAATATTTTTCTAAGAATTTTAATTGCAAGAATTTCTTTAAAAGAATTGAAGCCCTCATTATCAGGCCTCCAGCATAACTTTTCACACTGGTTGCACCCGACTGTAGTTGCACAACACATTTTAAATTAGTTTTTTTCATCTAATTTCTTAAAAGAGGGCTAATTTAAACCCTAAAAAACCTTCATTATCAGGGCTCCAGACTGTTTTTTTCAGTCTGGTTGCACATAATTAAGGTGCAGCCAATAATACATTTTGAATTAATTGCTTAAGGCACTGTGTAAATAATTGTGAAGAAGAATAAAGGTGCAGATAAATGTTTCCTTGTGATGGCCTCAAAAACCTTTTTATGGGCCGGATAAAAAAACAAAACGCTAAATGTCAGGTGCACCGGTTTTTGGCCGCTCAATCTACGTTAAAATTGAAATGAATGAATATGAAATATAGCAATTAAAACATTTCCCTATTATTTATACCAAATTACATACAGTAGTCTTGTATACTGTGATGGATTCTACAACTCAGGCATGTTTTAATAGTAAAATACTAAGAAATGGAAACCAGTTGCTCTCTGAGTCGATAGAAAAACATTCAAATGTCTAAAACACAACAGAGTGGTGTGAAAAAACGGTTCCTTGTTACATAAAGTGGAAGTTAGTTGTACTAAATACCTGCTGGTTCTACACAGAAACCATTGGGCCTCATTTCTGATCCAAGTATGACTCCAGCTCAGTCGTGGTTCAAGTTCGGTCCAATTAAACGTCCCAATCTTTTCGTTTGGGAACTCTTGCCCAATTAAAATGGTTTATTTTACTTCTAGTCTCTGTGGCAGTGGGAGAAGTCCCCCTGCAGTTTGAATACAGAGGCCTGAACCGAAGGGCTGATGTTTAAAACGGATCCTGATCGCCACTGTGTTCTTTCCACTACGATGGGAAAGAGGCCCACTGGAACATCTGGTCCAGTGGAGAGAAACTGGAACTGACTTCTGTTAGATTCCACTGAGTTTGCAGAACAGAAACACTAACTTATCATTTTTTATGGTTTTTGTGGAGATTAACTCTCCCTGTGAGTTTCCCTGCTTTCGTCCTCTTTCTTTAATACGTCTTTTTACTTCTTGTAAGTTTTCTGAAAAGTTGCAGCAAGTTCTCTTTCACCACCGATCCAAAAGTATATTTTCTATACAGTTCATTTCCAGCCCGTCTCTCTCTCTCTCTCTGTCTCATATTGCTAAAACCAAAGCTGGTGTCAGGATTCAAAAGCAGTTAAAAGCACTGATGTACAATTAGCTTTAAAGCTAGTAAATTAGCATGTTGTATCTTGTTTGTTTAGACTGTCCACCAACAGAAATGTAACGATTTAAGCTCAGCTCATTGGGTCCCAGTTTCAGCTCTGAGCTTGACACACAGACTGAACACAAACTCTTGAAATATACCTGCAAACAATCGCCGTGTCGCTCTTGTAATGTTTGTTCAGATCTTTGTTTGCTCGGGCTAAAGTGAATTATGTAAGATCAATTGTCCCTGGCATCAGAGCTGCCACACAGTCAGGACAAGTCAGGAACATGGCCTCTGTTTCGGTTTCTGCATCATGGACGTTGTCATTGCGTTTGTCTAAAACAACCTTATGTCTTTTCTTTTTCTTGTAGAAAATCGACGCGCAGGCGATCGAGGAGTTTTACGGTCTGACGTCGGACATTTCCAAGAACTCTGAGTCGGGATACATCCTGTTCTACCAGTCCAGAGACTGAACCGGCCAGCGGTCAATCCCCAACAGACTGTCACTCAACAGAGGGGGGAGGCACTCATGGCTGCCACCGGCTCCGCCCAGTACGCTCACATAAGTATCCAGGCTTTATTCCCTGTAGGCGGAGCTTTGCACTGGAGCGCCATTCGGATCGGTTGAGACGTGTTCAGGTCGCGTGCCAGCCTCCTGGATTTACGACCGTTCAAATGGTCTGAGCCCACACTGCAAAAAGCACCTTAACAAAACAAAAAGGCGGCTGAATCCGTAACACTCTCTGCTTTGCACTGGGGCATCAGCGACGCCAATCCAAGAGGCTGACATCGCCGTGTGCACAGCGGTCCATCTCGGAGGTAACAGCAGTTTGAGACGACGCAGAGTAAATGACACACTTAAGCAACTTCTGATTGTAACCCTCCATCGGTGTCATGACGGTCTTCTTTAAAGTTTTTCGTGTGCATATTAAACCGTGCTAAATTAGCCTTTATGCTAACACACTGGTACCATACGTTCAACCCCAGAAAACTCTCCCCTCGAAAATAATCATTCCTCTCACAACAAAACCACGGACACAACCTTTAAGGATTGGAAGAGCGCGATGATGCAGTGGCTAGTTTGCAGTGTTTGTATCATTAAGTGGTGCTAATGCTAATAGCAGCTAGGCTAATGGAGATGAAAAGCAGCCACCAGAGAGATGTTGATGAATCTGATAAGAAGGGCTCATTATTTTAGTTTTTACCTGAGAAACATTTCAAATAATTTATTTTATGTATGTTAAAGATGCCATATGTAAGAATTTGTACTGCTCCGAACTCCCATTCTTGACTGCTAGCTACATGGCTAACTGAGCTGACTAGCTAATGGCAGCTACAGTTAGCAGCAGTTAGCGGTAACTCTAGTGATATCCTGTGAGTATGAATTTGAAAGATGGCTAATTCTTACATACAGCACCTTTAAATGTGTGAAAAAAGATGTTAAAGTCAGATTTTACTTAAAATATTACCATTAAAGCTCGTTCTGTTTTATTAATTACATAAGAAGGCCTTGTTTTCTGCTCCTTTAAAAAAAAAAATCTACGTTTTTCAGCAAAAACTGGTAAAAACCAAAAACAATGAGCCCCACAGATCATTAGCAACGCTAGCTGGCTAAGCAGCGAGTAAACGTTTTGAAGTTACTGGTGTGTCGTGCCATTACGGGTCTTGTTTGGTGCCACAGCGAGCGCAGTCGGGCGATTTAAACAACATAAGCTAACTTCTTTCAAGCTGACTTTTTCATGGTTTTGACAGTAAGCACAGACTCCTTTGCGGTTTTTGCTTTCAAAGGTTTGTGTTGTTTTGACTTTTGAAGAAAATGCCAGAATATGCACATTTGTACCATTTTTAAAGGGACACGCGTCGAGAAAAGTACTTTTTCTTTTCCTTGAAGTCAGTTCTGACGTGCAGACTGTCACACTACATACAGGTTGAATGTTTGTGTTCGGTATCCTTTTGTTCCTTTATCAAAGCTTTATTTCTGAACGGCGAGCTGAAAAACCTTCTGTGCTCGCTGCAGCTGGTTATGTCCGTCTCATAATAACAGCCACCAATCACAAAATTTGACTCCGGCTTAAGTGTTTCTCCTGCAGCTGCAGCTCTGGCAGGCAGTCAGAGCTTTTTACATAACATGTTTTTCACTCCAGAACCTTAAACTGGAGCCCTCGGTACCGCCGAGTGATGCTAACGGTCTGCTGATGTGGAAGCTCGTCCACCGTCGGTCGACGACGTGGTACATTTAATGCAGCGGGACCGACTCTGGTGTGTTTGTCCGAGCAGTTAAAATGGATTCCTCGCCTCTGAATCTTTTAAAATACAATTTGACAGCAAAGACTTGAGGGTGATCCTGTTTTAAGAATATTAAAGGTTCATTAATGAAGTAAATTGAAGAAATAAAAATGCAAAACATTTAAAGCTTCTTTCCTCTCTCTGCATTTTAAATTCAAATTTCAATGAGTAATCAGGTTTGATCTGCTCCTGGAGGTCTTTAATAAGATATATTGTAGATTATGAAGTTATTTAATGTCTCCAGTCAGGCTGCAACTAGCAACTGCTTTCATCATTTGTGTTTTTTAAGATTATAAAATGCAGAAAACATTAAAAACCCATTTAAACGTCTCAGAACCAAAGCAGATGTCATCAAAAATGTTTGTTTTGTTCTTCGAAAGGGGAGAAAAACATCACATCCTCTCATTTGAGAAGCTGAAGCCAGTGAATGTTTGTCATTTTGCTCCAGAATGAACTTTAACATTTATCTGAGCATCAGAATCATCTTTGCGTCGATCTACTGATGAGTTAATCGACTAATCCTTTCAGCTGTAATCTCTAAATGATTGTGAGGAAGACCTGAGTCTTTCCTCTGATTCTTCACCTTAACGATTAAGCAAACTGTTGTTTTAATGAGTGGTGTATCATAATGTCACCCCTGAGTGTAATTAATGCTTTCGAATGGGTTTTATTTGAGAGACAGGAGCCATTTTACAGCCTGTACTCGTCTCTTTGACTCCAGCCTGCTGACGGGCGACGACCTCCTCCTTCACCTCCGTTGTTTTTGTTAAACGCACAAACAAACCAAATGTAGGTTGTTGTTTTTTTATGTTATGATGTTTTTTCACTGCCAAGCTCGTGAGGCTCCACCCGTCTGGGCTGTCCAAGCGTAACAAGCAAGCTCACCCCCATCCCTCTTTGTATCAGAGCTGCAGCAGATGGAAAGCGAATGGAAAGCTGCTGTCTGCAGCCTCGAAGGTGTTTATATTCTACAGTAGTTGAGTGGCCCGGGCAGCGGGTCAAGTATTATCTGAATGTTCAAATGTACAGTAACATAAAAAATAGGGCTGCTGCTTGACCTGTAAAACACCGTGTGGAGTCGGGCTCGTCTCAATAGTCTGAAGTTGCTCTCTCTCCTGCTACGACCAGGAAAGAGCTTTAAACAAAAATACTTTATTCTGAAAAGTCGTCATTTTATTTTGATGCCCAAGCGCAAAAGTAGTGGAGGTCAGGGTAATGTGTAGTTTGGATATCCTAGGTTTGCCTGCGTCATGGGTGCTTTTATTACCCTATTAAATCATTTAGACCCAGTTTAGACCCCTTTTGTATCCTACTAAGTCGTTTAGACCCAGTTTAGACCCTTTTTCGGACTGTTAGTCATTTAGACCCAGTTAAGACCCCTTTCGTACCCTATTGAGTCATTTAGACCAAGTTTAGACCCCTTTCGTACCCCATTTAGTCATGTAGACCCAATTTAGACCCCTTTCGTACCCTATTGAGTCATTTAGACCCAGTTTAGACCCCTTTCGTACCCTATTGAGTCATTTAGACCAAGTTTAGACCCCTTTCGTACCCCATTTAGTCATGTAGACCCAATTTAGACCCAATTTAGACCCCTTTCGTACCCTATTGAGTCATTTAGACCCAGTTTAGACCCCTTTCGTACCCTGTTGAGTCATTTAGACCCAGTTTAGACCCCTTTCGTACCCTATTGAGTCATTTAGACCAAGTTTAGACCCCTTTCGTACCCCATTTAGTCATGTAGACCCAATTTAGACCGAATTTAGACCCCTTTCGTACCCTATTGAGTCATTTAGACCCAGTTTAGACCCCTTTCATACCCTATTGAGTCATTTAGACCAAGTTTAGACCCCTTTCGTACCCCATTTAGTCATGTAGACCCAATTAAGACCGAATTTAGACCCCTTTTCGTACCCTATTAAGTAATTTAGACCCAGTTTAGACCCCTTCCGTACCCTACTAAGTCATTTAGACCCCTTTTTCATTCTTGTTAGTCATTGAGATCCCAAAATATGTAAAAAAAAAAATAAATAAAAATAAGGCCAATGTTTGGCAATACTTGAACAACCCTTTAACACCAGACCATGATTCAAACTGACTGTAATGTATAAAACCTTTGTTGTTGGATCAGGTCTATGTTTCAAAACACTGCCAGCGAACTGAACCATATCCAAACTCATAACGACCTACTTTTTAACAGCGCAGTTAAACGTTCATCTCACTTAAAGTTTTCAAAACGCTGACAGATGACAGGAGGACAGGGAGCAACTTCAGACGCCGACGGGTCCCGAACACTTCCCTTCATTCACTGGGTTGAGACTTGAAGTCAACACTATTTTTCCTTTTCCCGTCTGTGCTGCTCTCACCTCCACTAATCTACATTAAAAGGAAGAATAGTCGCGCGGTGTTGAATCTGTTTTTAGGGTCGATCCACTTCCATCACTCCCAGAAGTTTTTGAAAAAGTAGTTTTATGGTTGCAAATGACTTGAACGGCAGGTTTATACCCAGACGACGACAGAAACTGTGGACTGTGGACATTTAAAGCTCTTTAAAGGAGAATTAACTGAAGTATAACGGAACAAAAACAAGCACAAAAGCTCATTTGAGGGGTAAAAGTCCACAGATTCAGTTCGGAGCTGGTTCTGACTCTGTCTTGATTAAATGCAGTTCCATGTAAATGTCTGAAGTGTTGGAAACCCACGTTGAAACAGGCTCTTTTTTTTATTTAAAGTTATTAATATTATAATGAATGTTTATGTTATCTTCTTTTTTTCTTAGATGTTTCACTTGTTTTTTTGATATATTTCACTAATTCTGCTCGTCTACCGCTCTGGCGTAGGCAGCTTTTGGACGTTTGAAGATTATTTTTTGGTTTTGATTTTGGGAGTATGTGACGAGAGATGTTGATGTGTACATAAATACAGATGTTATTATTGGAATATAAATACGTGCTTGCTTGAAAATAATCAGCAGACCTAGATTTAAAAAAAAGAAGAAAACAGTTAGCGGACGTTATATCTCTAAATATTTTTATTCTGATAAGCGAATCAAAACGCCTGGTGTTTAAAAAAAAAAAAGTAACGAGCCCCAACTGATCTGGAGAGCCAGGCAGCCTAAAACCAAACAGCCCCACACGAACATCTGTCTGATTTCATGAAGAAAAGCTGCTGTGCAGAAAGTTACCGACCAGAAACTGTTCTGTGTGTCGCCGCGTTAAAGGAAAAATCCACTCTAAAAACAACCATCGGTGAGTTTCTCTCAGCCTGTTTTGTGATTCAGGGTTCGATTTACAGAGACGTTTTGTTTATTTCAGGTTAAAAGAATAATCCTGGGTTGTAAAAGTTGGAAAATCCTTAAAATAATCTGAGTTTGAGTATTGAAAGCCTCTTTTTTTGATGAATGTCATTCTTGGTCACATTCTTAAATAACTTAATTTATACGTAAAAGCTTTAAAGGAATATTTAAAGGGCGCTATGTAGTTTTGGAGAAGAAATTCAAAATCAGATTTTTAATATTTACAATATTAATGAGGTTATAATACAAACTCTTTTCCAGAAGTGAGTAAACAAGCTGTTCTCAGAGGAAAATAAGGCCCCAGAACACTGTTTGAAGTTAGAAAGGTGGCGAGGTCCGCCATGATATAGTTTGTTTATTCAGTCATGAAAACAAACAGTTCGTTTAGTTTAAGATATTTTCTCTTTTGATTAAAATTTCTTCCCCAAAACTAAACTGTGCACCTTAACAGATAATTAGAAAATTCTGAAATGTCTCAATAAAACTCAAATAAAACCTTAACAGCACATATTTTATCCCATATTGCCCAACTAGCCTTATTAGCTAACGAGTTAATGGTCAGTGTATCTTCAGAGGTTTTCAGAAAGGTATCATGGGAAGCTCGACGAGTCTCTTTACACAATAAAAACTGACGTCTCTGGTGGATTTTTCCTCTAACAGTATTAGTTCTGACCTCTGAAATTGTCCCTTCAGGGCTTCGGTTTGTCCGCGTCACTCCCTCCCCTTCTCGGACTCACCAAGAATGTAAATGTTTTGAACCCAGCGTGTGACGAGCGAACGAACGCTGACTGAATGTGTCATTAACACTCCGATGTATTGTACGTCTGCAACCGGTGTGAGAAAGTGACGGCAGCCTCGGAAACAACCGGAGAGAAACATCCAGCGTCTGTGGTTTCTGCTAATTTGTGACTGAATGTCATTATTTTGACAAAGTACTTTATGTTTTGATCAGAAGAACAGAGACGCCTTGTTTGGATTCATATTCAGTCTTTTCTGAAAGGTCTGCCCTCGTTCTGGCGGCCCGTCTCAGACAGAACCGGCGTGTTTTTTATCACTGCAGACATTTAATTGGCCCAGAATCTGCACCGAGTCTGAGGCGTCTCGGTCGGAGCTGCGAGCTTCAGATCTGAAAGGACGGAAAAAGAAAAGTGAATGTTTCTCCTCGGTGTTGTTTCGTGGAGGCTGCCGCCGCCGGCTGCACGCGCTGCTGTCTGAAGTTCATCCTGAATACATGTAGATGCAGTGAAGTTTGGTAAATGACGGCTGGTTCTGATGGCGTCCAAACTGTTTGAAATAAAAACACAAACTGCTTTTGAAGATGGAATAATCCAGACCGGCTCCTGTGGTTCATGTGTGCAAGTGTCCACGTCTGTGGTTCAAATCTTCTGTTTGCAGGAATTTAGTGAACATCTTCAAATAGTTTTGATTTTAAGTGAATAAACAGTTATTTTTAAACACATTCAGATTATTTTATCTCAGTTAAAGCTGCGTTAAATCACTAAACAGCTGCTGGAATCTTTCCTGAATATATGGAGGACTGAAACCGGCTAAATCAAAAATAAATTAATAAATACACAATTAAATATGTAATTTAATGCACCAAAAATAATATTGAAAATCAATTTTAGGCATTAATTGATTCATAAAATGTGACATAAATCGATATTTCTCAGTTAATTTGCCTCTTTATTTCTTTACTTTAGTGTTAATTTAACTGTTTGTATTTATTCACCAAAATATTCATTTTAAATGTATTTAGTTACATTTTTATTTCAGACTTGGAAAGCAAAGGGAAAAGAAATAGAGAAATAAAAGTGTAAATACATACATTTAAAAAATGAATGATAAACACAAGTTTATATTTAATGTTGACATTGCCTCTCTACTTATTTACTTTTATATTAATTCATATATTTATCTACTTTCCCATTTAATTTTTATTTGTTTAAAAACATTTTTACATTATTGTTTTTTTTGCCTTTGAATTTCCTCTGTGTCGATTTACACAAATTAATTTAACTTATTTATTATTTTATACATTGCTTTGAGTTTCTGCCTCATTACCTGAACGATCGAAAGAAATGTAAAGAGAAAATACAGAAATAAATATGTTTGTGGAAATAATATGGGGGGAAATGCAAAGGCAAAATAATACAGACATACAAATATAAATAAATAAAATTGAATAAATGAACTGGGGAATTAATACAAAGTGGAATGAATAAAAAAGCAAATGAGTTGATGGCACATTTTCTAAATTAATTAACTCTTAGTGCTTTTAATCCCATATTATTATTTATATATTTAAATACCAAATAATAATAATATTTTTTACTGATATATTGTGGGAAACATTTGGGAAAATATGAAAACAGAACTCAACAGGATATTTTAACCAAACTCTTGTCATTTTTTAGACATTTTAGTGCTGAAATCTTGCATATTACATCTTGAATACCAATGAAGAGTACTGGTTATAACGCAGTTCCCAATCTTGAAACTCTTACATCTCCTGCTAAAGGTAAGCAAAGTAAAATATATTTAAAAAGTAATATCACAGCTGCAGCCACGTGTTTGATCCTGTAGTTTTTACTTATAGATTTTTTCGACTTTGACTCTTTATCCTCTGGTATCTTGCAGCTCTGTCTGACTCACACATGGAGGACAAACGGCTGTGAAACTTTAGAAAAAGCTGCAAAATCTAAATATTGAGATCATCTTCCACTGGAGGGGTTTTTGTCTTCTGACTCACCTTTCCCAACGTCCTCTCAGTGGTGACAGTGAAACAAAGAAACTGACTCAGAGGCTGTTTGACATTTAATTCTCTGCAGGTTTGATGGTACATTCAAAGGTTTTAGCTTCTGAACACACCTTGATGTTTTTTTTTTACAACGATATAGAAAAAAAAAAACATGTCACTGACAAAAAAAAGACCAAAAACAAGACAGATTTCTCTACGAGGAATCCAGAACGATACGTCCACCGGCTGAGGTGAAGGACGGACTCTGTACAACAATGGAAACGTGGAGCTCTAACAAAACATCTGCACGGTTTCTATCTGTTTCCCAAAACTAATATGTTTATCTATAATGTTACACGAGTCTGTAGACGGGAGGGAAAAGCAGCTAGAGGTGTTACAGGTGGAGCTGACGTGGTGGATGTCGCCCTCATGTGGTTAAATAAAGGTAGTAATGTTTTCAGATGCTCTGAGAAATTTGGGAGGAGAAGCAGGTCCAGCCTGACGTCCGATTGGTCTACAGAAACCTGTTCATGAGGATCCAGCCTCCTGAAATGGACCGCAGCTATTGTTCCCTGCTGAGATGCTAAAAGATTGAAAACATAAAGATGTTCTTCCCTGTGAGCGTTCAGCTGGTGATTTGCAGGACAAAAGACGTCAAAGGTTAAAATCAGGCTAATTTTTTCCATCAGTATCCAGCTTTTACTTTGTCAAAACGTTCTGTAAACTCTGTTTTTTAAGGGTGTTGTATCAATAAAGTTGTCTTAAAACAGTTTTTATACTTTCAACCAGGACTGTAGTCAAGATCATGTCAGGAGAGAGTGGGACGAGTCCAAATGCTTGAGACCAAAAACATTTTAAACAAAAACAGTCAAACCATCCAAGAGACGTTTGAAGTTCACTGTCGACGTCCTTACAGGGTTGAAAATGAAAGTTTTTAGGCAGTTTCAGGGAGGCTTCTTGTCCAAATCACCAAATGAACGCTCACTGAGTCGCACACAGAAATCTAATCTCTAATCTCTGGCTAATATCTCCATTGCTGAGGCGTCTTCAAGTGTTTTGAATCGTTCTGCTGGCTGAGTTATAGTTCAGGATTAAAGAGAATGTAGCTTATTGCAGGTTACATTAAAACAACAGAAATCCAAAGGGAGTCTGGTAGATAAAGGGGTGTTAGAGGATCCATGCAGCTAGGGTTAGTTATGTAGGTAGTACAGGCGAGTGTTGTTCACGTGTAAAATCATGGTTATATTATTTACATCAGTTTTTACTGCATCAACTTCCACTTAATCTCTTTTATCTTCTTCAGTTCGTTTCTTCATCAGTCTTTTTCCAACACAAGTCCAAAATGTCTTTTAGAAAAAACAGTTTTTTGTGTTTTTCTTCTCCAATTGTTTTTTTTTTCTTCTTCTTCATGGTTTTGAGTTCGCAGGCGTGATGCGTTTCAGAGGTGCCAGAAAAGTGGGAAATTCCAACTTCCAGCTCAGTAATCTGCGACAGGATGCCCCCTCAGAGCTGAAAGTTCACGTTGGTAATTTAGGAATCGTCCGGCCTCGTTGTGACGCCACTAGAAGTGCTCTCGACTTCTGATTTTTTAAAGGTTGTCTCTGTAAATGTAACATGTCCTTTGACCTCTGACCTCACACTCCATCCCTTCATCTCCCTCCATCATACCATCGTCTCTGAGCTCGACCCTTTCCCGGTGAAGAAGTCCCAGAAGTTGGCGGCCGGTGACGGTTTGCTCTCCTCCTGCGGCGTCTGTCTCACCCAGATGCTGCTCTCGGTCGACCCGGTCAGACTGGAGCAGCTGCCGCTGGCGCTGCCTCCGCCTCCGCCCAGGGTGAAGCTCAGCGCCGAGCTCAGCGTGCCCCTGCGGTCCTGGGAGTCCGAGTCCTGGCTGTGCAGCCTGGAGAAGGAGGAGGGCTGGGCCAGGCTGAGCAGGTTGTGGTGGGAGTGGAACTGACGCATGTGGCGGATGGATTTACCTGGAGGGATGTCACCTGGAGGAGGAAAAGTTCAAAGCCACAGTTTTATCTTTTCTTTCTGCATCTTTTCTCTTTATTTTGTCCTTTTCAATCACTTTTAAAAGGAAGATTATCTTTGAAAACTTTCTAAAAAACTGGAAAAACTTTTAAAAAGTATCATGGTGAGTTAAGTGAAGGTCAAAATGATAAAGAGCTGTTCATATAGCAGCATTTAATTGTTAAAAGCAGCATTTAATGTTAATTTTTTAATGCACTTTCTCTCTGTCACAGCTAGGTGGTGCTGTCGTCACGTAGATACATACTCCATACATGTAGACAGTTTGTCTTCAAGCTGAACAGATGAAATATTTGGTGGAACAAAAAGATTCAGCCTGGTGGAAAACATTGTTTCAGTGTTTCCTGACTGTCGGATAAAGGATGCTGCTCTTTGAAAATCAACTTCTCTTCCTTCATCGTGCGACTTGTTTGCTTTGGAAAGAACAGCCTGCTGTTATAATGCAGTCCAGAAAGTTTCCCTTTAAAATCTCATCCCAAATATCTCAACTTAATAAATACTAAAGTCCTGTGGCACAAAATGTTTTACTCATTTTGTTTCTTGTTAAAATTTTGATCTCCATATGATCTAAGAGCTCGGTGGCGTTTGTTTACTTGTTTTATTTATGAACTTTTCTTCGTTTACAAATTGTAAAATGATCAATTTGCTTTAAAAAAAAAATGTTTTCTTCCAGGTGGGTTTGAATTTCTCCATGCACTCTAAAAATATGTAAAAAAAAAGATTTTAAAAAATGATCCTGACAAAAATAAAGGATTTTTTACCTTCCAAAACTCTCACAGAAAAGAAGAAAGAAAGAAAAGAAGAAAGAAAGAAAAGAAGAAGGAGGAAGGAAGGAAAGAAAGAAAGAAAAAGGAAGAAACAAAAGAAAGAAAGAAAGAAAGAAAGACAGGAGGGAGGGAGGTGCTCAAAACATGTGATGTGACACCATTAAATTCGTACCGTATCTGACTTCCTGTCTCTTCCTGTTCTGGTTCAGTTTGAGCACGTTGAGGAAGACCTCGCTGGTCAGGCTTCCCTCGCCGCCGCTGCCGTCCGGAGGGAACAGCGGCGACGGCGGCTCCAGAGGAGACAAACTCCCGCTGGAGGCTCCCACAGAGTCCAGAGACGCTCCCGTGTCCCGACGACCCCCCGACTCGCTGCTGCTCTCCACCGTCAGATGACTGCCGCTGTGGAGAAGACAAACACCTGATGTCACAGCGATCCAGTCGGTGATACTGATGGGGCTTTTTCACAGACTGGTTGCCGTGGGTTACCTGAGTTTCCTCCGCAGCAGGTAGTCGATGATGTCGGGGTCGGTCTGGATCAGACTCATCAGGACCTCCTGCTGCAGCTCTGCAGAAACCTGGAGGGCCACGAGCGAAGAGTTATACGAGCTTAAGTCTTCTGTATTTATAATTTGGACACACATTGACGTGTGGACACGCGACCGTACCGTGAAGAGCCTCTTGTAGTTCTGTATGAGCACCAGGGTGACGCTGATGATGGCCGTGCTGTCCTCGATGCCCATGGCGAAGATGTGAGGACTCGAGTCTGACCCTCGTTCCCTCTGCAGCAGGTTGGGCCCAAAGATCACCGCCAGGTTGGCCGCCGTCATCTTGTTCCCGGGGATCTGGATGGAAGAGGAAGTGATGAAGAAAGAAAATGCATGAATTGACCCGTTTAAGATGTTGCATGAGAGAAATTTAAGTCACAACATATTTTAAAATGTAATTATTCCGTGTTTTATTTAATCTTTCCTGTGTTTTTGTGAAAAACTGGGCAATTTTTCCACATTAAGATCCTAAAACTCCTTTGAAACTTGTTTTGTTTATTTAGATTACAAGCTACAAACTGTTGAAAAGATTGACGAGTATTAATGTTCCACATCGGAAGTTTCCCTTGTTATAAACTATTGATAACAAACTGTGTAAACTTCACATTGCTGACCATTTATAGAAACACTGTTTTGTATTTTTCAACTGCTTATTGGGACCTCGACCTGCTGAAAATCTGCTTTCTGTGCATAAAAAATACAACAAAACCCATGTTGTGTTTTTCGCTCCGACAGTGTGCATGTTTTCTCACAACTGCTTGTATTCTAGTTTCAAATTGCCCGATAATTTCCCGTTGGGTCGAGCTATCAATCAGCTGGCTTTGTTTGGGCTGAGAGCTGGGAACTCGCCATCAACAGATTAAATAAAGAACGTTAGAAACTGGTGCAGCAGAAGCAAAGACGCGCTCGTGTTTAACACCCAATATGGGTAGAAGTCTTAAAAGATGCTGGATCCTACAATTCCCACAATGCAACACAAGATATTCCAGTTGTTGATACTCCACCTCCTCGTCGTTGGTCCCTATGCTGTCCTGGGCGAAGCTCTGCACGGTGTGTAACAGGCTGAGGAGCCTCAGCAGGGTGTCGCAGTTACAGGGAGGCAGCAGGTAGAGGAGGTGCTGCAGGTACTGAAGCTGGTCGGCTCCCCTCAGCACTGCAGGAGGCGCAGAGAGGAGTCAGTGCAGGTACAGGTGATGCTGATGTTTGGTCATCGTGTGTGTGTTGTGTGTGCGCTTACGGTTGGCGTGCAGGAAGGCGGGGTACAGCTCTCGGGGCAGCAGAGGATCAGGCATGTCTCTGAGGAACTCTTTGAGCAGCGCCGCCACGTCGTGGACGCTGTGCTCCTCGTCCAGCTGGACGTCCACGCCCATGTCGAAGTCCTCCATCAGCTGAGGAGCACACACACACACATACACACCAAGAGGTCAATAAGGGGTCGCTTTACCCCAATGGACACGATTTCTCCAAAACAGGAAATCAGACATCATCAGCTCTTCACTTGAAGATTATTTTTAAATTCCAGTGAAAACACGTCCCCGATGTGTTGATCTGGAGTTTTTCCAGACAAACTGAAGGATGATTTGTTCCTTTACTGAAGTGGGGTTTTGATTACAGGACGTTTACTCACAGTGGAGTGTTTTCACAGTGTGGTACGAGTGCTTTTACTGAAGTAAAGCGTCTGAATGCTCCTGACACGAACAATATTTAATTCAGCTGTATAGACGAAGTGGGCCAACGTGAAGTGTCCTCACCTGTCTCACTCTCTTCTTAGAGCTGCCAACTCGGAAAATTCCCACAGTCTGAAGACCTGAGGACACAAAATGGAGGACAAACAGTCGTTAACAGAACTTTATCTACATTGACAAGAGCACTTCAGTCTGGACATTCAAATGGATGCACCCAAACCTGGACTTCTTATGGAAGAATGAAAGACAAAAAAAACTCAGAATTGGGATTTTTTTTTCAAAATTTCTGGACTTAAAAAAAAAAAAAAAAAAACTTTTCACAAACTTATTTCTTAACTGTTTTTCTCAATAAATTTACTTTTTTCCCCCAAAAAATATTTTTTTCCTCAAAAAAAAAGTTTTTTCAAAATTTTAACTTTTTTTCTCAAAATGTTGTTTTTTTTCTGAAGAATTAAAACAAAGAAAAAAGTTACAATTGTTTTTTTCTTCAATTTTCTGACTTTTCCCTCAGAATTCTAACTTTGTCTCTGTATTTAATTTGAGAAAAAAGAAAATCAGAAAATTGCAAAAAAATACTCACAATTCAGACTTTTTTCCCTCAAACTTTAATCTGAGAAAAGTATTTTTTTAAAGTCACAATTGTGATTTTTTTTTTTTTAAAAGTGTAAAAAATTTCCCATTTTTTTTAAAATTCCTAAATTCAATCAGAATCAAAGACAAAAATAATAACTCATAATTCAGTTTTTTTTATTTAAAAAAAATATATTTTACTCTGAATTTTTTTTTTATTCTGAGGGTTTTTTTGTCCTTCTGAGAAAAAAGTAAAAGAAAAAAAAAAAAAAAAAAAAAAATGGCACGAGTGAACTTCGGCCCGTTTACTCACCTTGGTTCTCGATGTGACTGCAGCACCTCTCCAGCACCCGGGGCACCTGTCTGTAGATGGGGTTGAGGCTGAGCTTGGTCTGGGTCCTCCCCTCCGACGAGCCGCCCGCCGCCTTCTTCAGCTCCAGCTCGGCCGGGTGGGAGAGCTGCAGCGCCTCCAGCAGGCGAGACTGACTCTCTACAAGGTCGGAGATGGAGTCCACGGACAGACCGCCCTGCAGAGAAAGGAGTTACTGCTTACTTTTCAATTTAAGAGTTTACTTATAAAAACATATAGTCAGCTTATACACACGATTTGTTAAAGATTAAATCAGAGACTGAACAGGGAAGAAAAACAGAGACAAGCAGGAGAAAATGGAAACATTTTTTAGATGGATGTCAGGAGACGAGGCCAGAAGAGCTGACGAGTCAATTGTTATCACTCAATCTGACATCGCTGTCAAATAAATATCTGAGCAGCTGAATACCACAGGACTATAAATCCCTAGACTATGAGCTGCAGATGGTTTCTGGAGGAATGTCAATTCCTCCAGAAACCACTTCAGCCCAGAGACCACAAGAGCACAGAAATTAGAGGGTATTCACTCGATCTGTGATGTGTAGTGTGGTGTGGTGTGCAGAAAGTTAAAAAATCTGTATATTTTCTGTGTTTTTCTGCAATCACACTCAACATTTTTGTCACTTTTCATATGTGAAGTATGCAGGACATACTTCACATAAAAGCTGCTGGAGACAGTTTAGGTAACCTTAACAACCTCCATCAATCTCCTCTCCAGTCCGAGTGGAGGAGGTCCAGCCTGCTTCAGGGTACAGAGTCACTGCTGTAATCATTTAAAATGTCCAAGTGTTCCTCTTCTCCTCCACGATTCATCTTGTTCCAGCCATTAATTTCAACCTTTACTCCCACTGTGTATCTATCTGTCACTGCCCAGGACACGACGCAGTGACAACGCCACCGCAGAGCTGCAGCCTCATCCGTCAGACTGCAGCCGAGTGTGTGTGTGTGTGTGTGTGTGTCAGATATGTAAACACTGAGCTGCTACAGTCCAGACGGTTGTAAGAGGATGAGTCAGACTCCCATTTAGATTGAGATGGATGGGAAAACTTGTTTTTTTTAGCCAATGAACCACTTATAACCCCAGTTAACTATCACTGTTGGGAAATATCTGTCAGTGTGATGAATAAAACATAAATCTAACCTTTTTCCTCAAAATTTTAACTTTTTTCCTCAAAATTGAATCAAACTCCCATTTAGATTGAGACAGATGGGAAAACCTGTTTTTTGGGGAAATATCTGTCAGTATGATGCAAAAACATAAATCTAACTTTTTTCCTCAAAATTGTAACTTTTTTACCCCAAAAATGTGACTTTTATTCCCCAAAATTAACTTTTTTTCTCAAAAATGTAACTTTTTCCCACAAAAGTTTAACTTTTTTTTCTCAAAATTTAACTTTTTTCCTCAAAATTTTAACTTTTTTTCTCAAAAATTTAACTTTTTTCCTCAAAATTGTAACTTTTTTTCTCAAAATTTAACTTTTTTCCTCGAAATTTTAACTTTTTTTCTCAAAATTATTTTTTTCCCTCAAAAATGTAACTTTTTTTCTCAACAAATTTACTTAAAATTGTAACTTTTTTTCTCAACAAATTTACTTAAAATTGTAACTTTCTTTTCCTCAAAATTGAGTCAGACTCCCATTTAGATTGAGAAAGATGGGAAAACTTGTTCTTTTGGGGAAACATCTGTCGGTATGATGCAAAAACATAAATCTAACTTTTTTCCTCAAAATTTTAACTTTTTTTTCTCAAAAATTAAATTTTTTTCCTCAAAATTTTAACTTTTTTCCTCAAAATTGAATCAAACTCCCATTTAGATTGAGACAGATGGGAAAACTTGTTTTGGGGGGAAATATCTGTCAGTATGATGCAAAAAAAAATCTAACTTTTTTCCTCAAAATTGTAACTTTTTTACCCCAAAAATGTGACTTTTATTCCCCAAAATTAACTTTTTTTCTCAAAAATTTTACTTTTTTCCTCAAAATTGTAACTTTATTCCCTCAAAATTGAGTCAAACTCCCATTTAGATTGAGAAAGATGGGAAAATTTGTTTTTTTTTTTGGGAACTTCTCTGTCAGTATGATGCAAAAACACAAATCTAATTTTTCCTCAAAATTGTAACTTTTTTCCCCCAAAAATTTGACTTTTATTCCCCAAAAATTAACTTTTTTTCTCAAAGAATTTACGTTTTTTTCTCAAAAAAATTACTTTTTTCTCAAAAAATCTACTTTTTTTCTAAAAATGTTAACTTTCTTTTCCTCAAAATTGAGTCAGACTCCCATTTAGATTGAGAACGATGGGAAAACTTGTTTTTAGCATGTGACTTTGAATAAAGACATTGTCGGGCTGTGTCAACTTTTGATGGGCAAGAGAAAAACCCCAAAAGACAAAATCCATGATTGTCATTTCTCAACTTTGTAAACATTTTATAGACTACATAATTAAAGGATCAATCAGTAATGAAGATAATAATTGTTTGCAGCCAGTCAATATTATTTCTGCCTCAGTTGTTTGCAGTGTTTACTTCAGTGACTGATTCTTAGGAGCTGCACTGATAGCTGGTTCAGGTTCAATTACTGTCCTCCTGTGGCTGTGATGATACTCATTACAGGCTTAACATAACAACTGTTTCCAGACCAGCGTGGAGAGGATTACAGGGTGTGACGGCCTCAAGCACAGAGGGCTCACACACATGAAAACACACACGCGCGCGCACACACACAGATTACCAACACAGCATTTTTCGTACAAACACACACGACTGTGGAAACAAACTGAAGGATTCGCTGTGAAAATGTTTACAGCCGGAGATGCAGGCAGAGATTAGTGAGCCGCACTGTGGAGGACGTCATTACAGGACATACACACACACACACTCACTATTCTCACCACAGGTAACACTAAACCTGGCATAAACACACACCTGTCCTGCCAGTTTTCACTTTACCATCAGAACTTTTCTCCCCTTGATGCACAGATTCAAATCTCTCACACATGGAAGCACCCAAAAACAAAACAACCGCTGATGATTAAATGTGGAATTTAGCAAAAAACAAGGAGGAGAAATAAGATAAATGAAGATTGTTCCTCAAGATAAGTAAGTTGTTCCTCACCCTTCTCTGTCGGCCACTGTTATCCAGAAACGTAGGCGACAACGGTTTGTTCTGGTTCTCAAAAATTGGCGCCGGTGCCACCGAGTTAGCAGAAGGCGAGCCGGGACCTCCTCCTGTGATCGACGAGGAGCTGACCAGCGGCTTGTTCCCATTGAAGAAGAACTGCCTCTTCTCGGCCCTGAAGCGCAGGACGCTGGCCTCCAGGTCCAGGCAGTCTCGCCTGCTCTCCTTCAGGGCATCCTGCCGCCGCTTGTAGGCCCGGTCGTTGGCGATGACCTGGGAGAGGGGGATCCCGAACGCCTTTGGGGCCGATTCTGACGGAGGAGAGGAAGGGACAGGAGTTATTTCATGTTTGCTTGTTAGCACCTTCCTTAAAGCTTACCGTTTTTCTTCCCAGCCGATGCAGGAAAAAGCTCTGATAAACCGGTTATACGCTACATGCCTAGCACCAAACAGCTGATAGACCAATTTAGCAACTAGCTGGTTAACACAAGTACATCAGCAAAAAAAAAAAAACTATTAGACGTAGATCCCTCAAAAACACGGGGACCACTTGGTGATGCCTCGGCCTGCTCAGTCGTCCTTCCTGGATCCACATTTTTCACTTATATTTTATACAATCTGCTTGTATCGGATATTCTGTCAATAAAGTTTGTTTACTTTGCTGTTGTTGATGTTCTGTTCTACACACGCAACATCTAATGCATGACTGCCCATCCTGGGAAGAAATAAAACTGACTTGACTTTGCTGGTGTTATTGCTGGGTGTCCTTCACAGCAGTTCTCTGGAAACTGTGCAGAAATCTGTCCGGCATTGGCAGAAAAATGTGTGCAGTATCAGTCTGGCTCAATTTGACAGTCCACAGAGTCATCATTGCAAATGTTTGCCTGATATGGTGAAGTGGCTCCAACTCCCCCAAAGAATTAAAAAAAACCCACTTATTTGGTGTTATAAAAACTGTGCACGATGCTGATGCTTATTCGCCTTCTGCAAATCTTTTTTTTTTTTTACGAGATCTTGAAGATGCACTGTTGACATATGTGAGGAAAGATAATGGAAAAAACAGATGGGAAAGTTGTCAGTATTAGTATTGAATGTTAAATATTTCTTAAATGTGTCTGGTGTCAGCTCTGTAGGAGAGAAATATCACATCTGTAATGGAAATAGCAAATATTTTCCCTCTCTCCTCAGTCGAACTGAATCTTCATGTGGACGGTAAAAGGTTTAAAAAATAGCACTAATCAGACTGAGCTCTTCTTCTCCAATAAAAACAGTTTTGCAGATTAATTAATTTATTCTGTACACACTGATGTTGTAAATCAGTGTTTGGAGCTGAACTGGACTGAGTCTTGTTGTATTTACAGAACACATTCCTCTCTGCTGATCCGTCTGAACTCCAAACAGGAAGAAGTTTCAACTTTCATCTTCAGGGCGAGACTCCTTTTGTTCACAGAGCAATAACGAACACAATGTACCAGCGGTTCTGGACAATGTTGGTCAGGATTACCATTAACACTTCTGTCTTTTATCCATTAGTCTTTCTGCTGTTATATTTTGTGTTTTTAGACATTTTCTGTGTGTGAATAAATTGTGTTTGTTTTGAAAATGGTCATTTTGAGTTGAATTGAAAAATAAAAGACGGCAACCCCTACATCAGGTCTTGCTTACTTCTGCTTCAAACTATGACGCGCTACCCACCCCTCTAGTGTCAGTTTTGCTCAAAATAAAGCTTGCTGACAAACAGTTTGCTTATTAGGACTTTTGAATTGTTCAACATCAAAAGGTCGTGGCTTGGTTAGGTTTAGGCACAAAAATACAGGTACGGAGTAAAAAAGGATTTTTCGGGTGGAAAGAAATGTCTTATGTGAAACCAATTTTTTCTTCTTGTAAAACAAAGAAAAAAATCAAGCGAGAAAAAAAATGTCATCTGTGAAATCATGTGAAACAAATTCCAGGAGCAAAAAAATTATCCTGTTATCTCGGGAAAACAAAGTTTCGTTATCTCGAGATCTCGAGAAAATTATCCCGTTATCTCGGAAAAACGGTAGTTGTTATTTTGAGATAATAACTTGAGATCTCGAGAAAACAAATGAAATTAACTCGTTATCACAGGAAAACGGAGGAAATAAAATGTACGAATGCATGGCCCTTTAGGGCTTCCGTAAAAAACAAACAACAAAAAAACTGTTTTCTTTTGTGTAACCGAGTGGAAAAAAATTGTCAGGAGACAAAACATTTTTTTCATCTGTGAAAACGTGAAAAAAAAAAATAATAATTCATTTGCGAAACCAAATGGAAAAAAAAGTCAGGAGAAAAATCTTTTACGAGATTTTTGTGTGTGAAATAAAAAAAAAAATGTTTTCATCAGTGAAAACATTTCAGGAGAATTTTCTTTCATGTGTGAAACTAAATGAAAAAAAAGGTCAGGAGAGAAAACAAAAATTACCATTTTTGAAACAGTGAAATTTTTTTTTTTTTCATGCATGAAACCAAGTAAAAAAAAAATAAAATAAAATCCATCTGTGAAACCAAGTGATTTTTCCCCCTGAATTTTGTTCTTGTGTAAAAAACGAGTGAAAAAAAAATTTTCGGGAGAGAAAACATTTTTTCATTTGTGAAAATGTGAAAAAAATTTCAGGAGAATTTATTTTCATGTGCGAAACCAAGCGGGAAAACACGCAGATTATGACAGAGAAAGCTGATAACGCTAATTTAAGAGTCATGTCTGATATGGTGAAATGAAACCTTGTTAACTTCTGAATGCAGTGATCTCACATAGGAGAGAGATTAGACGTTGAAGTAGACAAGTGGTATAAGAATAGACAGAGTGGATGGAGAGAGCAGGTAAGAGCGGGATCAACCGGTAATCCTGTTAGAGCAGCCACAGCCAGAAACCAGACATCACACTCAGACTGATACAGGCTTAATTCAACACCCATGTTAACAGGCGGCAGGCAACACAAGCGAGGCCGCTGTCATCACATGAGTTTGATGGTCAGCACCTCGGCTAAAAATGCAAATCCTTCGCTCTGCTACGTCACACGACCACAGTGGTGGCGCACTGAGATCCAGTAAGAGGGTTGACTTGACGGCATTAGGAATAACAACAACAAAAGCAATGGCTTCGTTTAAGGCAGTGGTTCTCAGAGCTGCTGCTTGGATACTTTTTAATCAGTTGCTTCTCCCATGACTGTAAAATGATCAGTATGATATCTACAAGGCACTGGATGCTTTTTTTTTTTTTTTTTTTTTGCAAAAGAAAACAACGTATCATCTGCAAAAGTTCACACACCGCTGACTGAATCTCAAAAGTTTGTGAAATTACAACAAACTAAGACTCTTCGGATGCCCAATCCTGCCAGAAAAATAAAAACATTCAATGATTGATATATCTAAAAGACACTGGACGTTTCCTTTCTTTGCAAGAGAAAACAACGTATCATCTGCAAAAGTTCACACACTGCTGACTGAAAAGTTTGTGGAGTCGGGCCTAGGGCTGGCTGGTTAGCATGCTAACTTCGGTAGACATCTCTGCAACACAGTACATAGATGTCACACAGCCACTATTTTTTGAAAATTCAAATTCTGCCCATATTTTTGGAATCGGCCCTTTAAAAGAAAAAAAAATAATGCAGATTTTTTCAGTATCAAAAAAATCAAGAAAAATGATCTTTTAACAAAATTTGAATCTAGTTGTGACATCTCACAGAAGCGTCTTTATAGAAACAATAATTATCCGTTGCCTCTGAATAAGGATCACCTCAAACAACATTTGGGAGGATGATGAGCCGTCCAACGACCGGCACATCCTGCCAACCCTGAGTGGAAAGCGATTGTTACCTAAAATACATCCACGTACAGTGATGTTAGAAAAGGCCAGTGAGGCATTAGCGCTCACTCTGCATGTGTCAATCACATGCATCAAACAGGAAACACTGGGCAGCTTAATCAAGGTGGAGTCCTTACACGCCAACGTTTGCAGCATCGTGACAACACACAGTGTAGTCTGAATGAAGACACATGGACAACTAACACACACACACGTGCACAGTCACACTTGGTAAGAAATGTCCCAAGCAGGTCAGACTGCCATGGCAGGCTGGCAGGATGCCACGTAAAGCCTTAAAGGTATGAGGCCGAGTCAGCTGGAAATAACTCGGAGGATGTGTGAGGAGTTTATTCAGGAGTTCATACAGCAACGTGGACGCATCATTCACAGTCTGAACAACAGAGAAAGGAGGCTGTTATTGTATATTTTTCTCAGTAAAATGCAATATTCAGAAAGGAGAACAGATAAAATGTGATCAACTACTTTGTATGCAAACAGAGGATCAAAGTTGAACGAGAAACTACAGGATAGTTTGAGGAATATTCCTAAAGTCCTTGTCGATTTTCATGGCTAAGTTCATTTGGATAATCAGAAAATCTGATGTAAATCTGCCAGTTTTGTGAGCAGTTGTTAATCCAGAGGGATGCTTGCCAAAACTACTTCATAGTTTCAGGTGAAAAAGCTTGTTTTCTCATAAGGCTTTGGTCATTTCAGCAACAAATCAAGATCTATCAGGGGGAATTTCTTCATTTCTTTAAGGAAAAGAGCAAATTTGGGAGTGACCAAAAAAAGTTAATAGTCTCTTGTCTATCCCCCTATTTTGAAAATTTCTGCCCCTTTATTTGAATCCGATCTGACCAGGCCTCCTCCACGTGTACCAACGTCAGATCAGGCGCCAGGCCTCACAGATAAGCTCCTTGACAGGTGCCTTGTTGGCCAAGTGCCAGCTAGCATTAGCTTGCAACCACAGGGACAAGCTAACGGTCGCTGGCTTGCTGAAAGGCTACGAGCTGAGTTTTGACCAGCTAATGGCTAATGTGCACAACAGATGGCGACGCTACACGGTTGTTGACACCCACAAAATCTCACAAAAGTCAAGTAAACAATGATATCCAAAGCTACTCTTTAGCAGCCTGGTTACCTGGTCAGTTACTTTGTTAAGGCTTGTCTTTGGTTATTTATGTGTCGTGGTTATTAATTTCAACAACAGCTTACTAGCTCTTGCCGTCATGTTGGCCTACCTTTCATGGGTGGTTTTCTTCTCCTGATGCTTTTCAGACTAGCTCCTGGTATATCATAGAAACACTACCTCCATAGCTGAGACTTGGCACCACCATTAACGATGGAGGTGTTACATTTAGTCTTTAATTTCTCTGGTCAAAACACAGATATGGTTTCAATCCTGAAATGGTTCCTGGCGTCCTGGAGAAGTCCCTGCGGAGGCCAACCTGGATGATATTTGTTCTCAGCTGTTGTGAAAACAATGTGTTTCCTGTTCTAATTGTTTCAGTGTGTGGTACAACATGAACAATGTTTGTTTTGGAGGCTGCTCTTCATTAATTTCCCATTGGGTGACTCAACAGCAGTAATTACCACATTTACCTCTTTATCAACATCTAGCTGTTTGCCATGTTCCCACCTTGTTTTGAGTGCAGCAGGAGAGACTCAAGATGTTTTCCCTCCACACCAACCTGGTACGTTTCAAACAAACAAAAAGTCTGCCAACAAGAACGAACTCCATCAATCAATAGATGTCATCTGTTAATGTGTCTTACGCTTAATGGTCCTGTTTGATCAGTTAACCCGAGCTTATTCCTCCGTCCTGACGTCTGTTGGCAGGGACAGCCCAGCTGACCACTGGAGTGCCAACTCTGACAGCGTTAGCAGCTTGTACTGGATGTGTTTTAAGTGTTTGCTTGTTTAAAGTAAATAGTTCAGGATTTAATAGTTGGCTGTGGCAGCTTGGTCGGGAGTTTTGGACGACGCTGCAGGCGGCCTAACTAACGGGACGTTTGGATAACTGAGAGGTCAGAGGCTGTAATGCTACATGGTTATAAAAAAGAAAAAGATAATTAAGGTCTACACAGGTTTTAATCGACCTAAAGTGGTTTATATTCTTTTACACACAAACTACACTGAGTAGACTCGTTGTTGTGAGGCTGATTTTGATCTGTGATTTCTTTCTAGCAACATTTTGAGTTTGATCATATTTATTTTTTAAATTTTTTTGTCATTTTTGTTGTTTGAAATCTTCAAGAAATGCGATGAAAATGATAAACCAGGAAATATATATTTTTAAAACTATAATTTTCTCTGTCAGTACTTTTAGGTTTTGGCCTAATCTTTAAATTAACAGGATTTAAGATGTCTGTGCATTAATTATAATTCTGTCAATGAGAATACATTTATCAAACTCCATTTTGACATTTATTTATTATTTTTTGACAGTTCAGATCAGTGTATAAAATGTAAAACCTTTATATAATCTTAATCTTTAAAGGGTTTTTTGGTTCAGTCAAAACATTTGAGGTTTATAAAATCTTTAAACTGACTAAATCTAGTAAGCTTCAGATTTATTTGTAACTGTTTACATAACAATATTATTTATTTTACTCCCTTTTTCACTTCAGGTTTTGGGCATTGGGGGACTAATGACTTCTTAAATCCCGGCTACGGCCCTGCACATCTCCAAAACATCACATCATCACCTCTGAATAAAAAAAAAATTCTCACTCGCATCAGCCAATATTTCTCAATTCTTACCAAAACGTAATGGTAAAGAAAACACAACAACTGGAAGACAGCTGTGTGTGTCTGACTGGTTAAAGTCGTATTATTTCTGGTCTTCAGGTCATCGTCTGTTACTGGAAGACTGGTCGAGATATATTTAGATGCTGCTGAGCGCTCAGTAATGAACATGTTTCGCTCACCGCACAGCAGCTGGATGATGGTATCGGTCCTCTGGGGTATTAGGCTTAGTGAGTTTAAAATCCTGTGTTTATTTAACAAAGGATGACCTCAGAGTAAACCCCTGTGAAACAACACAGGAGCAAACTACACGAAGCTTCATCACTTCTTTCTAATATTTTCTTAAAATCATGCCAGATTTAGGGAGAAACCGGCGAGGTGTGTGATGGTGTGTGTTTCTTGCACCTCCACTTCAGTAAGTGCGACTCCATGAACGCTTCCCCATTTGCAGGATTCATCTTCAGGTACAAACACTTTCCTTTAGACGCAGTTGGACGACACACAGTGTGACCTACTTGAATTAGAGCGTGCCCTTAAGCCTTAACACTCGGCAGCCCAAATAAACATTTGGCACTAATTCGATCTGCACACACCAACTCTGAACCCGGCACCCAACTGCTACACCTCGGCCTGATTTCAGCTATTTAACTCCCTCCACTCCCTCAGCGGCTCCCTGCAGAAGCAGCGCCAGAAAATGGAAAATTGTATAAAGTATAGCCAGTTGTGGAAATTTGGGGAGCACGGGGTAAAGCCGTCGATGTGGATGATGCTCATTTTGCATAAAGGGTGGAAACAAAAGCAAATCTTTGGAAACATTTAGCGAGAGAGCATCACGTACGTACAGGCGTAGAAATGCAACAACTGCCAAGCTCCCAGTTCATCCACCTCAGGTATGTTATAGAGATAAATATACAAACATGGTTAATAATTAAAAGTAACCATTAGCAAGCGGTTTGTTCTGCTATAAATATGGTGCGTCCGTAAATACAGTCCGAAATGCTTATTCAGAAATTAGCAGTTCTTTCAGAGTGCTCACAGCGTCCTCTGTATGGAGGATATTTTTGGTCATAATTCAAATTAACAGTCGAAAGAAAAGAGTATTATTTTACCATAATCAGGCCATAATAAAACTGAAAGAGAAAAAGGAAATTGAACCAAGCAAAATATGAAAATATGATAATTTGAAAATGTAAAACGGGTAAATGAGAGAAGTGAAAATGCAAAAAGCTTGACTGGAAAAGCTCAAACTGAAAAGCTCAAACTGTACAGATAAAGTTCAAAAGGAGGCTGGGAGAAGGGCCGAAGAGATCTGGGTTTCTCTGCAAAGCTACAGCTCAGAAACCATCAGTCAATAAAGCCATAATCAATAACTTCTGGGTCACACAAGTCAGAGAAATTAAATAACAAAAGCTAATTTTGCCCGTGGCCTGTTTTTTTATTAATTCCCTATTTTTGATCAAAAGCACGAAAAACAAAGCATGATCTGATCTTTCTATCACATTCATAAACAAATAATGAAATAAATATTTTTTTCATTTGCTGATTTTGGTTGAATATCAAAGGAACAAATGATTCATGGACACGAGGGAAACGTCCAACGTGAAACTTAAAATTGGCCTAAATAGAAAGCTGGAAGTTCATTTTGCAATCTTTGTAATATAAAGTCAAAATACATAAAACTGTTGCACACAGACCACTCTGTAATCCTGCAGCGTGTAATCTGCTACCTGTTGACCCCTGAAGGCCTCACGGTGGAGCCTGCAGTGGAGCCTCTGCCAGGTCCCCAATGTTCTGTGTTTTGATTAGCAGGGTTAGCTTCAGCTAAGTCCCTGTGTGTAAGAGGCTGGAGGCAGGATTTACAGACCTGCACAGACAGCCCGGGAATGTGTGTGTGTGTGTGTGTGTGTGTGTGTGTGTGTGTGTGTGTGTGTGTGTGTGTGTGTGTGTTTTGGCTGGTCTCTTGCACTGCTGTGATAATCACCTGAGAATAGAGAACATCTCTTTATGAGAGGTTGGGGTCACATGAGCGGCTACATGGCTTAGAGGAAGAAGAAGAGGAGGGAGGCGAAGAAAGAGGAGGGGAGCGAAGAAATGTAACGACGGAGGCAAACTGAGGAAATTAAAACAAGACAGATGGATACTTCAACTCGGCTGTCGGCGTGACACCCGCAGATCGTTTTGTTCCCGTTCAGGACAGTGAAAGTCTTCAGCACACTGAAGCTACGACTCAGACTTCCTCTCGAGTTGTTGGTTGGATGTTGACATCCAAATGAAATCTGAGCAAGAGAGGCCGTGACGTTTTGTAGATCGCGGCTTCATTGTTAAATATAAACAATGAATAAAGTTGCAAATGTTTGGCATATTTATTTTGACGCCCCCGCTCCGTCTGAGATCATCCCAGTGAGGAACAAAAGCAAAACTTGTCACGGAGGAAAAAGTTTAAAGTCTAAAACAAATATACTGCCCACGTAAAAATGGACTGATCAACAAGCAAGGCTCCCCTGTGCAAAACAGAGATGTTTGACCTTTAACTCAGAGTTTGCAGAAACCAAACACATATTAATATTCCAGCATGCATAAACTGAAGGATACAGGAGCCCGCTGAAAGACAGGACCTCAATATTAATGCACGATAATCAGCCCCGTCAAATTCCCAGGATGTCAATTACTGGAGTTTTATTACGTCCCGCGGCGTCACATAAAGACGCAGACACAATGTAAACTCTTCCCCGGCAGCCGTCAGAGCAGCTGTCCAGCTGAAGTAGTATTTAAAGCGATAAGGTCCCAAAAGGGACAACATGGAGGTCAGGGTTGAGTAGTGGGTCATAGGGCCGGGCGATGTGGCTTTAAAAATAATATTGGGATATTGTTAGGGCGCTTTGTATTATGAATTTTTGATCCATGAAGTGTTCATATGTGCACAACTTTCCTCAAGCTGAGAAAAGCGATTTAAAAATTGGCAAAGACGTCAAAGTGGAAGGAAACGGGGAGTAAACCCGGAGGCTTGAAAACTTTTAGGTGTTTACACCAAGCCTCCAGGAGGAGCGCCAGGCTTCGAAGACAGTTTCCATAGTGGCCAAACTGTGTAATTACATCGTCACGTGACGCTCTGGGACCCAAAAAGACTTTCTCTCATTTGACTGTCATAATTTCGGTCCAATAAAATTTGGTCGTTCATGTTAGCGGGCTCCATTTCTAAGCTAACGTTAGCCACCGTTGCTCCCCGTTAGCACGGCGAAGATGAAGTGATCGAGAACGTCCATAAAGTCACATCTTTTATGTAAATTCCTACAAATTGTGACATAGAAAATACATTTATAAATAACTATGAGCAACCACAGACATTACCCCACATCCGACAGTTTGAGTGTTCTGAATAAAACACCACTTGAAGCTAGTTATTTCCAGTAATGAGTGTATTAGCGTGCGAGTAAACACACCCTCTACTGACGGGGCTGTTTCTACGTCCGCAGGGTGACGCAGCATGACTGTCTGGACGTTTGTGTTCATTCATTATTAAGTTTGCGTTACAGCAACTCATGAAAGGAGCGGAGACAATGAGTTTGAGTCACTGAACGCTCCATGAGTCAGTCTGCAGCCCCGGAGACACTCCAGCTCTATAAACACAGTATTTCAAGTATGTGAGACCATTAGTGGTAAAAAGCCACTGGACGTCAGTGGGACGAGGACGTCCTAATGGACAGAGGAGACTTTGTGCATGATGACAATATTTGCTGTAACAAACACCACAGTCTGAGGGTCAGTCGGGGACTTCTTGGAAAAAACATATTAGCTTGGCGACACAGATTATCTGAGGAGACAAACTGTGGCCAGAGATGGTTTTATGTTTAACCGCACATGACGGCGTTTGTGTGATGAACTCACCTCGCTCTTTCTTTTCCTTTGAGAAGGAGTCAAACTTCCTGCGCAGAGATTTTCTCCGCTTGCGTATTTCTGCGAGGGGAAGAAAGAAAAAAGTCACCATGAATAAAAGTTAGTGGTGCTCAAGAGTGCACGAATCTGTCTTTGATTTATTTAGAAATGCGAGTGCTTTGTGTATTTCTTGCTTGTCAACTCTAATAAAAGGGTCGCTGCACACATTTGTCTCCCTATATTAACTTTTGGAAACTCAATCATCTCGTCTTCCTCTCGCCGCCGATTCAAACGACCCTCATTACGACCTTTTCCCTTTCCTCTCTCGTTTGCTTATTATCTTTTTCTCCTGAGTGCTTGTACCTCTTTCCTCACCTCTAAGAATAGAGCAGACTGTTTCAACAGACAAGCCTTTGTTTGTTTAAGTAGCCTTTAGCTTAATGGCTGCGCCGGCCAGACATGAAAAACAAAGGGATGTATGCGTGCGGTTCCTATACGTACGAGGTTGTTTCTAAGAAAAATGTAAAGAGAGGTAGAGAGTGTAGGCTACTGAAAGACCATAGTGAGTTTTAAAAAGTCTCTAACTAGTCTGGAGCGTTTAGTGACGTGGAGTTTGCCAGAAAGATACATTACATCCATGACCATTGCACATGTGGGCAGACAAAGAGATAAGGCTGAAAGTTACAGCCAGTTAGCCACTAACAAGCTCGCCAACTAGCAAGTAAAACATAACAAAAATGTAACCAAAAGTCTGTTAAATTACATCCTTAGTGTTTCTGGCAAACAACTGTTATCAAGTAGCAACTCTTGATATCTGCAGGTCAGTTTTTGAAGCAGAGTTAGCTAACTAGGACCAGGACGAGTAAACTGTGACACCAAACCATCTGAGGAATAATGTGAGGAAGCATCCTGGAGTAGTCCAACGGTAACGGTAGCTTGACACCCAAGTAAGGGAGCGGTGACAAGAATGAATGGAACAAACCCTCCCATGTAGTTGAGTTGTAGGTTACATGGGTCGTGTTTGAATACTTATTTGATTCACTGACATGTTAGTTCTCCATTGTTCGACCTTAATTTACTGTAAAAGTCCCAGACAGTCGTTAGCTAGAAAGCTGACGATGGTTACAGGTAAATATTTGCTGCTAGCTGCTGTCCACGTAGAACGACCTAAGTTAGAAAAGTTATCGTCTTTGCAGCATCCGTGTCATCTTATTAGATTCTGTGCATTGCTGAGTCCTTTCGTTTGGTGTTTTTTAGTAAATTCACGTGGATCAACATTGAAAGAACGAGACAACTTAACTTTGAAGTATCTTTAGAGCAGCAGCAGTGCAGTTAGATAGCAGAAAATACTGTAAATGTGTAAAACCATGTACGTCTTTGTAGCTGATGCTGAGCGTTAAGAGAGGCCTCTGCTGCAGCAGCAGTTCTCTGTGTGTCTGGGTTTATTGTTTTGTTTCGTGTCCTTCACCCTGTTTTACGAGCACTTTCCTCCCCCCTCTGACTGGGTCTACGTGGAAGAAGCCATTGTTTGGGTTACTGAAACTGCTGTTTAGAAATCATTAATTCATGGTCGGGTCTTTTCCCTATTAAGGAACGATCGGACTTCCCTGCATCACAAATTGTACCTCACAGAATATCTGCGACTGTAATAATGGAGAGTCTTTGCTTCCTTCTCCCTTAAAACCAGTATTTGTTTCCATGTGAATGTGTGTGTATACATGTTTTTATGTGTGTGTGTGTGTGTGTGTGTAAGCCGGGATAAAAGGGTCAAATTCCCATGACTGCAGGAAATTAAAGTTTATTTCCAAAGTGCACCGTCCCTCCCATCACACACGCCACCTCCAGCTAAGGCTAATCTCTCAGCGACGCCCCTCGGATGTCTGAGCGCGTGTGTGTGGGTGTGTGTGTGTGTGCACATGTATATAGTGTATGATTACATAATGCACATTCACAGAGAGCGGAGATGACGGACTCAGAGGGAAAACAGCCCGGGCTTCCAAGCGTGAAGGATCGGGTATTTTCCCTGCAGTCCTGCATCATTTCAATCAATTACGGGATGATGAAAAATTACACAAAATTGCAGATTAGTCAGATGAATTAAGATGTTTCACAATTTGCTTTTCAACTTCTATTGAAGCACAGATGCATCATCGGATTACTGCAGCAGTTGCAGTGAATGTAGCTGCTCAGAGAAACCTTTTGTTGGATGAAAAAGCAGATAAACTGAGTGAGGTTGGTAGATTTCTGATGGAGGACTGATGGACTGTTTGTATAAGAATTTAAATAAGAATGAGAGAAAACAACAAAAATGAGATCAGAGAGATAGTGTGGCGTCCCCTCGGAGACTGGAGCATGAGAATGAACTCCCGACAACACCAAATAAGACCAAATCTGTCTCCCAGCGACTGACACATTTCACAAAGAATTCACTCGACCCTGCCAATGAAGCTAACAAACACACACATGCAAACACACACACACAGGTGCGTGCACACATGCCCGAATACGAGCACATGCAGCCAAGCATGGAGACAAATGTAAAGGCCGACGTTTAAGAAAGAAATGTGATGGGTGCAAAAGAAACCAGAAGGGTTTGGAGGCAAAGAAAGACGGAGCCGAGCGAGATGAAGATGTTTGCGGTGGAGAAGTGAGATGAAATAAGAGGAGCGAGGGGTTGGAAACAGTCGCAGAAACAGAAGTGCAGAAGAAGAAACCCAGAGGAGACAAAAACAACAGAAACTCAAAGACAAACAGAGGAGGGAGGCAGGGAGCACGGAGGGAGGTGATACAGAGACCGTGACGGACTGGATGGACTGGAGAGATTTCACCCCAGGGGAGAAACTGAGGACGAAGATTCCCACACTTACTGACAGAGAGCTTTGTCTGTGAGCCAGACAGTGGATTCAGGCTGTTCACAGTGTCTGAAGTTATTATTCAGCTGCATGCAGGAAATATAAACATCTCACGGCATCTAGATAGATACATCTATAGGTGGATCAATCTAACAACTATCTTTGATTAATCAATCCAATCTTAGACCTTAGATAGATCTAAGATAGATCAATCTAAGATTGAAAGCTCTATCTCAGATTTGAACTGTCTTAGAGTTATCTTTGATCAATCTAAGATAGATCGATCTAAGATGATAGATCTTAGATTTATCTGTCAATCTTAGAGCTTTGATCAAGAGACAGATAAATCTAAGATAGATCTTTCAATCTTAGATCGATCAAAGATAGATGATTTAAGATAGATTGGTCCAAAGTTGATAGCTTGATCTTAGATCTATCTTAGATCGATCTAAGAAGGATCTGGTATAGATCGAACTGAGGTAAATAAATCTATCTTAGATCAATCTTGTGATGTATAATACAGCTGACGCATCCAGCTTTGGCTACACCTGCAATGTTTCAAGCTAACCTGAAAATGTTCTTCAGCTAATATTTATATGCTAACGACGACTTCACCTTCGCAGCTCACAAAGTCAGCCAGAAAAAGTGACTGTGAGCTGGGAAGAAAACAGTAAAAGATCCCACCTCTCCAGAATACCCAGGAGTCCACAAGTACACCACCGACAACATGATCCCTTTACCGCAATTTCCAGATGTTTGCTGTTATTGATTCATTAAACAAGTCTCCTACGTCTGCAGCCACCGCTTCATTCAACAACTTTAATTCAAGTGAAAAAAGGGAATGTTTTGTTGTGTTTTACAAGCTCCACATCCTTCCTCTCTGGCTGGGTTTACTCGGGTTGAAGGCCGTGTTTTGGTAACTGAGGTTTGTGTTTACAAATGACTAATTCGAGGTCTTTTTCCTATTAGGGAACACAAGGCATCTGTACATCCCAGATTGTTCAGAGTGCGGTTATTTGGGAAGTTCCCTGAATCTTAACTTGCCTGCAGGAATACCCCCCGCCATGCTCTCCTGGCATGTGGCTCAAAAATATAAGATATGACATTACTTATATAAATCTATAAAACAGATATGTTGGCTGTCAATGGGAGTTCATGGAAGCTGAGCTACAAGTGGTTGATAGTGAGAGTTTACTCATGTTTTCCCATGAATCTTACTGTGTAACTGAACCCTGACCTGATGGGAAAGAGCATACATCCATAAAAAAAAAAAAATCAACTAAGGGCAAGAGAAGAAAAAGTAAAAAGTGAGGAGGGCAGGGAACAGGATGTATGATGTTCTGAGTCATATGGGAAAACAGACACAGGCACACTTGTTTCAGTCACTTAAGGGAGATTAATTGACTTTATTCACTTGAGGCCTTAATTTTAAAGGTCACTTTGTGAGTGTGGTCTGCTTTTTGTTCCAGAAATGGACGAGTCCAAAATAAATGACAGTTTTATGTCCTTCCAACATGAGTAATACATGTTCACACAGATGTGTAATCCCTGACTCACAACACATTGTTTCTTAATAGATGAAGTGACATTAAGAAGCCAGTATCATGAGTATTAAATATTGGATTCTTCAAGTTGATTTTTGAGCTCCCAACTCGTCAAATTCTGGCGCTTCGGGATTGTAGGTCGGGTCGGTTGCCATCCCAAAGCGTCAGTTGGGAATACATTGGGATTGGGACTCAATAAACATGAACAAAGGACAAAATAAACAAGATCCCCATGAGGAAATAAGGACAGAGATGCAGCAAAAACAAAAAGACGACTATGATTAAGGAAAACAACATATCATCTGCATAACGTTTGGACAACTGTGCAGTTTTATGACGCATCAGTTGAGTTTCTTATATGTAGTTCACCTCAAAGATGCCCTGTGGTGCGAGAAAAGATGCAAAAATGTTAATTTAGCTGGCAAGTAAAAGAAATTTCGATCCCGACGGCAGATGAGCTACAGAGTGATTCATTGTTTATTAGAGACCATGTGTAAACTGGGCCTGAATCAGCAGCGTGGTCATAAGTTGAGCAGGTCGGAGGTTAATAACCCTGAGAGGGAACAACGGTATGGGAGAGAGCAGCTGAGTCTGAGAAAAGCAGCTTACATACCAACCGGTCTCAGGAGAAAGGCTACAGACTCCACTTCTACAATCAGCTGTGTTTGTTTCTGAGCATCAGCTCAACTCTCCACTCGGTGATCCTCCTGACCTCCGCGATCCCTCCAGCCCCAATAAACACCAGATCAAACCTCCCAGTCTGCAGCCAGCGAGGTGTTTGAAAAGATTTACGGTTTATTTGTGAAACTCGCCAACTTTATTGGCTGGATTTACTACCCTAGAGTTCAGATGGATAAGCTGATTGCACATAAACAGTATTTCAAAGCAGGGACTAGTCCAGCGGCAAGAAGAGGAATGGATGTGCAAGTAAACACGAGCAGAGGTAAAGTGTTGAGATGCTTTCTGCTGCTGTTATCAAAAACTGATGAAAGACATTGTACAGGTAGTGATGATTGTGTCGAGAGCTGGGAGGTAAGAAAAGCACTCAGCCGCTATCATAAACAGCTCCAAAAAACAACTTTTTATTGGCTCCAGTTCCCCATGAGATTATTTTTCTACCCATAGCAGGCAGAAATAGCTAAAACCATCGTTTTTGGATGTAAGAGGAGCTTTTTTGAAAAGCTCCTTATCAGAAAACCAACATTGGTCAATTTCCAATGTCTTAAAAATGTGTTTGTAGTAGTAAAACAGGAAGTGTTTTTTCTTGTACTGCCTTTTTCTGATAGTTTACTCAGCCGAGTCACCAGAATAAAATGGCGGCATTGTACATTTCTGCATACGTTAAATTCAGCCCTTCCTCATCAGAAGAATAACATATAGGTCGACGACAAAGACGGGCTCATTACAGCCCATATTTAAATTGTGTGTTACCTAACCAAGAAGTTTGTCGAACCTAAACCTTTTAGTTGTAGTACCTAAACCCAACCAAGTAGTTTTGGTGCCTAAACCCAACCAATAAAAGTTTCAACGGATCCCTATGAGATGAAACATACAAATCTAACATATCAGTGCTTTTCATTTCATTCATTCTGGCAATTGGGTTGATGTTATTGTAGTTTTGAGCATTTAGCACACTCCTTAGGCTCAATATGTTGGTTTTTTCAGCCTCACATTTTTAAAACGCGCCCCAGATACCCCAAGATAAACTGCACTTTAACTCCTGTCAGTGGTATCTGAAATATTGAGTGAGACACGTGGATGTATAAATTGTGAAACATCCTTTGCCCTTTCTTATCATAGCTGACAGATTGGATTGCTCACACATGTACAGAATGCTTTCTTTGACCGAAGACAGTTGACTCAACGTCTTCCTGTTTCACACTCACTCCTCAGATTCACTGACACTCTGTTAAGACTCCCTCGACAGTCGGAGGGGTCGTTCTCACTTAAGGACAGTTCAACCTCAGCTTTAAAGCCTGAACTCAAAACAAAACTATTGGGCTAACATCATAATCTCCGTACCTCTTGGGATGCTGATCTTGAAGTCCAGGTCTCTCTCTTCCAGGTGGTACAAGGCCACTTCCTGTAGCCGGGCTCGCTCCAGCTCCGACAGGCTCTGGATGGGCACCGGCTGCAAGCGCACACTCTGACCCAACATGGTCGCCCACGTGTGGTCCCCCTGCAACAAAAGCAAGAGAGGTTAGCGATAACTGATAAAGGTGGATGGAGACTGCACAGACCATTAATCACAATCATCAGTTATCATTTTATCTGCTTGCAACTAATTTTCTGCTGACAATTCAGCCAGAAACCAGACCCCCCGACAGACGGCCATTATCAACCAACCATCAAGTTCTTAAAGGCAAAGAAAATTAAGCAGTGACTCACAAGTAACTCGACTCTCTCGCTCTCTAACAAGACAAATGCTGTAAACAACAATAATCCACCTCCCTCATAGTTTTACATTACGACATAGTGCGATTCCATTCTTTGCAAATACCCGTTCGGTTGTTCTCAGTCTTTGTCTGTTAGCCTTGAGATCTCTGCACAATGAGAGCTAATTTAAGTCTCTCTCTCCAGCCCCCGACCTTGGTTTTTACCAGAGGAAGCACCATTGATTTAACACAAGTTTACTCTGCATAGAAACAGTCCTGCTCAGCCCGTGAAAACAGTTGTTTAACTTCTTTTAAGTCAAGTTTTGAGTTGACCCAAACTAAAACTACACCTAGTATAAATTGAAAGAGTCTGTAACTGCAATGCCGTATCCCTGGACTACCCCATTTAATTCAGACTTGTCCCTCAATAAGAACCTTGAGTTTACAAGTTTTGATCACAATACAGTCTGAGACAAAAGTCATAAGATGAACGTACTGTAAAGTACTCTTACTGTACACCCACTCACACTCCCATGCTCGGTTTTACTGCAGGGCTCTGTGGTGAAATCCATTCATCACTCACTTAAACACTGGCAAATACATAGAAAAGAACGATTGTTAGTCCGGTAAAACATTTTTCAAATATTCCCTTGTGGACAAGTTGTGGTGAATGTGGTCTGAAACAGATGTTAACTTACATTTAAGAAATACTTTACTCTTGCGATAAACATTTAAGTGGATACATTTATCTGAGTAGTAGAGAGGCTTAGATAGGATGAGCAATTAGCACGTTAGCGTGTATATTTAAGCACAGTTGAACCTGCTAACATGGCATTTTGACTCCTTCCCCATTGCCAGGAGACCAGTTTTCCTTTCTTTTCCGTTTTTCCTTGTGTGTCACGTTTGCGATCACAAATGCGCCGGAAAAACAGGAAACTGTAGTGAGGAGTGAGACATCTCGCCTCTTTCTCATCTCTGTTGTGAGTTGAACATGTGCAGTACCGATCAGGCTGCTGGCAAAAGTTTGTGTAGTGACTAACAATCAATTGATTAATCGAGAAAATTATCTTTAGTTGCAATTCTGTACAAAAAGCAGCCCTGCACTGAGAGATTTTCAATCAAGGAAACAGAAAAAAATGGAGTGAAAAGTGAATATAGTCCAGAGTAAAGGGCAGTGTGTTTGATGCAGAGGCTACAGAGGTTAACAAGAACCAGACAAACACACTCTACATCTGAGGTTTCACAACAGGGTCGACCCATCAAACAAAAATGTGCCCCACAGAAAATACTCATGAGGTTAAGTCTGAGGAATTTGGCACAAACATAAATCAACATGGTGATACACAGAGGGACTGCACTTCATATATCTATATATAAGTCATATATCCAAACTTCTACTGTCTTTACATGGTCAGCCTTGGAGAGGAGGAGCTACTAAAGTCAGATACTAAAGTTACAGATGACTGAAACACATCAAGGAGCCCCATGTGGATGCTTTTTTAAAATATATAAATATGTAATGGGTCATAAACAAAGACTTTTATCCTTCACCTTTAACAATGTGTCATATATTACCAGGTTAACCACTGTCTGAACAATTACAGCTGTCAAACACACTGAAAAGTACAATATTTCCTACATAAATATAGTAGAAGGATAAAGTTTTTCGTAGGACATCTGTAACACAGTCTTCCTGTGTAAAATGCATCTCACAGCTCAAACCAAGACGTCTCAGACTATAGACTACAGACTAAAGCTTGTTTAATAACCACATGATCCTCATGACCGGTACAGATCTTCACGTGTAAAAGAGTTTCCCTTTATGTAATGTGCATTGTGAAGTTATAGTTAGTCACCAAAGTCAGACATGTTCATCAGTTGAAATCACAAACCCCTCCAGGCTTTACACTGTAAGTCTCTCTGGTTTTGTCTTTGGCTCTGAGCCCTCATCGAACATTTACAGACTATAAGAACAACATTCTTAAACTGAGCTGTTTTTCCCTACATGGCCTCCGTACTTACAGAAAATATGCTGAGGTAATGGAGGATAATTAGGGTAAGATGTATGTTCAAGTCTCCCTTTTCACATTGGACTCTGAGTTGTTTCCTTGTGGGTAAAAATCGTTTCTTATTGTTTTGTTTTCTTTTACTTCTTCGTACGGGAAAACATTAAAGGGACTTTTAGCTCCGATGTGCCTGAAACTATTTGCATAAAAGCAACATGAAGCTTTAAACTCAAGAAATTAGATTATTTCTGCCCCACGTGATGGATGCAAGTTGAAACTCTAGGAGCATCGTTTTTTGTATCACTGGACTGGATATCATTGTAAGAGCCGTATCAAAGCTCAGAAAATCGCTTTAGCTCACCAACATGTGTGTACTTTATATAATCACTGTTTGGTAAGCAATCAGCCTTCAGCCTTATCTCATCCCCGACTTAATCGTGGTAACCTTTCATACTTATTTACACTGACTGCCTCTCTCTGTGTGTATATGTTTACTTCCACATGTGTGTGACGGTCTCATGTCTGTAACCGGGCCGGGCCTCAGCCCACACTGCGCAGCCTGATTGGAGAAAATTGCTTTGGCTTAAGCGTAAGCAGACGATCACACTGTGGCGAAGCTGGATGAGAGCTGACCGCGGAGGTCGGCGAGGCCCCGTCTACGTTTTTCTAAAACCGGTGACTTATAATGTCTCAAAGCAAACATGGTGCAGAGGGAAACAATACTATGGGAGGCTGGTTTGTCCACTGAAATGTCAGTGGTCAGTGCTGACATTTAAGATCTGCACCTAAACATTATGTCCTATATTTTCTCTTTCTCTGGGACGTGTATATTTACAGTATGTGGCACCCAATTAAACATACGTCACAGCACACATCTTTGTGTTATTGCATTGTTAAAACATCCAGTTTCAAGTTAATTATTACGAAAATACAGTACAATATGCAGTATCGACTGTGGAACAAATTGAATCGTGATGTCACCGATTTAATTCTAAATCAGATACTGATTGAAATGAGCTTTCAACTTGAGCACATCCATCAAGTGTCCAAAGGAAATAAACATTTCAAAGAAGACACAGCTAGTTTACCTGAAGTTATCGTGTTTAAATATTACTTAAAAAAGCAGTAAAAGTCCTTCTTAAAGTCAAGTAAAAGTACAAGTACCTCAAGGTTGTACTTCAGTAAAATACTTGAGTAAATGTACTTAGTTACATTCCATCACTGCCTGGTAGCCGGCAGCTGCTCTTCCAGATGCTTAAACTGTGTACACGAAGACGATCAACGGACCAGACTGGACGAAACTCCTTGTTTCAGAGATCCTTTATTGATTTCTTTGAGAAGAGGGTTTACTCATGGGGGGGAAACTGAACTGATAACATTCCCAAAGACCCTTTATCGACTTATTTGGAAAGATGTTTACTCAGGACAGTTTTAAGAAACCGACCTTTGTAACTGAATTTCCATCTTTTGTTGTTTATTGTTGAATCACTGAAGAATGGCTTTTTATAACTCTGGGATCTGTATTTTTGGTGAATATTTTCGGAGCTTGTCTAAACCCAACCTGCAAGAAGCCGCCAAGATAAAGTCAAGCTGTTGTTGTTATGTCGCCCTATCTTTTTAGAGGAGACTATGAAAATGTAAACAGCAGTTGTCAGAGCAAACAAATCCAGATGTGAATCCAACAAAAGCATAGCTGTCAGAGATTAATTTATTTTTTAAGCACACAGATATACTGTAAGCTATAGACAAGAGCAGACAACTAGATAAAAACACTGTTATCCGGTATAAAAAGTAGAAACAGCAACAAAGCCATGGCAGCCATTCTGTCCAAGAGTACAGAGATTTGAAGCGAGTCAACACCTCTTTAAATGGGTGCTGCCATTTTAAGAGATGCTGCTACAATAAGACAAAAGGTGATTTCAGTTGATGGCCTGAGGTAGGAGGAGATGAGTTATGCAGCTGTCAGTTCAGCTTCAACTTGTTGAGTGATAATGCAAAGACGTTTGAAGTTAATAACTTTTTTTGGTATTAACAATTCAGCCCTCAGGTCTCCAGTGGCGATGGATGCCACCCAGGAAAGCAGATTTGAACTTGTCCAACACTTCGCTGGAATTCACTTGATTAAACTCGGTGCATCCCAAAACATCCATCTTTCGACGGCTGACATAAACCTTCATTAACCGTTTGTGATTGGATCTTACTTTGCCGAATTCACAAGAAGGCCCGAAATATTAAGAATTTGTAAGAGACAGCGTTTTATAAAGTTTATAAAGTTTCTCCTGACTCAACAACTCACAAAATTGAGTGATTTCATAATGGAGTTTGGTGGGTTTTCTCTCCCTCTTCGTCTCCTTGCTGTTGTGGACTGTAGTTGCTGTGGCTGTATTGACCTATAGTGTGTTCGTGTTCACGTTTGCTGTCTGCCGAAGCGCAAAGGCGTTCAAATTGTTGTAATTCATTGATGGTAGTTATTAGATTAAAGTCATCATGGCCATTTAAATTGGTAAAGCTAATCATCCAGTCTTAAAAACTTCCTGTTCACCTTCTTTAACCCAACAGCCTAACCAATCACCACGAGGAGCCAAGAATTCCTGATTTCACACCCAAAAACAAGCGTCATCCATTGTGATGAATGTTAACCATCTCATATTGATTGAATGTGTTTGTCTGTGTGTGAACTCATTGTTTCCACATGTGAGATTTTTCAATTGATACGCTGTGAAGATATTATATGTGTTCAATCATTTGTTGCTGAGTCACTCTGTTGCTGATTGAATGGATTAGCTCTGCTCGAGTGTGGATAAAGTGCCGTGTCGAAGTGTTGTTTGGCTCCTTTGTTTGGCTCATTTTTGTGGTAAAATAAAAAAAAAACATGTAAAAGCAAAGTAATTTAATATGATAATATACTGAGACTATAACCACGTTCAATCTGATTGTTCCAGTAGAGATCTGCATGTGGTTTGCGGCGGCATGAACATACGGTGTTTATTACTATTAAAGAAAACCAAACACAACTTGTGGTGAAGAACTTTCTTCACGGTTTTGAAGATCAAACTCAAAGAAATATCAATGATGTGTTTGAGATGTGGTACAATGAACTGGTCCTCATGGATCTAAGAAGCGTTGACTCAACCGCGAGTTCAGATCACTTTTCGTTTTTTGGGGGGTTTTCTTGTTCAACTGTGGCTGCAGTCAATACCAGGAAGCAGGAGGGGAGACGATTTAAACCATATGGCAGACAAATATTAGAGATGGAGGACAAGGAGCACAATGAACCACAAAAAGACTTCACTGAATGCAAACACAAGCTTGAAAACCTGCAAACAGTCCACGGCAGATATCACGACTGATTGACGACTAGTTCTGTCATGTCACTTACATCAAGAAGTTAACGTAAGGTACCTTACTTACATAACATAACGGCAAATCATGGATCGTAAGAAGATCTAGATATTGAATTCAAAGATGGCTCCCATTCAGTCCAATGAGACTTGCTTGCCTGATGCATACGCCAAAGCACTTACATGCACTCGTGGCAGAGGCTACCGAGCAAGGTGCCAACTGCTCATCAGTGGCGATAACCATTCATATGCAATCACAAACTGATGGAAGAGCCACCGGGAGCTATTTACTGTTGTGTTAAGAGTTTACAGACATCCTCTTATAATGGCGGTCTATGGGCAAGGCTGAGCAACTCTGTAGTCTCTTAATAATACACTCTTTATCTTGACACTTGGTCACACGTGGGACTTGAATCGCAATCAACTTTGGGAAAGTCCTGTGTACGACCCATCCAACCAACCCCTGGCTGGGACTTCTTGTCGCTCTTTATACTACTGCACTAGAGGAGCGCTACTCTTTAGCTGCTTTACTAAAATAAAGCAGATAAAACAGATCTTTGGTCCAACGGAAGAGACGTCCACAAAATCAGAAGTACAGTCTCCTTTATCTTGGAACAACAACAAACCCTGTTCAGACGACCTGAGAGACCTGCTGGTGATACCGGGCTCTGCTGTAAACGAGTGTCTGACCATGCAGAGCTCTGTAAGTGATCACAGGAACTTTAAATTGGATTATGAATTTGATACAGAGCCAGTGACGGGAAATCAAAATCTGTATCACGTGAGATCTTTCGGAGGAGCTGGTCTGAAGCTCTGCAGCAGCATCTCGACCACATGTGAACAATCCAGGCAGGTGAAAGTTACAATGATCAAGACGGGACGAGATAAAAGCACAAATTATCATTTGCATCTCTGCTTAAAGACCAGACTAAGAGGCAGGAGATCAAACAGGACAGAGACGTTTACCAGGTGGAGTAATTGTAAGCAGCATCTGCTCAAGCGTCCATATTAAAACCCTTCAGCCAAAAGTCTAAAAAATGCAATAAAAAGCAGAGAGGAGCGTTTGCATGAGGTTTGTTTTTGTGCGTGATGAAGTGATAACGTAAGAGAGCTCTGATAGCTAACAGATGCTTCGTGTTTTTAACCTTTCACTCTTCTCTCCCCGCACACCAGACCTCACTCACTTTTTAGTCGTTTTTAAAGCTCTAACTCCTCTCCCTCGCTACTTCTCCCTCCGTCCCTCAGCTCCCCATCAGGCTGATGTTAATGCGATTGTTTACATTCATCTCTCCCATGGGTGCTTCTGTTTGTCTCTCCGTGTGCTCATCATCATTAACCTCAGCCTTTCGTCCTGCCCCCACCACTTCTTGGCAAAACAGCGCAAATGAGACGGAGATGAATACGAGTGCTCATTTGGGGATGAGGTAGTTTGTTTTCTCCGAATTAACTGTTGCCATCGAAGATGTGTGGTGAAGATGTGACGCTTGAACACTTGGCAGCATTTGCGACAGAAGCTGACAAGTACAGGATAAGATTATAAAATCTGGTGTTTGGTATTGTGGGATATTTGTTATCCTTTAAGATCCATTAGCTTTGGGGGTAAACACAAGATTTAATCCACCCTTTTAGTTCTAGTGCCAGGATGAGATTACAGGGTTTCTTCTGGTCTTCAGTGATGTTCACTTTCCCATCAACAAATCACAGAGTTTGCCAGGAGACATGGCAGACTGCACAGTGGACCCTGACCAATCACAGCTTCCTGTCTTGGCTCACCTGATCAAGAGTGCCTTGGATTTGTTGGACAGCCAACTAATACCATGGATTTCTATTTTTAAACGTACTACCAGGAACTTTTAGCTCGATTTAAAGCAAAATTATGGAAGGATTTGTTTTGTTTTTTTGCAATTTGGCGCCCCCACGCACACCAAGCGAATGTAACGTGAACCAGAGACGATAACACCTGGCTGTAACATCGCTTTTGTCCACAGGGGTCGCCAGAATCAACCAAAATAAAAGTTTCTTATAGTCGCTTTAAGTAAACTGGACCGTCGCTGTCTTTTTTATTTTTACTTGGCTGCTGTATCTATCCTTGAAGAGCACCTGATTTTCTTACTTAAATATTACCAGTACTATTGTTTTTGACCCGGTGCAGCAAACATACATTGCATCCTTATTTATAGTCTGAAACATATATTTTTTAACATTAACACCATTAAAACACTAATTGTACTGTCAGTGCATCAATAGTTGAACAGTGACGTACAAGTAAAGTACATTTTGTTCTGTTTGGTGTCCAGCTTTGATGGATTTCTCCACTTCTAACTCCAACACAGACTCTTGAAGATAAGAAATCTTGTCTAAATTTCCTGATAGGAAGTCAAACTGAGTGCCGTGTTCTCCGTTTGAACGCCCGTTCTCCACAACATACTGTACGTTCTCTACTTCACTACATGTCCTCCTGCAGCCCTGAAGGCTTTTCTGCTTCACTGGTGAGGTACAATGAGTTACAGTCGGCTCTTTACACCGGCTCTGTATGAGACTAAAAATAAATCAGTAGTGCATAAACTGTGACCTGCTTCTGCCTTCTGCTTTATTTCTCCCATCAGTGCTCCCTAGTCTCGAAAAGGGACGAATTATTAAGGCTTGTTCACACATAAAACATCGTGTAAATACATTTTTACACAAAAGCGAGCACTAGAATAAAGATTTGAGTCAAATTCAAGCTCGTTCCCAAAAAGTTTGCCAGTTTAAAAAGAGTTTAATTTAAAAAAACGACTAAACTAATTATGTTCTTTGCCACTATTTCAGAACAAGGACACATAAATAATGTACTCGGTTCCTGCTGTGGCTTCTCTCTAATGAAGGAACATTATCTCCACATTATTCAGCCCCACACTGTGTTTTCATCAAATTAATCAGGAGCGGCGGCCGCTCTCATTAGGATGCTCTCAGGAACACTTCGCCACTGAGCCTGGCACGCATTAGTATGCAAAGGTACTTACTCATTCACGCCAGCACTGACAAAACACACACACACACACACACAGACACACACACGTAAACAGACAGGCAGCACTAATAGGCCCCTTGGCAGCGCTAAAGATTGAGGCTCAACCACAGAAACAGGTCTTACGTCGTCACAGCAGCCCTATTGTGTCAGCCCTGACTATAACACACACACACACACACACAACACACACACACACAGACACACAACACACACACAGACTTGCTGCTGTCTGGAATTCAACGTTAGGTCAGTAGATGATTACTAATAGAGGTGCGTTGGTGCGATGACGCCGAAACCCTGTTTGTGTTCGGAAAAACTACAGTGTGATTCCTGTGAATGTTTGTGGCTGATGTCAGAGTACCTGGGATTGACGTGAGTTTGTGTGTGATTGCTTTAAGTGTGTGATTGCTGTGAAATTGTGTGTTTGATTGCTGTAAGTGTGTGATTGCTGTGAGTTTGTGTGTGATTGCTGTAAGTTTGTGTGTGATTGCTGTAAGTTTGTGTGTGATTGCTGTGAGTTTGTGTGTGATTGCTGTATGTGTTTGATTGCTGTGTGTACATTTCAATGCACACTACAAATTGTAATGACAACTTTGAAATTTAAAGAAGGAAAATAAGTAAATTTTAAGGTTCAGTATCAAAATAAAAACCTTTTTCTAAATTCTGACGAGTCACTAAACACTCAATGCCTCTTATAAAGTGGAGTTTTGGCTCAATATGTCCTGTTTCATCAGCGTGAGATCCAAGATACTCTCTCTCTCTCTCTCAACAACTTGACCTCACTTGGCCGAGTTAATTAAGTAACCTTGTTTACCATCTTTTGAGAGAATTAAAGGTGTTTACAAAGTTGCCCTCATTTTAACTAACAGAGCTCCCGGGGGTCCATGAGTACTCAAAGCATCTGCTGTTTTTCAAAATAAAGAGTGAGAGAGGTTTTTTTAGGACAAATAAATAATAAAAAGAAAATATAGAAAGGTTGCTACAGCTGTCAGATAAACATAGTGGAGTACAAGCACAATACAAGAGCTAAAAATGTACACTGAAGTACAAACATTGAGTACATGTACTAGTAAAAGCACTGCTGGTGTCTGACTGAATCAAAGGAAAACAAAACAACAACAAACAACATTATTTAAAGAGAAAAAATGTCCTTATTCATACAATATCTTCATCAAAAGTATCATTTTCTTTAAAAATTAATATTTTCTGATGAGAACACGGTCAGCTCTGACTGCCCAGAGGAAGTTCATTTAAAATATAAACATATATTTATGTTTTGCCAAATAAAGCTACTTCACTGAGGACAACAATTTAATACAAATTAAGAAAAAATGAATAAATTCAAAGGACAACAAGCAACAACAACTGCAGGATCAATGTTAAATACTTGAGATTATTTCTTCAGTGTTGCTTCTGACTTGAAATAATCAAAGTTCAGTGAGATTTAACATCATTTATATTAATTACTACACACATGCAGTCGAACACACACACTCAGAGTCAGTACCTGTATTGGGGTCAATTAAAATCCCTCACAACCGGTCCTCACAGATTTCTCAGCGCTGCTTTTCCAGACTTTGTTCAGACACTCGAATGCATCTCAGCAGCTCAGAGTTAAAGAAGCGAGTGAGCGAGTGAGACAGAGAGACAGAGGGAGGGAGGGAGGGAGACGTGAGTTAGATTAAAGGAGAAGGAGGAGGAGGAGGAGGAGGAGGAGGAGGAGCGCTGCAAACTGACTTGACTTCCAGGAGCTGACAACATAAACACAACAGAGAGGGGAGGAGAGAACGGACAGCGAGGGAGGGAGGGAGAGGAAGTGGTACAGGAGATGGAAACAGGAAGAAGGGAGGAAGTGGAGAGGAAGTCAAGGAGGGAGATAATGAGGGAGATGAGGTGAAGGTGAGGTGAGAAAAGGAGTTGGGTGAGAAGAGGAGGCAAGAAAGGATGGAGGAGATAAGGAAAGAAAGCCATGAAAGGAAACAAAGTGGTAAGAAAACAGAGAGAGATAAATACAAAGAGGAGGGAAGAGAGAGGAAGTAAGGAAAGAAGGAGCATGAAAAGGAGGTAATGTAGGATATAAGGAGGTAGGGTGGAATAGTAGGAGGCAGGGAAGTAGAGAAGGGAGTAAAGGAGCTGGGTAAGGAGGTACAGAAGAAAAAAGAAAGCATACAAATGAGCTAAGGATTCACAAAAGGTAGGAAGGAAAACAGGAGGAAGAAAGTAAGTCAGGGAGGCAGTGAGGGAAGAAAGAAGACAAGAGGAGTTATAGACAGGAAATAGGTAGGGAAGGAAAGAAGGGATACAAGGAGGTAGGGAAGCAGTGAAGGGAGCAAAGGAGCTAGGGAAGGAGGTGCAGAAAAGAAAGAAAAAAGGGAGATAAAGGAGGTTATGCAGAGGAGGCTAGGTAGTGAAAGAAGGAAGTAGGGAGCAAGGAAATGAAACAAATACAGAGGTAAGAAAGGAAGGAAGAGGAAGAACAAAGGAAAAAGAGGAAGGAAGTGAGAAAATAAGTCAGGGAAGCAGTGAGGGAAGAAAGAAGACGAGAGGAAATGAAGAGATAGGGAAGGAGAAAAGTGGGTAATAAAAGGACCTAGTTTAGGATGTAAGGGGGTAGGGAAGGGAAGTTAGGAAGCGATACAAGGAGTTGGCAGGGCAGAAATGAAGGAAGTGGAGGAGAGAAGGTAGTAGGAAGGGAGATAGGTGGTATGGGAAGCTGAAAGGGAAACAAGAGTGGACGAGAGGAGTAGAAGATGGAGAGGAAAAGGGACGGAAGGAGGTAGAGAGAAAGAAAAGGAAGTGGTCAAGCAGATAAGGAAGAAATGAAGGAGAGGAGGAAGAGAAAGGTACAAAAGAGGAGCTAGGAAAGAAGAATGAGAAGGGGAAGTTGACAAGGAAGTAAGGAAGGGAGAGAAGGAGGGAACAGATGAAGAGAAGTGAGGAGGGACTGTGAGGGGGAGGAGGATTAAAACGACGGATAACAGCTCTATAAAAAGGACGGAGAGGAGAGAGAGACGCTGAGAGACGCTGAGAGGGAAGAGAGGAAGAAACAACTGAGAGGAAAACAGAAGAACAAGAAACGATGAGAGAAAAGGAGGAAGAGGAGGAGAAACGTTCCTTCTAGTGGAGGGACGACTGTTAAAAAGCTTCTATTTTTATTAATATTATCAAGTTGGTTTTATTTTCCATCTTCTGCAACAATATTTTTAGTATTTTATCCTCATTTTAATAATAATTCAGTGTCTTTTTATGTGAAGCACTCGTCATTTTAACTTGTAAGAAACTTTAAGCTTCATTTGTTAGCTGTTATTAGCATTATTATTGATTCACATCTGTCTAACTGTCAATTTGCTTGTTTTGTGAAAATTGTGGGGAAAAAAGCAAACTGGGTATGAACATACTGTATGTAAATCCCATTTTATTTTCATGTATTAAAATGTTTGTTTACATGTGAAAATAGCCGATGGCATGGCGAAATGTGTAAAAAATCAAATCACGTATGAACATGTGTAATTAATTTTTGCAGATGAAGATGTACATTTGACTTCTCTATACTCAAAAAAAAGTGTCTCAGTATATGGAGTGTAATACACAAAATAGATTAAAAACATTATTTAAATATAAGCTGATGAATGATGAGTTTGGGGTTTTTGTATTTAAACATGTATATTCTTAGTTGCTGTTACTTTCTTTTATTGCTCTGTATAATTTAAAAGGCAGCTGACAAAATATAATTAATGTTCAAAGGGCAGGTGTAATAAGTGTAGGCTTTTCGGTCCTGTTTTATATATTTGTTTGATTTGTTTTCTGAAGCTAGAAAGCATTAAGTTTTTTGTCTATCTACCAGTGTTTTTGTGTTTTATAAGTCGGAAAATGACCGAAAAATACACTTTATTTGTTTCCACATCAAACCACGTCTGGATTTTGTCTCATTCACATCTGAAAATGTAAATTAATTTGTGAAAATCTTCACTCATATGTGGAAAAAAGCCACAAAAGTCCCTTGTGAAAATGTAGAGCACACATATGAACGCAGTATTAAAGGTACATTTCACCAGATTTCGTGCTCCATGGTTCGGTTTCACATGTGTGAAGTCTGTAACGTGAACATTATTCTTCTTATTATTCTATTCAACAACATCGTCATCCCGCGCCGCAGAGGAACACTGACATGTGTTTGACAATTTAATATTTAATGTCAAGCTGTTCCCCAGTATTAATAATCCACAGATGTTATTTACTTGAAGCACGTCTGCATTTTGGCGGGACGAACATGATAATCAGGGTGAATAACAGAAGTTGTCAGCAGCTGGTTTGTGGTGGAAGTGATTTTGTTCTGCTGTGTGAATCAAGAAATCGACAAAATCCTGCAGAAAAATTCCAGCCTGCAATTTTTGATTCCTTTCTCCAGCTGTGCAGGGATCAGTGTGTGTGTGTGTGTGTGTGTGTGTGTGTGTGTGTGTGTGCACTATGTGTGTGTGGACACAAGCCTGGAAAATGTCCGTCAGCACTCCAGCTGTGTGGCCCCAAAACAACAGCAGCTAAAATGGACGACACTGCGACCTCTCGGTCTCTCCGGTCGACCCCCAGCAGAACTCAGATGTCATGACCCTGATTATCCAATCAGAGCGGACGAGAGATAAACGAGTTAAATGACTGCACGGTCGCTTCAGAGAGGGAATGAAAATAAACAGAAGTCTGAAGACAGAGCCGAGGTGAAGACTAAACACAAACACATGAAAGACAGAGCAACACTATCGGACCAGAGAAAGAGAAAGGAAGGTTAACATGACAGCATCAACATGAAAACATAAAGTTAGCATTAAGCTGTGAACTTCAGACCGTCCTGCACAGACTTATATATAAATCACCAGAGTAACAGCTAGTTAGAGCTGCCGTTAGCTAGTTAGCTCAGTTAGCCGTGCAGCTAGTGGTCCGGACTGGGAGTTTGGAGTACCAGGGAAGTGCTAGGGTGCGTTCTGGATCGCTTACTTTTTCTTTTGCATACCGCAGCGGCCCTTACAAAGTTCATACTGTTGCATGCACACAATTGAGACATACTACTCTGTCATGATAGTGCACCCTGAACTTTGACCATCTTGCTCCTATATCTGTCACAGCCTTAGCATGAAAGTTTGGACTACAGAGAACGTAGCGCTGACACTTCATCTGTCATTGCTGTGTCTGTCGTTCTGTCAAGTGCTTGTGCTCGCTCGGCTTTGTTTAGATTTGCTTGATGCACCGTGAAGTATGCGATTTATCTTCCACTGCTTGTGGGTCAGAATAGCCAGAGAAGCATGCTAGCTTCCACACTGCAACATGTGACTGGATGGATGTAGTATGGGTATATGAACGCAGGGTTAGTGTTTACACTGTTAGCAAGGGAGCTTTGGACTGGTACGGGCTGGGGCTAGCCTGTTAGCATGCTAACTTCAGGACGTCATAATGTCAAAACTGTAATTTCTTCACATTCTGTTGATAATTTTAGTTGGTTGTTTGTTGACTTTAAGTACTTCACTATTGTTTTCGTTCATGCTTTAAATGATTTCTGATAATCTTTCTGTGGAGCAGACTTGGAAAAATTCAGGAACAAGTAAGCTGAAAATAACTAAGTACATTTACTCAGATACTTTTCTCAAGTACATTTTTGAGGTACTTGTACTTTTTCCATTTTCTGCTACTTTCTACTCCTAACATGCTACAATTCATATATTCAAATACTATAAAACATACAAACAGTTGACATATGACACTCTAAATATTGTACTTTATTTGATACATTTAGTTACTACTTATTTTCGGGATTCAATAAATTCTTATTTTATATTAAAAGACTTAAATTGACTGAATTGCAGTATTTAAAGAAATACATATACACATAAAATGTACATATAAATAAACTTATATTAGTCTTATCATGCCTCATTAATCATAATCCAGTAGTATAACACACAGTTCCTCCACCACTGACCGGAACAGCAGCTCCAGCTCATGAACAATCATCTTCCTATTACACAATGTAGAAATGTGCTTATTACAGTAGAAATAGTCTTGACCTTTGACCCCTGGCCTCTCCGTTTCCATTCATCTCTTGGATAGTGTGTTAGTCATCTGCCGTCTCCCCCCCCGATCTCATTGATCCTCCTCACTTCCTGTACATGTCCAGGTCAAAGGTCACGTTGTTCAGCTGATACACCTCATGTCCTCAAACTCTAGTCTGTGCTGACTCGGACTGTCGGCGTTAAAAACAGGATGGATGATCAACAGGCGACACACACCCACAGTGACACACACACTGCTGAACCAGGATATCCATGTCAGGACGGCAGGGTGAACTTCACGACTACACCGCCACCTACAGGCCAAAGTGTGTACTGCAGGAGAAACATGATTCATTCATTCAAACATGAGCTACAACTCTACTTTTACTGCTGTCTCTGTTTTATAATTCATCTAGATAAAACCCTAAACCCTCAAAAGCCTTAATGTTGATCTATGTGACATATTTTTGAGAAACTCCAGTAAATTTTGAAAGTTTTAAGCCTAAATTTGGGCACATTTTCTCTTCTAATCCTTAAATTTTGTTAAACAAAACAACTGGTGAGTCAGTTTTCAGCCTTGACACCAAATTAAAGCAGAACTCATTCATCTGTAATAGATCATATGTGCAGTTTGTCTTCTACATTAAACGGAAACTGTCATTTCCTGCCCAGACATGTTGTGAAAATAGTGGCAAATAGATACGAAACAGGAAGATCGAGTGTTAACTGATGAGTTTTGCTCTGACTACAGCGACAAGACAGGCTGTAGAGCCAGCCCACGAATCTGATTTCTTTGCCGTTTTAATAGCGTCCATCTCACTAAAGAGGTGAAACTGTGTTTTGATGCCAACAATAGAAATATTTGGGGTTTAGTGTCCCATGATTTGATGAACAAAATGTTGTTTCAGAGGCTTTTCTACAGCGAAACAATGAATATTTAGGACATAAAGTTACGATTAAACACTTAACATGCCTCAGTTGTGATCTAACTCTGACTTTTTACAGTACAACAATTGCTTTAACTCTATAGCTTCATTAAACTTTTACTGTATTATAATATTATATATATATAATAATCAACAGATTGATTGAACATGAAAATAATCAGCAAAAGTTGCAGCCCTTTTCATTTGTAGTCTTATTTCTAGCCACTTCACTTGAAATTTAGTCAGATATGAACTTTCCTTTTAGCTCCATTTTTGGTCTCCACCACCTCCGGAGGGAAACGTCTGGCGTTTTTAGCTGCTGAACGCTCTGCTATGTTCAGCAGCTAGTCGTTAACTTTGTCTGTGTGCCATTTGGTGCTAGGAAGGTTGTGTATAGTGGTATTTTCTCTGTTGTTGAACTGATAAGAGCGGTGAGAGTGAAGCAAAACAGAGAAGTTGTTGGCTTGAAAACGAAAACAAAGAGCCGAAAGGTTAAAACGCTCAACAGAGCTGAGGGGAACTGCAGGCTCAGGTGATAATTCTCTGTTGGTTCATCAGTACAAATAAAACATTTCATGTTAAACAACATCACTTCATCCATTGTAAATAAAAAAATATGGATGTTAAAACTGTCCAACTGGAGTACAGCCATGGACGACTGTGATGAAGGTAATTATAAACCAAAGTACACAAAGCAGCACGACGTCGATGACCCCTTTACTGACTTACAAGCTCCTCACTACAGTAACAAGAGTAGATGTAATTACTGCCACCTTTTACAGACTCGTGCACGTAAAAACAGACAGTTAAGTCCTCAGCTTGTCCTGACTCGAGCTATTATAGTCGCACACACACGCTCACACAGATATATATAGTTTCAACACACACCTGGGGCGGCAGTAAATGTGGAATCCTTGCATATGAAGTTACCTGCAATCGAGGGCTGTGGATCACGTTTCTCAGGCTGCTACGTGACCGAGCATCCAGCCAAGTTCTGTAATGTGTGACCAAGCACATAAAAACACCATCAGAACCGGTCACCCAGAAACCCTGTTTGTACTGTCTTGTTCTTACGGCAACGATTGTTCTTGATTTTCATTAACTCGGCGACACATTTCACATGGTTCTGACTAATAAAACATCTCCGGAGATCATTTTATGGCTACAGCTCAAACTGATCTAACAGTTTCTTGGAGGCGGCGAGCATTTCTCAACCACCTTTGTGTTTTTTTCCTCACAGACGAGGTTGGTATCAGAGTCCTTCTTTATCAGCAGATAGTCGGGAGGATAAAAAGTGCTATGAGATAAGGATTTATCGTTTTTTCTTAACTACAGTCCAACAGGGTAAGTTGGCGGCATCTACCACAGGGAAGTGGGAACTTTCGCCGATCAACACATACCTGAGCGTTGTCTCATACTGAGACGTGATAATGTCTGATAGCATTCACAAGTAAGGCTATAAATAAGAAGACTTTGGCTGGAAGACTTGATTGCAGCAATTCACATCAACGTTTTGCATGAATTCAACTTCAGAAGAAGAAGGATTAGCATCTTGGCACCATGGAAAAATCAGGCTCCAGTGAAGTGGTAAACATGCCCATAATTTGTGCAAGGTATCATGGGGGTTAGGGCTCAACATGGAACTCATAATTTTAACTTTCTTACTTCATTATTCTTCTTATGCTGACAAAGTAAACTAGTATCCAACCAGTAAAAGAAAGGCCTCATGTCAGCCAATCTGTTGTTTAAAGCAGTAAATCCAAAATGTTTAAAGATAAAGTCCAGTATATTTACCCTAATTCGTAATGTCCTCCCTTAACACACTAGACTGAGGCTTGCCAATAATTTCCACATCTATCTCCACAAAATAAATGGCTGGACAGCACAATTTGCATTGAGTCTGGTTCTGCTCGAGGTTTCTGCCTGTTACCTGTTTTTCGCCTCTGATTGATTGATTGATTTTAAGTTTCGGTCCCTGGTTTCCACCTCGACCACACAGCTTCTTTGGGTCTCTCTCCATTCACGTTACTGTATTTCCTTTCCATCATCCTCCGGTGTCTCTTTCTCCCTCTTTTTGCGTCCCACAGGATTTTGGGAAAAGGAGACGAGGAAATGCCAACGCCGAAGGGGGAAACAAGATTCCAGCGAGGATATCGATAACGAGGGTTTTGTTCTCACTCCGTCTCTTCTCTAAACAGGACGTTCACCTCCACGCCCATCATCATGACCATCACCGCCCATCATCACTGTCTGACAGCTTCCGCCCTCCTCAAAACATCAACAAACACAAATGATTCAACGACTTCCTGCTGAGAGAGGAAGTTGTTTTAAGGTTTAGTCCGTGATGACGTCAGTCCTCGGTTGTCTGAACCAGGCTGAGACCTCAGAAGTGTTGGACATACGGTTAATATTGTTCCTAAAATGCAGCAACCACACTGGGTTTTATTTCATGCTTTTCACCGACAGCTCCCCACCAACTCTTACTTCCTGTTTCTTTGATCTCTCGCTCTTATCTTCCTGTTTCCAACCTCAGCATGTGTTCACATATTCCCTCTCTTTAGCGTTACATGTCACCAAGACAAAAAAGAGCAGAAAACGGAGCATGTGTAAAACTTGTGTCGACAAAATTACAAATAATGAAAAGGTGATTCATGTTTTCTGCCTCCTGCAGTTTAAAAGACGAGCTGTTATCTCGTCTCCCAAAGGTTCTTATTCTTAAAATCATCTCAGCGAGACGATAGAACAAAGAGATGATCTTATTTTGAAGAACACTTTGGGGAATTTAGCTTAGGGAAAAATATATCAAAGCATTTCTTCCAGTGATCATATCCTCACACAGACACCCCAGAATGAAAAGACGATAACGAGAATGTTGGATTTCTTTCTGCATTTTAAATAAACACAACAGCGGGTTTGTTAGTGCGTCCGTCCTGTTTGAATAGCCTTTGTATGAGTCAATGTACAGATTCAGATTCGCTCTGATAAAACATCTGTGTGGGTTTTTTCTTTGCACGAGATTATCATCCCAGAGGAAAAAACACAACAGCATCAGTTACTCATCAGAAAGCTGAATATAGCCTGTGTTTATGTGTCTTGTCGGTGGAAGTGGTGTGATGTTGATAAACCTCATATTTAGGAGGTTTGGCTGGACATGTGACTTCAACAGAGGTTACCACAGTTTGTTTCTACTGATGGTCATAGTTGTTTTTATTGTTTTTAAACCATGACGGCCTTTAGCCTGCAATAGCTATTTTTTGGGCCACTTCAGGCCAACTGGAAATACAGAATTAAGAGATTAAAGTCAAAATTCAGAGAAAAGAAAAAGGTTTTTAAAAAAAGTCAGACTACAATATTGACATATCGTCATCTTTTAGGTTGATATAGTGAACTGTTGCATGTTTACACATCATCATAAACATTAGTTGCACAATTTGGGTTCCTGTTTGTGGTCACCTTAGCAAATTTAAATCTTATATACATTCTCCTTTTTGCTCCATTTTTGGTCTCCTCCACCTCCAGAGGGAATTATCTTGCTCTTTAGCTGCTGATTAAACCACCGTGTTCACCAGCTATAGTTGCTATCGTTGTCTGTCTGCTGTTTGTTGTAGGTTTATGAGAGTCTGCTGCTGCTTGAAACATGTTCATAAACGTGGAAAAATAGAAACATCAAACCAAAATAGACCAAAAGACAGCCATGGTTTGGGTTAAAATAAAGTGCTTGACTTACGTAATTTAACTCCCCCAGCTTCACTATCCAATAAAGCCATGACAAAGCCATATTGTTGACATCTATACATGCAATACATCTAAAATTACAAGAACATGCCTCTTGTTTGTCCTCTCTGCTTTTCCCTGCCTCACTTCTCCTCTGGTTTACATCAGCGTCGCAATAAATAAAACAAAGCGTACGGGATCAAAGGAGGTTAAAAAATGAATGTCTGGTGTGTAGTTGAGCGTAGTCGATGCCGTCTGACAGAAGTGAAATGTATCGCTGTACGCTGTCATGCCACGGTACGTCTCCGCTACAACAAACGCATGTCGTACAGAAACAGACGGTGGTTACATCACATCCTACGCTTACATTACATGTTTCTTGATAATCATCTTGAAGCAAGACGGACATTCTTCCTGTAATCAGGTTTAAAACGAAGCATTTAAAAAGGTAAAAATTCAGCAAATGCGTGCCGAGGAATGTCTCCGGCGCTGCTGGAGGAGACGTTAACAGAGAATTCTGATCTTAATCTAATGATTATAAAATATAATTTAACTTTGTGACCTTCTGCTCCGTGAATCAGTTTCCTTGTGTCCTGGTCAGGGTCGTTATCTAACATCTCAATTATCTCTGTAGTTTGTCCAAAAGCAGATAAATGCTGCAACAGGGAACAATGTGATGCTTCATGAGTGGCTGCAGGGAGGCCAGAGGTCACAGACACGGATACAGACACAGATATATGGATACCTCTGATCCCAATCGTTTCTGTAGCTGCATGTTTTGTACGTTAATCCATATTTGCTTGACAAAGGGATACGTTTCAGTCTCACTTTTCTACGTTGTGCTCATTTATTTACATTTTATGAACAAGTAGAGCTGCTTCGTGAACACATGTAAGCCTTCTCCACCGCTGTGCCGCTGTCCTGTCAGCTCGACACGACCACTAGTTTAATCAACATCCAGCAGTGACGGCCGAACGCAAGACGAGTCGATTGGAGCTACTTCACAGCTGTAAATGCCAACTGTGATGTGTGTAGGAAAGCTGTTCACTACTGCGGCAACACAACAAACACACAAAAACATGAGAAACTGGACACGGAGCTGCAGCAGAGAAGAAGGGAGGAGGGATAATGTGTTCTGCACATTGAAACTTGTTGTCTAAATGAACGATGTTATGAAACTGTCAAAAATAACAAACCTCAAAGAAATAAATATTCTTGAAATATGATAAAGACTGTAGAGTAAGCCGACAGTATTCTGTGTCATGAGGTGTCATCCATAACAAAAGTCAAAAGGTAAGAGGAAGTGTCACGGTGCTGACAGCTCCGACCTCGACAACCCCCGGACGCGACCATCCATCTTAGGATGAAAGCCGCGATGGGATGTGACGGGCACCATTTTGGGGCCGGGTGGGGATTCCTCTACAGGGACATGACAGGAAATGTGGAAAAAATGCCAACCGGGGGCTTTGATGATGAAGTCCTGCTGTCCTCCCTGCATCCTGACACTGTCATGTAATAACTGACATGTGATATGTTGAATGTATTTAGTTTTTGACCATAAACTGTAACAAAGCGACTCTCCGTCTCGTCTCTCTGGGTGAAACTCCTGGAAAGTTCCCCTCGTCCTCCCTCCTCGTCTTTGACGGGCTGCCCGCCTGCTTGTGTAACAACGCTAAGTCACAGTAAAGTGGATTTAGGAACAGATAACATTGACTTGGAATGACTGAGATCAGGGCAAATCTTCTTAAAACCTAGAAAACTGCTCACTGCAGAGTGGAGCGAGCGCAGCATGAGGCCGGATTTAGGAACGACGACGTCACACAGAGAGTCTCAGAAATGTCTCGGCCTCTCGTAGATCATTTTAAAAGATAGTTCAGTTCTGCAAGGAAGAGAAAATGTAAGTTAATTAGTGTCAGAGAAACATCACTTTACACATTTCAGGAAACATGAGATACGACTCTCGAGTGTTGCTGCTTCTTCTCCAGTGAAGGATCTGAATACTGGCTGGCTGGCGAGGTCTGTGATTGAACCCCCCCAAGCGACATGACTAACAAACCATCAGGATGTCAGACAGTCTTCCTGCGTGAGCCGAGCTCCAGAAACGATCCTCCAGCCTCGGGAGTCGGTAAATCAGACAAGACGCTGACGTCTGCGGCCGACCGGCACAAGATCCATCATGAAGTCTGAGCGCCGAGCTGCCAAGAGCCCCACACGGACGTACGCGGCGTGTAGAAGGAAGATGGACGCAGTGACGGCGTCTCGCTTTACTTTCACTGCTTTTTTCCATGAGTGAAGATTGAGGGGGAGTCGCCAGGAGCTTCATCAGTTAATTAATTACTCACTTCACACAGAAGATAGAAAGAGAGGAGGGTAAAAAAAAGATGGAAAGAGCCTCGTCCATGTTTCCACTGTTTTCTTTCCTCGCCTCAGATTTACGCCGCTGAACACTCAGAGGGGTTCAGGAGTGGGACCGGTGGTTTTCCTGTCATAACTCAGTACAAGGTCTCCTGCAGGACCGAGGAACGCACACACCTCGACAAACATGCAAACGTGGGTTTTATTTAAGACCGCCATGCCTCCACCGACAGATGCGTGCGCGCATTAAAAACACTTAGATGCTATCGATCCTTCTTCCGGAGCAGAGATAGAGATCGGTGTCTTCAGCTACTGATTGACAAACCTCTCGACAACATCCACCGACACGGCACGCTGCTTATTTACAGGAGGAACAGCTTCGATTTTAACTGATCCAAAGCACTGAAGAATCACAATCTATCTGCATGTGATGTGGCTTAGTTGCATTGTGGGTAATGTAGGCGGCAGGTCTTGAAAAGGAAGAAGGAAGGTGATATAATATAATATAATGAGTCCAACAGTGTTACAGGAGTGACATGCTCCACCAGTGGACTGCTATTCAAAACCTGGTGCCTACATTACCCACAATGCAACCTAGTGACATCAATGGAGGCACTTTATCAGATTACACGCAGCTTCCTCTGGAGCCATTAACGACTTTAACATTACATTACTTCCTTATCATTTAGCAAGTCTGTCTTGTCTACTCATTAACTAATGATTATCTAGCTGATAGCTCCTTGTTGTTTGATTAGTAACCACTCTAAATGTTTTGTCCCTTGTTGCCAACTCATTTCTGGTAATAAAACATGTTATATTACGTGTGTTTCTTGATGTTTAGTGCCATTAAAGCTCAACTTAGAGGACCACGTCCCCTCCAACGGCTATATTACACTGACATACGCTGTTCATTAAAATCTAGCACCACCACTGCGAGCACAGTCACTTACTGAGCGCTTCTGTTCAGAGTCGTGTCCATTAGCAGTCACTTCACTTCTCCCAGTCATTCGCAACAAATGACTCTTTTCCTGGTCTGTGCAGTGAACCTGCAGCTGGAAGTACCCGCTGTACGCTGCTTATATAACTGTGAGCACGACTGATGGGAGATTACACACCGCTTCTTTTTTTACGAGGACACCCTGAAGGCACCAACCGCTGCAGCCACACACACACACAGAGGCCAGGACCGCTGAATGCACCAGATGCCACGGAAACCTTGAAGGCATCGGGGGAAAACAGAGAGCAGCGAGGAGAGAATTAATTCACATGAAGGTTAAAATACAAAGAGCTATTTTTGTGTCCGACAGCAGCGTGAAATTACGGAAAAACTGGGAGGAGATTCAGAGAAATGTAGCTGGAAATCAGGACCCCTGGAGAGACTTCATCATCCAACATGCAGCCTCGTCTCTTTCATCTGTTACAGATATTGTAAAGCTAATAAAAATGAACATTTAAATGACTCCAGTGGTTTAAACTGAGTGACATTTAGGAAATCATGAAATAGCGACGGCTCGTACGAGTCAGCACAAGTATGAACCAGCATCAGATTCATTTTGGAGGATATTAAAAGTCATATTTTATCTCGAGCACACTGCTGACAGCTCTGTTTTCATGAGAATCCATGATATTAATGTGTGTCTGCTGCTGGACTGGATGTGAGACTGGATCACATCGTCAATTAAGGCAAAAATAGAACAAAAAACATTCATTAGCATTAAAAAACTAGCAGTTTTAGCCACTCGCTATGCTGTCAAAACCCAATTGGACACTGCATTTCATTATTTATTTTAATTTTAAAGGATAATGCTGGAAAGAAATATTAAAAACACATCAATGAGTCACACCTTCACTGGAAACACTCACTGCAGCCTCACATGTGTATTAATCCACAGCTGAAACTAGTCCCCAACAACAAAACCACTCCAGCCTTCACTGCAGCTGCTAAGCTAAAAGCGTGAAATCTGTCATAAGTTGGTACACAAGCCTGACGACACGTCAAGGGTGTAAATAACACCTTCAGTTTGGGATCTTCAGGCTTCAAACTCGTCACCATCTACTTCAGTTGTTTAGGAGATAATGACTCATATTTTCAGCTTGCACTAACACGTGGCTGGTTTGGGGATTTTCATCTGATTTCTTGATCTTGGTGCAGATTTAACCAAATCAGTCCAACAGATATTTATAATAATATTAAAACAGACAACAAGAGAGCAGAATCAGAACCAATGGAGCCATTCACTGTAAATCTGACTCATCAGTTTCCTTATTTTAAATCCTTCTGTTGACCATTTGAAGTTGCAAAATTAATTGAGCTCAAAGTTTACACAAAAAACAACACGTGCACACAAATACCAGCTTAAAACCCACATGTTGTGGTGAAAGGCTGTACAAAGTGAGTCCTACCTTCGCAGCACTGACTATCATCGTGCTTCAATCAGACCTCCTTGTGTTACTGTAAATAACCAGAAATGAACGCTTCACTCTGAGTCTGCGGGAAACCCGAGACCGGCTGCAGGTGACACTGGAGACCAGGTCGAGGTGGGATCTGATCCGAAACCAGCAGAGACACATGTGGCTCCAGATCCTCTGCTGCCTGGGGTCCGAAAACAAAAACTCTTGCCTCATCTCAGCTTTCATCACTGACGGCCTCGCCCTCCTCCTCCTCCTCCTCCTCATCCTCTAAATCTCCTGCACCTTACACACTTTATTCCTTCAGCTTTAGCTTCCTTCTCATGACATGTGGAGCTCATTACTGAGTGTAGCATCCAAGACGTCCTTAGCAGCAGGATAAATCATCTCGCACACATATTTCCACTGCAGATCGTTTGATTTCTTCTCAAAGTACAAACCATAAATACATATTTTGATAAATGAGTCACACAATATGCAGCTAAAAGCTAAATTAAACGCTATCAGGTGCAGAAAAGGCCTTTTTTCTTATTTAACTACGTCTTTAACCTGTTTAATTTTTGTATTTTCTTCAGTGTTTTACAGTTTTATTGTTTTATTCCTTGTTCTGGTTTTATTACTTTCCAGCGGTCTCATTTATGTGAGCGATTTCTGTTTGTTTTACTGTTGTAACCTTGTGCGATAGCAATAAAATTATAAATTTTGTGAAGTAAAGAGGAGAGAAATTGTCTAACATGCTCTCGGTCATGCTAAATGTGGGTTTTTCTGAGGCAGAGCTGCTGTATACGCAGAAATAATCTAATTTTCTCACTCCAACCTCGGCGAGCAGAGCCGAATAACAATCTGCACATGAACTAACAAACATATCGAGAGAGAAAGTCGTTTTATAGTTTGAATAAATCCTTACCGCTCTCCTGTGCAGGCCTGAAACGTCTCGTGGGGGTTTTTTTTTTTGCGGTTATACTTTGTCAAAGCAGAGCAGGACAGGAAACATGGGGGAGATCGCTCGTATGACAAAAACGAGCTTCCTCCTCTCTTATCTTATGCTTGGTTTCATGAGCAGTAATCTCATTCAGCCAGGACGGACGGTTTAAGTGGTATAACGGCTTGTTGTTCACATGCAGGTGATATTTTGGCACAGAGAGCAACATCACCAGCTTTAGATAACATCAGAGTGCTGGTGGTGGTACATGTCGGCTAAAAGCACCACTGCACCTGCAGCTACTTGGGCTGATAAAGGAGCTTGTGATTGCCAATTGGCTCCTGTGTGAGTCAGGGTGGGAGCTGCTTCAGTAAGCCTTCCTGATTGGCTGACGTGAACCAGGTGGGCGTCGTCTTGTGGGATTTTAAACGTATTAGACGATTGATGGATGAAGAGAATATACGACTGGACAGCAGCCAAGTAGGAGGTGCTAATAAATCAACAGAAGAGAGGCTGAAGTAGTTTTAAGTTGACTGTAATCCTGAGTGAATGGGAGATCTTTGGCTGCCTTTAAAGGCTTGAAGGATCAAGTTCATCTCAATTATACGAGCACATATTTTCTGACTCATCCCTGCTGGTTTCTTTTGGTTTTTGACGTCTGTTTTTTGCTCTTTGGACGCAGCAGCCGACAAAACAAACCCACCTTAAAGGAGACATGCTCATTCTCAGGTTCATACTTTTATGACGCTTACATGCTTTAATGCCAAAAAACCCCACATCAGTCAGAATCTGTCCAGTGCTGCAGCCCTGTCTCTTTAAGGCCCCCCCTCCTCTGCTCTGATTGGTCAGCTCACACACGCCTGAACCAGCAGCATAACAACAACAGAGCAGCTGGGCTAGACATGAGTATACAAATGTGTGACATGGTGATGTAGTGTGATGTCACAAAGTCACAGAATTAAAGGCGGGACTACTGACGAGGCGTTCAGGAGCCGTGTTTTCTGTGGGAGAGAAGAGCTTCTGTTGGTGCGGACTGGTGAAGATCTTCAACATGCACAAGAACAAATATGAAACACTGAAGGACAGGATGATAAAAAGCATGACAGGTCTCCATTAAGGTCCGTATAGTAACTGTTTTCATGGACTGTAAATACTAAAACTTGTGTTTTGGGGTCTTCTTTTCCATGTTGACATAAAAGTTGAGGGTCAAAGTTCATTCTGAACCTTTAAAGGTCCACTCTGTAAGAAAAGTCAAATACTGTCGCTTTGGGACTTTGAAAAGTTGGTAATGAGACTCAAAAATCAACTTTTGTACAAATTGGAAAAATGTTCGGATTTTCCCATTGATAACAACTCTCATATCAACATTTCTACAACACATGTCAGATCACGTTCACACTTCATGTAGGCGTCTATGAGCTGACTACAGCTACAAGTCAGGCGAAGGAGGTGATGGTGGCGTCCTGACAGCTGCCAAGACCAACATTAGGAGTTTGCATTTCAACATTTCACATTCAAGATCTTTTTAGCAAGACATTGGGCCAGTTTCCAGCTGTGTTAGAGGCGACAGAAACAGGTATTTATATACCCTAACCTAACCAGAACATAAACACAGCTCTGTCACAACTTAAAATTGAAAACTGAAGCTGCAGAATCGTAAAGTTGCAACATTATCGGTAGCTTGCGGAAACATATTTGTACATTGCAAGTTTTTATACTGGTGATAGGTTGCATTTTCATCTTAAAGTCCATTTGGCAGCTGTTTAAAAAAATATAATTGAACTTGTCTTTCTCAAAACAACATCCCTGTCGCTCCAAAAAAGAAGTATTGTAGATGTATTTTGTTAATTTAGCTGAATTAACCCTTTAACTTTAACTCATCTGCTTTTAGACCAGTAACTACAGCAAAGATCGATCACTTGACACTTGATCACCTCACAAACACAACAACAGCATGAAAACCGACACCAACAACTTCCCCAGCGACTGCACCAGGCGCAGACGTCACGGCCACAGCGTCCAGCGCATCAATACGACCGAGTCTTTCACTTTAATGGGATTTGGCCGCACCGTGGAGCCAAATAAAGTTCCAGCCTCGCATCCACAAATCAAAAAGACAAGCAAGAAATATGATTGAGCCAAACAAGCTGCACAGAGCCGTGGCAGAGGCAGCGGAGACAGATGGGGGAACAGCAGAGAGAGGCAGAAAGCTTCTGCTGAGAGTGAAACAGGAGATGACAGATGGGCAGATGCAGAAATAATAGTTTGAGAGAAAAGTGATGCAGCTGTCTGGTAATGTCTGACAGGAAGTGAAAACAGAGAGATAAATTCTTGCTATCAACATTAAGATCTAGCTGGACTCGGTTTTGTCAGACGTGGCCAAAGAATGATGGCTGCAAAGATGTACCACGGTATTAGATCAGTAATGGATGTTGTTTTCAGTTTCACTGAAGCAACGTACCATCCAGTGGTGGTATGTAACTAAGTACGTTTAACAAAGTGCAGTACTTGAGGATAATTTGAGGTACTTGTACTTTGTACCTTGTACTTTCCATTTTAGGAGAGTCATGAGTGATTAGTTTTTAAGTTCTGCTACATAATAGAGTAAATGACATTATGTACGTTAACCTAACCTAGTCAATTTGTTGCCTAAACCTAACCAAGTAGTTTTGGTACCTAAAACTTACCGAGTAGTTTTGGTACCTAAACCTAACCAAGTAGTTTGGTACCTAAACCAAACTGATTGATTTTGGTACTTTAACCTTACCAAGTAGTTTTTGGAGCCTAAAACTAACCAAACCACAACCTTTTGACAATATTAATAACAATCCAAAAGTCATGTGTTAATATGTAAACTATTTGTCAGCAAACCTCATTTTTAAAGTCTAATGGGACGTTACATGCGATGTGTTTTTGCTAACTTAGACTCTGAGATTCTGCAGAAACTCAGATTACCTTCGATGAATCTATTTTATGTCCAATGCGACATTTTAAAACAATTCCTGTTGATTCATGACTTCGGACGATGTGAACTCAGTCTCCTGCATAAAAGTGGGACTCACCCCATCTTATATTGAGTTTGTTCGTCAGGATAATCGCCTACAACTTGAATTAGTTAGCTGGACTCATCCTGACCCTGCCTCAAGAGAACTGAGAAACAGATTAGAGAAAACGGACCGAAAACATTTCCTGTTGAATTTTTTGATGATCACTGAAAAAAGATTCTTGATATCAGACTCTGTTATTTCTGCCAGAAAGATGAAGTCACTTCTGTCTGTTTTGTATCTGCAGCAATAAAAAATGCAACTGTCAGACCAGAAATGCAAAGTATGAGCTGAGCGCTGCCAGCTGCTGCTGTAACAGAATTACAGATCTTCTGAGTAGAGTTGATCCTTTCTCAAGAGAGAGAGTTTTAAAATCTACTAATTTGGCAACGTTCACATGAAAAGTCAGATGCGTGAAGTATTTGCTTGTACGTCAGCGACCGCCTGCACGCAAGGCTATGTAACTGAAAACTGAAGGTCACGCAGTCGTTTGATCCAATGTTTTTATAAAGAAATATTGATTAATGCAGCTTTAAAGTGATTCTGAGTCTGATTCTGTATCGCCGGTATTGAGTTTCCTTCCAATAAAACATGCGCCGCCGTGCCATTAATAACGTTAGTCCACACCAGGTCGGTGCACATTACGGTGAGGTTTAACAGGCTGCAGGGGGCCATGTGATGGTGAATATGAGCGATCGTTTATCAGACTGAATGTGACGCGTGCTGCGTTGTTACTAAAAACAAGGAAGACAAACAAAGAGGAGAAGTTTATAGGAAGAAGTAGAGATAAAACACGGGGTCATGCAGTCATATTAATAGATTTACAGCCGCGTCTGCACAAGAGAGATCGACCACAGTTAGTTTGATAATAATAAACATGTTTCTCATTTAAGTGACCTCATCAAATTAACTTGCAGTTGTATTTAGATTATGTTCCTTTACCGTAGTTTCACGTTACATTTCCGTACATGAGGGAGAAACGTACAGACGAGAGAAAAGGGGAAGAATTACAAGCTTTAAATGTACTTTACTCCTCTTTCTTTCTTTCTTTCTTCTCAGAATATAAAACTTATTTCCACGAGCGCTGAGCTGCTGGATCTTTCTTGGTGTTTCGGGGCCACGACTGTGAAAAAATTCCGATCGAGGACATTTACCATATTCGCGGGCCAAGAAAGAAGTGATTTGACTTTTTAATTTCGGAGGAGTTACGTCGGGTGTAGCGGTGCACAGTTGGGAGAATTATTCATGGAATAATTTATGATTGCCGGGGAATAAGTTCAGCTGAGTTTAATGACGGTGCTGTAAAAACGTGGAGGATCAAAGAGCTGCAGACTGTCGCATGTGACTGATAAACACGCTGAATGAGAGACCTTTATATTACCACCATCGTGCTGCTCTTTGGAGGTTTGAATATGAATCCCTTCATGACTGAAGTGGGTTAAATCCACAGTTTTCACCTCAATCTGTCAAATCTTTCACCCAAAGCTACAATTTCTTGGCAAAATCAACCAGTTTTAGCAGATACAACCGATATTCTTTCACATTTTCTGCATTTCACAGCAAGTTCTCATCATGAAGCGGGTTTTAAAAAGGTGAAATCCACAATTTTTACCTCAATTTGTCAGAAATGGTCACTAAAAGCCACCTTTTCATCTTAACATCACTAGTTTTAGCAAAA